>NC_091621.1:71756006-72076019 GCF_027580195.1 Bos mutus | reverse complement strand
CAAATAAATATTTTTAAAAGGAATTTTTAAAAATTTTAAATGAAAGTAATGTTAAATTTTCAAGGACATTGAGCCAATGTGCTCACCGTGAACACAATGTGAATGGTGGTGTTCATTGGGGATCAGTAGTCACACTGATGAAGGGCTGAACAAGGAGAGGTCCAGAGGATGCTAGATGAGAGGATCAATGAAAGGGACCTTATTTTCAGGGATAAAAATATTCAGATCTAGCAGGGATAAAGTGTCAGGCTCTCTTTAGTCCCATCTTTCTTTCATTCAATGTTATAACCACCAATAGAAAGTCTTTAATGAGGAGGAACTTCACCGAGACCCAACAGTCTCCAAGAGAGTTGTTAAAACTGGTCTTTTTCTAGATGAACCCATTTTGAAACCATCCATGTTAACTGGTAATACATGGTAATTTAGTATTGCATCTACTTATCTCTCCCAGGCCTCCACCCCTGCAAGAGTCTTTGTTTATTCATTTTACTTACAACCTGATCATAAAACATACAGCCATACTTAAAACCACTGGGCTGGAATTCAGACAACATAAGTTCTAATTTCAATTTGGCCACTTTGATCCTTTGTCAACTCTAAAGAAAGCAGCAACCTCTATGCGCTTTACTTTTCATTTTCTTTTTAAATGGGAGATACACGAATGCTGCCTATTTCAAAACAATGAAACAATATAAACATAGGGTTTACATTTATTTACCTTGGAAGAGAGTACATTTTTATGTATTTTAGAGAACGTGAAATAATGAGAAAAGTCTTCTTTTTTTAATTTGGTTAGCTGCTGCCCATAAGAACTGTTTTACACTTCCCAGATGTCCCTTCTGAAATGTTTTTCTCCAGTATTAGTTTATAGTTCTATCACAGTAGTTATTTCTACATTGCATTTTTGAATCCTCATTAGATTTCTTTTTTATTCTTGCATTCTCACTCTGCCTCTCATTACATGGTAGATGCTTCATAAATTTAATTAATTAAATTAGACCAGATCATAAAATTTCCCAAATTTGGAGTTATCCTTATTCAGGCATGCCATCTGCTGGTTCCCTGGTGTATCTGTTAGTCGGCCTGAATTCCTTAACCCAATAAATTAAAATTCATGTTGAAGCATTGCTGAGTTTGTGTGTTGGGCAATTTTCCCACGTTCTTCCACTTCGTGTGTGCAGGTGCTATTCTTTCACTGAACCTCTCCAGAATTGTTTTTCCTGCAACTTGTTGGCCACTCTAAAAACCCGGAGAAACGGAGTTTACGTTTCAGAACCCTGGAGTGACCAGAACGGAGTGACCAGAACGAAGTAACTGGGCATGCTCAGTAGGTTGGCTTGATTTGAAACATGCTTACGGCTTGAATGGGGGCATTTCATGCTATTTGTTTCAGGACTGGCTGCACCTTCGTCCTAGCATTATATTGAGAGATGGTGGCCTTTCCCACCCTCTGGGCACTCCCACTTTTCCTTTTTGTCCCTGCTCCCAATTTTGAAGCCAGCCCTCTAGGATGTCCCGGCCAATCAAGAGACCACGCATTGTTGCCTAAGAGACCCCGGATGCCAGTGAAAAGATTTATAGGTAGTGATTGGCCTACTGAAAGGGGTGGGGGCTAGACAGAGTCACAGAAACAGGAGCTATGGCAACTCCAGCGATAAAGGCTTGAAGAGAAAGATTTAAAGTGGTGAGAGCAGTGATCACTGCATGAAAAAAATGGAGACTCTTTTGAGAGCTCTTCTCTCAGGTCCTCCTGGGCTTCTCACGAGCCTTGGCAGTGACCCCAGGAATTACATTTTGCTCTGTGTTACCAGTTAAATTACCAGGTGCATCATATATATGAAATTAACAACCAACAAATAATTACTTTTATGCTTATCAAAGCACTGCTACTGCTAAGTCACTTCAGTCGTGTCTGACTCTGTGCAACCCCAGAGACGGCAGCCCACCAGGCTCCCCCGTCCCTGGGATTCTCCAGGCAAGAACACTGGAGTGGGTATCAAAGCACTAGGTCTTTGCACTAGGTCTTTGCATTGTCTTATAGTTTCTCTTTGTTTCCACCTAGTTGAATGTAAGATGAACTCATATTTAAATCTAACCATACCCTATTTCAGAGAAGGAAATGGCAACCCACTCCAGTATTCTTGCTTGGAGAATCCCAGGGACAGGGGAGCCTGGTGGGCTGCCGTCCATGGGGTCGCACAGAGTCGGACACGACTGAAGCGACTTAGCAGCAGCAGCAGTACCCTATTTCCTGATCATTTCCTGGTAATCTCTATTTCCTTCTCTGATGATACTGCAGTGTACAATGGGTGAGCTGTGTATTAGTGGAGAAACTTAACCGTGTTCTGGTCTGTAAACGCCAAATAAAAACCCAATTATCCTGAGTCTAACCCCAATGCTTGGTTCCTAATGTTGAATTGTACCTTCTTTGCCACTAGCTTTAATCCTTAAACCACCTCACCTCCACTATTGTGTTCATTCATTCCGCTGATTTAGATAAATTTTTATTGAGCACCTACTGTGCACTACTGAGTTTAGGATTCAGGTGAGCACATTCAGAAAACCACATTAGCAGAGAAGCACCAGTTTTGTACCACATTCTCTGATCTGAAGTTCAGTGTGTCTGTACAGATAGTGCATGAAGGGAGAGGAAGGAGGATGAACCAAAAAGGTAAACTCATGGTGTACCTAGATTAGCACGCTAAGGATTCTGTAGCCATTATCGAGTCTCTGAAGGTTTTTGAGCTGAAAAATGACTAACAGACCTTTTAAAAAATACTTCCCTGAATAGAGTAGTGGTTAGCCAAAGTTGGGGAGTAGGGAAATGTGGAGATATTGATCAAAGGGTACAAACCTTCAGTTATAAAATGAATAAGTTCTAGAGACCTTATGTACAGCAGAGTGACTATGTGGTGATGGTGGTGGTAGTTTAGTCGCTAAGTTGTGTCCCACTCTTGCAATCCCGTGGACTGTAGCCCACCAGGTTCCTCTGCCCATGGGATTCTCCAGGCAAGAATACTGGAGTGGGTTGCCATTTACTTCTTCAGAGGATTTTCCTGCCCAGGGATCATGGCGATTATAGTTAATAATAATATATTATATACTTGAAATTTGCTAGAAGAGTAGATCTCAAGGGTAATCACACACACAGAAGTGCACACATGCACACACACCCACACGTGCACACACACAGTAACTATGGGAGGTGATGGATATGTTACATAGTTTGATTGTGGTAAGCATTCCACAGTGTGTACATATATTAAAACATCACCTTAAATATATACATCTTTATTTGTTAAAAAAAAAAGCCCTCTTGTAGTAGACTGTAATCTCCATTATAGTCAAAACTTGTCTTTATACCTGTAATACAGACCTAATAAGTCTTTAGTGAAGTCGTGCAATGGTGACAGTATGAAGGATGGCCTTGAAGATGGGATTGGAGGTATGTAAACACTGGAACTTTACCAGAGGACCTATCCTTGCCTTTAAGCATGACACTAGAAGCACACACTGGGGGTAAGGGCCATAAGCCCTTCTTCTTCCCCTTTATCCAAAGAAAAATTAAAGGGGAACATGCAAGGACAGCCATTAAGGGGGAAAGAGGTCATGAAAAAACAACAGCAAGGTTTGTATGTAGAAGGAGGGAAGGCAACTTGCTTTGTCTTGTAATTTTTTTGTATGTTGTATGAAAGTGTCTGAGTGGTCTATACTGTGAACCAGTGTGGGCATACAGATATGCACACTGCCCATCTTCTAGAGTGGACAGAGGAAAAAATTGTAAAAGGATAATGACAAAAACCAGGGCAGAATACCTCCATTTGCCTGCTTCAGTAAGACTATTACAAAGAGGGCTCTTTTTCTCAGCCAGGCCCATCTCCTGAAAACCAAACTTTATTCAAGTTGATTTGAAAAAAAAAAGCCTAATTCAAATAATTTCTAGCTCTGAAGAACCAGGAAGAAAAAAAAAAAAAAAAAAACAATGCAAAACCTTAGGGAGGCCCTGGAAAAGCTACTTTGTCCTAATCAGAAATCGTGCTTACAATCAGTCAGATTGTTTTCTACTCAAACTGGGAAAAGAGAGTTTCTGAGCTTACAACAGAAGTTTTTAACCTGGTATAAGCAAAATGTAATGTTAATATGCATTTTTCTAGGGAGAAGATTCATAGTTTTCATCATATCCTCAAAGAGTCTTATGGCCCTGAAAAAAATAAAAGATTAAAAACAATTGGTTTAAGGAATTCCCTGGTGGTCCAGTGGTTAGGACTCTGTACTTTAATTGCTGAGGGCCAGGGTCAGTCCCTGGTTGGGGACTAAGACTCTGCAAGCCGAGTGGCTTGGCCTAAACAGATTAAAAAAAAATAAAACACACACTCACACACACAAAAAACTTCAATCAGTTTAAATAGAAGAAACATCAAACATGAATAAATAGCAATAAAAAAGGAAATATGTGATTTTTAACTGAGCAGATCTAGACTCAGTGACTGTGCTTTATATATTTGCAGCTTATATTTGCAACCCCATGGACTGTAGCCCACCAGGTTCCTCTGTCCATGGGATTCTCCAGGCAAGAATACTGGAGTGGGCTGCCATGGCCTTCTCCAGAGGATCTTCCTGAGCCAGGGATCAAACCTGCATCTCTTATGTCTCCAGCATTGGCAGGCGGATTCTTTGCCACTAGCACCACCTAGGAAGCCCCTACAAGAAGACTCTAAGAACAGCTTAACAGTCTACTCAGAGCATCTACGGTACTTTGAATGATCACCTTGGGTGTAAAGCAAGGATAAGCCAGCATCAGTTACCTGGCCTAGCTTAGTCTCAAGACTGGGCAGGGGTAGGCCACCTTGATTAAGCAACCCAGAAGACCCTAAACACTGAGGGAAAAGTAATCCCTCATGGAAATTAGAGTGCTTTAAACCAATGAAGGCAGACATAGGGACTTCCCTGGCTGTCCAATGGTTAGAATTGGATCATAAAGAAGGTTGAGCATTGAAAAATTGATGCTTTTTAATTGTGGTACTGGAGAAGACCTTTGAGACTCCCTTGGACAGCAAGGAGATCAAATGAGTCAATTCTAAAGGAAATCAACCCTGAATATTCATTGGAAGGACTGATGCTACAGCTGAAGCTCCACAACTTTGGCCACCTGGTGCGAAAAGCCGACTCCTTGGAAAAGACCCTGATGCTGGGAAAGATTGAAGGCAGGATGAGAAGGAAGGCAAGAGAGGATGAGATGGTTGGATGGCATCGCCAACTCAATGGACATGAGTCTGAGCAAACTCTGGGAGATAGTGAAGGACAGGGAAGGCTGATGTACTTCAGTCCATGGAGTTGCAAAAAGCTGGACACAACTTAGTGACAGAACAACGGCAGTCATGGTTACAAGGGATGTGAGTTCCATCTCCAGGGGGAGAACTGAGATCCCACATGCTGTGAGGCCACAAAAATGAAGGCAGACATATACAGTACTGGGTGCAAGGTATATTTTCCCCAGTGTCAGTTCAGTTCAGTCGCTCAGTCATGTCCGACTCTTTGCGACCCCATGAATCACAGCACACCGGGCCTCCCTGTCCATCACCAACTCCCGGAGTTCACTCAGACTCACATCCATCAAATCAGTGATGCCATCCAGCCATCTCATCCTCTGTCGTCCCCTTCTCCTCCTGCCCCCAATCCCTCCCAGCAGCAGAGTCTTTTCCAGTGAGTCAACCCTTTGCATGAGGTGGCCAAAGTAATGGAGTTTCAGCTTCAGCATCATTCCCTCCAAAGAAATTCCAGGGCTGATCTCCTTCAGAATGGACTGGTTGGATCTCCTTGCAGTCCAAGGGACTCTCAAGAGTCTTCTCCAACACCACAGTTCAAAAGCATCAATTCTTCGGCTCTCAGCCTTCTTCACGGTCCAACTCACACATTCATACATGACCACAGAAAAACCATAGCCTTGACTAGATGGACCTTTGTTGGCAAAGTAATGTCTCTGCTTTTGAATATGCTATCTAGGTTGGACATAACTTTGCTTCCAAGGAGTAAGCGTCTTTTAATTTCATGGCTGCAGTCACCATCTGCAGTGATTTTGGAGCCCAGAAAAATAAAGTCTGACACTGTTTCCACTGGTTCCCCATCTATTTCCCATGAAGTGATGGGACCAGATGCCATGATCTTCGTTTTCTGGATGTTGAGCTTTAAGCCAACTTTTTCACTCTCCTCTTTCACTTTCATCAAGAGGCTTTATAGTTCCTCTCCACTTTCTGCCATAAGGCTGGTGTCATCTGCACATCTGAGGTTATTGATATTTCTCTCAGCAATCTTGATTCCAGCTTGTGCTTCTTCCAGTCCAGCGTTTCTCATGATGTACTCTGCATAGAAGTTAAATAAGCAGGGTGACAATATACAGCCTTGACGTACTCCTTTTCCTATTTAGAACCAGTCTGTTGTTCCATGTCCAGTTGTAACTGTTGCTTCCTGACCTGCATACAGATTTCTCAAGAGGCAGGTGAGGTGGTCTGGTATTCCCATTTCTTTCACAATTTTCCACAGTTTATTGTGATCCACATATTCAAAGGCTTTGGCATGGTCAATAAAGCAGAAATACATGTTTTTCTGGAACTCTCCTGCTTTTTCCATGATCCAGTGGATGTTGGCAATTTGATCTCTGGTTCCTCTGCCTTTTCTAAAACCAGCTTGAACATCAGGAAGTTCATGGTTCACGTATTGCTGAAGCCTGGCTTGGAGAATTTTGAGCATTACTTTACTAGCATGTGAGATGAGTGCAATTGTGCGGTAGTTTGGGCATTCTTTGGCATTGCCTTTCTTTGGGATTGGAATGAAAACTGACCTTTTCCAGTCCTGTGACCACTGTTGAGTTTTCCAAATTTGCTGGCATATTAAGTGCAGCACTTTCACAGCATCGTCTTTCAGGATTTGAAATAGCTCAACTGGAATTCCATCACCTCCACTAGCTTTGTTCATAGTGATGCTTTCTAAGGCCCACTTAACTTCACATTCCAGGATGTCTGGCTCTAGGTCAGTGATCACACCTTTGTGATTATCTGGGTCATGAAGATCTTTTTTGTACAGTTCTTCTGTGTATTCTTGCCACCTCTTCTTCATATCTTCTGCTTCTGTTAGGTCCATACCATTTCTGTCCTTTATCGAGCCCATCTTTGCATGAAATATTCCCTTGGTATCTCTAATTTTCTTGAAGAGATCACGAGTCTTTCCCATTCTGTTGTTTTCCTCTATTTCTTTGCATTGATCACTGAGGAGGGCTTACTTATCTCTTCTTGCTGTTCTTTGGAACTCTGCACTCAGATGTTTATATCTTTCCTTTTCTTCTTTGCTTTTCACTTCTCTTCTTTTCACAGCTATTTGTAAGGCCTCCCCAGACAGCCATTTTGCTTTTTTGCATTTCTTTTCTATGGGAATGGTCTTGATCCCTGTCTCCTGTACAATGTCATGAACCTCATTCCATAGTTCATCAGGCACTCTATCAGATCTAAGCCCGTAAATCTATTTCTCACTTCCACTGTATAATCATAAGGGATTTGATTTAGGTCATACCTGAATGGTCTAGTGGTTTTCCCTACTTTCTTCAATTTCAGACTGATTTTGGAAATAAGGACTTCAAGATCTGAGCCACAGTCAGCTCCTGGTCTTGTTTTTGTTGACTGTATACAGCTTCTCCATCTTTGGCTGCAAAGAATATAATCAATCTGATTTTGGTGTTGACCATCTGGTGATGTCCATGTGTAGAGTCTTCTCTTGTGTTGTTGGAAGAGAGTGTTTGTTATGACCAGTGCATTTTCTTGGCAAAACTCTTAGTCTTTGTCATGCTTCATTCCGTATTCCAAGGCCAAATTTGCCTGTTACTCCAGGTGTTTCTTGACTTCCTACTTTTGCATTCCAGTCCCCTATGATGAAAAGGACATCTGTTTTTGGTGTTAGTTCTAAAAGGTCTTGTAGGTCTTCATAGAACCGTTCAACTTCAGCTTCTTCAGCATTACTGGTTGGGGCATAGACTTGGATTACTGTGATATTGAATGGCTTGCCTTGGAAACGAATAGGTCATTCTGTCGTTTTTGAGATTGCATCCAAGTACTGCATTTCAGACTCTTTTGTTGACCATGATGGCTACTCCATTTCTTCTGAGGGATTCCTGCCCGCAGTAATAGATATAATGGTCATCTGAGTTAAATTCACCCATTCCAGTCCATTTTAGTTAGCTGATTCCTAAAATGTCGATGTTCACTCTTGCCATCTCCTGTTTGACCACTTCCAATTTGCCTTGATTCATGGACCTGACATTCCAGGTTCCTATGCAATATTGCTCTTTACAGCACCAGACCTTGCTTCTATCACCAGTCACATCCACAGTGGGGTACTGTTTTTGCTTTGGCTTCATCCCTTCATTCTTTCTGGAATTATTTCTCCACTGATCTCCAGTAGCATATTGGGCACCTACTGACCTGGGGAGTTCCTCTTTCAGTACCCTATCATTTTGCCTTTTCATACTGTTCATGGGGTTCTCAAGTAAAGAATACTGAAGTGGTTTGCCATTCCCTTCTCCAGTGGACCACATTCTGTCAGATCTCTCCACCATGACCCGCCTGTCTTGGGTTGCCCCACAGGCACGGCTTACTTTCATTGAGTTAGACAAGGCTGTGGTCCTAGTGTGATTAGATTGACTAGTTTTCTATGAATATGGTTTCAGTGTATCTGCCCTCTGATGCCCTCTTGCAACACCTACCATCTTACTTGGGTTTCTCTTACCTTGGGCATGGAGTATCTCTTCACGCCTGTTCCAGCAAAGCGCAGCTGCTGCTCCTTACCTTGGATGAGGGGTATCTCCTCACCACAGCCCTTCCTGACCTTCAACGTAGGATAGCGCCTCTAGGCCCTCCTGTGCCTGCATAGCTACCGCTCCTTGGACGTGGGGTTGGTCCTCCCGCCACTGCCCCTGGCCTCAGGCGTGGGGTTACTCCTCCTGACTGCTGCCCCTGGCCTTGAGTGTGGAGTGGCTCCTCCCGGCCACCACCCCTGGCCTCAGACGTGGGGTAACTCCTCTTGGCCGCTGCTCTTCGGGCATGGGATCCTCCCAGCTTGTGCTCCTGACCTCGGACATTGGGTAGCTGCTCTCGGCCGCGCTTAGTACGCTGGTCGCAGCCGCCCGTGCTTAGTGTGTTTCCCCAGTGTATTTTCCCCAATAAACCCAAATCTGTCCATATGTAAATTCTTAGCCTTGTCCATTGTACTATTCTACTTCTTAAATATGGTAGCAAGCTAGAGCCCTTGTTAGCTAGATGTCAGAAAGGTAACAGAGGAAGAAGGAGGTCACAAGGGACAAAGACGGAGTAGTTCAGATTGCACGGTGACTTTATAAATACTTCTTTCTGACAAATATGGTATGTTCTTAGCTAAGAGTGATTCTGATTTTTTCCCATTTGTCCAATGAAAATCAAACAGAGTTAAACAGACCTGGGTCTGATTCCCTGTTTCACCACCTATTGTCTGTATAACTCTGGGCAAAGCATGTAACTTCAGTGAGCCTCATTTTCTTCACCTGTAAAATAAGCTAAAACCCACCACCTTACCATATTTTTATGGGTTTTAATTGAGCAAACCTGTTAAGTACCTGACATATAAAATGCTCCTAGCAAATGTTACTCTCCCCCTAGTCCCTGTCCCAGTGTACTAAAAAAGATTATATGGTATTAGTATTTTTAGTATTCTGAAGATTGTATGATTCATTTCTTCTGCAGGAGTAGTTTTTCTTACAGAAGAATATCCAGTTATTTCATGCTGGCATTTGCACCTCCAAAAAACACAAATGGTCCCAAAATGCAGACAAAGATAAGTACCTCGACACCCCTAAACCATCAGCTTTTGAATGACCGGGTGAGTAATAACAACTATTTTATTAGTTGAAATCATGTTTAAAGGGGAAAAAAGCATTAAAATTTTGGTAATCAAAACATGAACAGGAATTGCTTAGGATTGTGTAGTGGATTAAAAAAATGAAGGATTTCTTCAAAATTTTTAATTGAAAAAAACTGAAATACATTTAGAACAAAAAGAAAGAAAACTTTAATTGAGCCCCAGTTACATGGCCAGAGTTGGCAAGAGATACAGAGTTCCTGCTTAGAAAGAAATATCTAAGGGACTTCCCTGGTGGTCCAGTGGCTAAGACTCTCTGCTCCAGGGCTGGGGCCCAGGTTCTATCACTGGCCAGGGAATTCAGTCCCACATACTGCAACTAACGACCTTGTGTGCTGCAACTAAAACCCAACACAGCCAAATAAATTAATACACATTTTAAAAAAAGATTTAGGAGATGAGAAAGCAGAGTGTCTACCAGCTCCCCTTCACCTCAATATCCAGCTGGTTTTCAGGTTCTGTGAGTCTTCCTCCTAGGTCTCTTCATCCAGACCCCTCTTCTCCTTTGACTTGTGCACATCCAGCTCCACGTTCTCAGTTCACACATGCACCCTCCTTCGCCTGGCACATTGCAGTAACCCCTCAGCTGGTTTCACTGTCTCTAATCCATCCTCTATTCTGGCCTCAGAACGATCTTTCTAAAATACCAAACTAATCCTATGCAGCAAAACCGATAACAGACTGCTCCAAAGGATAAATTCGACCCTACCCCCCGTGCATAGCACTGAGGACCCTTCACGTGTGTTAGTCACTGAGTCATGTCTGACTCTTGGAGACCCCATGGACTATAGCTGGCCAGGCTCCTCTGTCTGTGGGATTCTCCGGGCAAGAATACTGGAGTAGGTTGCCATGACCTCCTCCAAGGGATCTTCATGACCCACGGGTTGAACCCAGTGTCCTTTATATCACCTGCATTAGCAGGTGAGTTTTCTTTTTTAATTTATTTAGTTGCAATTTTTTTGAAGCATGTGAACCCTTAGTTGCAGCATGTGGGATCTAGTTCCCTGACCAGAAATCAAGCCCAGGCCCCCTGCATTGGGAGCATGGAGTCTCAGCCCCTGGACCACCAGGAAGTCCCAGCAGGTGAGTTCTTTAACACTGGCTCCACCTGGGAAGCCTGAAAAGCTTTTGTCAAATTTTATGAGAATTTCTAGGGAATTCCCTGGTGGCCCAGGGGCTCAGAGTCTGTGCTCCCAATGCAGGGGGCCTGGGTTCCATCTGTGTTCAGGAAACTAGATCCCACATGCCACAAGAGTTTGCATGCTGCAGCTAAAGAACCCACATGGCACAACTAAGACCCAGTGCAGTCAAATAAATAAAAATGTTTAAAAATTTTATGATAATTTCTAGATGAGCAATGATAAGAGAAATAACAATTTCTATTAGAAATTATATTTATTTTGTTGTTCAGAACTCCCATTTTATCCCCCCCCCCATTTTTATTTTGGTTTAGTTAGGTTCTAGTTTGGAGTAAAAGTATTTTCAAAAATCTTAGCCTGCCATATGTAAAATAGATAGGCAATGGGAATTTGCTTCATGGCTTAGGAAACTCACACAGGGGCACTGTATCAACATAGAGGGGTGGGATGGGGAGGGAGAGGGGGAGGGAGGTTCAAAAGGGTGGGGATATATGCATACCTATGGCTGATTCATGTTGAGGTTTGACAGAAAACAACAAAATTCTGTAAAGCAAAATCCTTCAATAAAAATATAATTAAAATTTAAAAACTGTCAAATCACTATGTTGCACACCTGAAACTAATTATATTATATGTCACTTAATATACATATAATTATATTATATGTCAATTATACATATTCAATAAAAATTAAACATAATACAAATTAAAAAAATCTTGGCCCATGTATATACCCATATGTATGTGAATGAATGTATCAATACTTAGACACACACATGGAATTTGCATATGTATACAGCAAACTGTTAGTGTGTGCACATGTGCTCAGTCTTGTCCAACTCTTTGCAACTCCACAGACTGTAGCCCTCCAGGCTCCTCTGTCCATGGAATTTTCCAGGCAAGAATATTAGAGTGGGTTGCCATTCCCTCCTCCAGGGAATCTTCCCCCCCAGGGATTAAACCCATCTGGAAATGTCTCCTGCATTGGGAGGTGGGTTCTTTAGGAGGCTGATGACAGAGGATGAGATGGCTAACTATCAATAGTGGTTTCCCTTAAAAAGTTGGGACGACATGGAAGAGTGGGAAGGAAGTCTGTTAGGAGAGAGTTCTTGTTTTTTACCGTATACACTGCAATGATATTTAAAAAACAAATATAAGTAAAAGCGAGCAAAGAACAGTAATGCTGAGAATTGAAAAACACAGGTTCCAGATTAGCTATACTAAATAATCTCCTGCTTGACTTCAGCGAGTCTCCTTTGCTTCTGATCTTTACTACCTGCCTTTGGAAACTGAGTGGCTTAGATCAGATGACCTCAAAGGTACCCTTCCAGGTCTAACATTCTGACACTGTGAAAGGGGTTAAAAATAGATACCTAAGTTTACAGCTGGGTAGACGGTGTCCATACGATAACTTCAGGGGCTTTTCTACACTTCTACAACAGGGCATTTGCCAATGATCAGCGTAATTTTGAGGTCCACTTTTTTTTGTTTTGGCCACACTGCACAGCATATGGGATTTTAGTTTGCTAGCTAGGGATAGAACCCAGGCACCCTGCATTGCAAGCGCGGAGTCTTAAACACTGTACCACTAGGGAAGTCCCTGGTTTTTGTTTTAATTTTGCCTTTTTTCTATTCTGTAGTAAAATGAAAAATATGAAACTGTTTCAGTCTAAAATAAACCTCATAGGAGTTTAACTTCACAAGAACCTTTAAGCAGAGAGGTTGAGTTCAAATCATCAGATTACAAGATAATTCAGGCCTTATGAAAACGTTGAGAGGAGGAATGTTTTATAAGTATGTATTTCTTTGCTGTGTAGTGTAGGGTTTTTTTTTTTTTTCATCTAGTATTTTAATGGAAAGTGATCAACATTTCTTTTTTTTCTTAATATGGTTCATACATGTAGTACAGTACACATGTAGTTAAAAGGGTGTTCTGAGAAAAAGCACCTAACCACCATCCATCGGTCATAATTTAGGAGCCCCCAAATGTCTTACACCTCCATGGTAATGGTGTCACATGGTGAAATCATTGTCAACAGACTAAAATAACAGCCATGGGATTTTGACTTAACAGCAGGCTCTAAGTAAACTGTGATGTAAACAAACTGCAGCATTCTGCAAGGAAAGATGATTCTCTCTAATGTTTTCCATTTGAATTGATACTGTTTCTGGGCTCTTTTTTTATTTTAATTGAAGTATGGCTGATTTACAATGTTGTATTAGTTTCAAGTGTACAGCAAAGGGATTCAGTTATACATATCTATTCTTTTTCAGATTCTTTCCCTTATGGGTGATTACACAATATTGAGTAGTGTATGTACTATAAGTAGGTCCTTTTGGTTATTTATTTTATATATAGCAGTTTGTATATGTTAATCCCAAACTCCCAATTTATCCTTCCAACCCTCTTCCAGCTTTTTAAGATCAAAAATCTGATTGCAAATCCTTGGAATGAAGACGTGCTCCCAACCAGAGACTATAAGATTCTGAGTCTGCCTGAGGGCCTGACAGTTAAATAATTTGTTCCAAATTATACTTCTTGTCAAGGATAGAGTCAGAACCAGATCTGAGTTTGTCTAGTGTTTCTCTTTCTGCCCCTCATGCCTATCAGTTCCTACCTGACTCTAATCACCTTTTGGTGAAGAACTGGATTTGATTGGACTCTCCTTAGACTTGGTCATTGGCCCTCTAAAGACCCTATCTCCTACCCTGTTTATTTGATTTTATTATCAATGACTGACTTTATTTATTATTTATTTATTTAAATATTAATTTTTTTATTTGTTTGACTGCACTGGATCTTCATTATGGCATGCAGGATCTCTAGATGCGGCGTGTGGAATCTTTTTCATTGCAGCAAGTGGAATCTAGTTCCCTGACCAGAGATGGAACTCAGGCCCCTACATAGGGAGTTTGGAGTCTTAGCCACTAGACCACCAGGAAAGTCCCCCTGCCACTTTCTTGCTGACTCTCCACACCCCTTCAAGTCAGTGCCCCTTTCTTTCTGATGCCTTCTGTTGTCATTGGACACCACGATGGTCCTCCCAACCTCCTTTTGAAAGGAGGTTGTCATCCTGGGACCTAATTGTGTGTGTGTGTGTGTGTGTGTGTGTGTGTGTTTAACCTCTGTCAGGTCAAACCATGGGCAGCAATTCATTGAGAATGTAGGGCTTGAGGTCAGAATAGGGAAGATCAAGGTTGGGGTCAGAATAGAAAGACCATGGTTCTAGCAGGGTTTCCTAGGTGATAGTGATAAAGAATCTGCCTGTCAATGCAGGATATGCAAGAGACATGGGTTTGATCCCTGGGTCAGGAAGATTCCCCTAGAGTAGGAAATGGCAACCCAGTCCAGTATTCTTGCCTGGGAAATCCCATGGACAGAGAAGCCTGGCGGGCTACAGTCCATGGGGTCTCCAAGACTTGGACATGACTAAGCACGTGTTCTTGCCTGGAGAATCCCAGGGATGGCAGAGCCTGGTGGGCTGCCATCTGTGGGGTCACACAGAGTCGGACACGACTGAAGCGACTTAGCAGCAGCAAGCACACTTGCACCGCATGGCTTTCTAGTGAGGAACCAAGTATACTATTCAGCTGAACATACAGTCTGGAACCAATGATTTTTCTTTAAAATCTATAAAGGTAACCCTTTGGGCCTCTGCTTATCCTCTCTAAAACAGAAAAAGTGAACCAAAAGATCCTAAGATTCCTTTTAGCCCTAAAATTCTATGACATCTGAATCTCTTGTTGTTGTTCAGTCAGCAGGTGTTTTGTTGAGAGCTTCCCCTGGAACCTGTGGATCATATAAGGGAAAGAAGCTGTAATCTACCTGGGAAGAGAAAATGAACAGAATCACCTGGCGGGCAATAGTGAATCCTAGAAAGGCCAGGTGGAGCATGGGCTGCAAGTGGAGGAGGAGTTGGGAAGAGTGAGACCAGTGGGTGCCAGAAAATTGCTGGTGCCCGAGACTTAGGAGGGGAATTAGATGCTTGATAGGACTTTGTTAGACACAAGAGAAGGGTTCAGGAAATGTGTGAATCCTGATTTTTCTTTTTTTTTGTTATTCTTTATTTTTTCTTGGCTGCACTGAGTCTTCATTGGTGCACGAGGGCTTTCTCCAATTGCAGCAAGTGGGGGCTACGCTCTAGCTACAGTACATGGACTCTAGGCCGTGCAGGATCAATAGTTGTGGATCACTGGCTTAGCTGCCCCGAGGCATGTGGAATCTTCCCTGACCAGGAATGGAACTTGTATGTCCTGCATTGGCAGGCAGATTCTTAACCCCTGGACCACCATGAAAGCCCTGAATCCTGATTTTTCAGTCTTCTGAAAAATTTTATAGTTTTTTTTTTTTTTAATTTTATAGGCTCTCTTCTATTTTCTTTTTCTTTGTTTGCTTGTTTTGACCACTCCATTGGCCTGTGGGACCTTAATTGCCCAACCAGGGATTGAACCCTTGCTTTCTGCAGCAGAAACACAGAGTCTTAACCACTGGACCACCCGGGAAATCCCCTCTACTATTATCTAGAAATTCTGAGATCATCTGTCACTGTTATTTGAGGGTCCTAGTAGCCCAGGGGCAGTTAATTAGGAGGGAGGAGAAAATGGTATTCTTTTTCTTCTTCTCTAAAGTATAAAAAGTGTCTACCTGTGATATATGATATTCCCTGGTTAGTAGCAAAGATGGCATTTTACAGGCCTTGAGGTTGTTGTTGAATCAATTATTTCAGTCTCCATTTTGCCTGCCCTTTGAAAGCAGAATTTGAGAGTCTAAAAAAAGAAAGGAAAACAGATCTGTTGGAAGCATGAAACCAGCTCCTCATCCTCCTCCACAAAAGGGAAGAAATAGCCCTGAGCTAGTTTCTAAATAGGAATGTTCTGACAGTGCAAGAGAATTTAGAAAGTGCCAGGAGGAAGGGGAAACATGGAGCCCAATTTTGAAAGCCAGTAGAGCACAGGGTGGGCAAGAGACAGTCACACCTGTCTCCTGCTGTCTCTGGCTTCCTGGCTCCAGCTCGCCCTCCTCTGCCAAACCTTCTCACTCGAGTTGTCCCTTCCTCACCCATTCAGATAGATACACAAATGACTGAAGCTCAGGAAAACACCTCTCCACTAATATGTAAATACAGTCACATGGTAGTGATACATCCAAAGGATATTCATTTGTCACAAGCATATTCATTCCTTCCAGCAAGCTTGAGCACCTGTAATATGCCACGTACAGCATTCTGCAGTGGAGAAGTCAAGGTGAATAAGACGTAATTTCTGTCCTCAATGGTATATAACAACAAACCTATACAGATAAACACTGAGCTATAAGCCCAGAGGTGCACATATGCAAACATATATGTAATGTACACCCACTGGTATGTGAACTCATGAAATAAAAAAACAGAGCTGCTCACTCATAAATTTCACAAGTTCTAATACTAGTCATGCTGAAATATTTGGAGGGAGGTTGTCCGTTTTCCTATTTTTCCTTTGTCAGTTTTGTCATCGCCTTTCAAATTCCAAAAATGATTTCACTTTATAGTTCCCTTCTTTTCTTATTTCTTGCCTTAAAAAATTTATTTATTCTTTAGGATGAATTGTCTCACATGGAGAAACTAAGAAAAAGGAAAGTTTGCCCAAGTTATAAATAAAGTTACCCTTTCAGGTACAAAATCTGTCTCTTTATACTCAGTTGATAAAATGGAAAAGACTGTCAATGTTTAATGATTGATCCTTTAATGATGTCTTTTTAAAAATTTATTTATTTTATTTTTGACTGTGCTGGGTTTTCATTGCTGTGCATGGGCTTTCTTTAGTTTTGGCAAGCAGAGGCCACTCTCTGGCTGCAGTGAGCAGGCTTCTCATTATGGTGGCTTCTCTTGTTGGGGAGCAGGGGCTCTAGGGCATGCAGGCTTCAGTACTTGTAGCACATGTGCTTAGTTGTACCAAGGCATGTAGAATCTTTTGGAACCAAGGATTGAGTCCATGTCCCCTGCATTGGCAGGCAGATACTTAACCACTGGACCATCAGGGAAGTCCTAATGATGTCTTCTTAATGGGTATTTTGAACCACAAAATATTAAATCATTCCATCTTTTTTTTTTTTTTTTTTGATTGTAGGTATTTTAAGAAAGAAGAGCTCTGCTTGGAAAATGGGTAACTATTTAAAGTATACTTGATTCTAAGTCAGAAAGAGAAGGACAAACACCATATGAATATCACTTATATGTGGAATCTAAACTGTGGCACCAATGAACCTACCCTCAAAGCAGAAACAGTTTCACAGATGTAGAGATCAGACTTGTGGTTGCCAAGCAGGAGGAGAGGAGGGAGAAGGATGGACCGGGAGTTTGGGGCTGGTTAATGCAAGCTATTACATTTAGAATGGCTGAGCAACGAGGTCCTACTGTACAGCACAGGGAACTATATCTAGTATCCTGGAATAAACTGTAATGAAAAAGAACATTAACAAAGGAATGTATATAAATCTATATATCCATATCTAAGTTACTTTCACACTTCCTCAAAGGAAACAGTCTCAATGACCATTGTCCATGACCAAAGTACCGTAAGTCCACTCTGTATTAATGAGTTCTGTTCCAAAAGTGAATTCATAGGTCCAATTTGATCGTAAATCCAACAAAGTCAGCCTTGGAACCCAACTAACATAACTGGCTACACCCCGCTGTTTGTAAGCTTGCTTCCAGACATCCTGGGCTTGAAATTAAAAAACTGCTCTACTGTACTGTAAAGTACACAAAAGCACAGCCACCTGTAGTGAATGGACACACATGACCATGCACGCCAGACACATGTACTAATGTGATTGAACATGCAAACACACATTCGCATCTTTGAAAGTTTGAAACTCAAATGTTTGTATGAGGGGACTTACTCTATCCATCTCTGGCTAATGTGTATTGCTCATTAAATTCCTCTACAGTCTCATTGAGAGTCTCTTCTACCCAAGAGAACTGGAAACATGATCATACAAAAATGTGTACACTAATGTTCACAGTGGCATTATTCATAATCATCAAAAATGTAAACACCCAAACGTCCATTTGGTGAGAAATGGATAAACAAAATGGGGTCTAGCCAAACAACAGAATAGTATTCAGCCTTAAAATGAAAGGCAGTTCTGTTTCAAGCTACTCATGAATGAACTTTGAAGACATTGTGCTAGGTGAAATAAACCAGACACAAAAGGACCAATATTGTTTGACTCCACTTATATGAAGATCTTAGAACAGGCAAATTCACAGAGAAAGAAAGTAAAATAGAGGTTATGAAGAAATAGGGACGTTATTTAACAGGTAGAGCTTCAGCTTGAGTTTTAAGAACAGTTCTGCAGACGGATGGTGGGGATGTTGCACAACAGTGTGAGTGTGCACCATGTCACTGAACTGTACACTTAAAAATGGTTAAATTTTAAAAAACAAGGGCAAGAAAAAAGAACGAAGTACTGATATATGCTACAACATAGATAAACTTTGAACATAGTATGCTGAGTGAAAGAAACCAAACACCAAAGCCATCTAGTATATGATTCCATTTATATGAAATATTCAAAATAGACAAATCCATACAGACAGAAAATAGATGAGTGGTTTCTAAGGGCCAGGGAGCAGGGGAGGAGTGACTGACTGTAGTGGATATGGAATTTATTTGGAGGGTAATGAAAACGTTCTGAAATTAGACAATAGTGCTGGCTTTACAGCCTTGTAAACATACTAAAATGCTGGGTGGTGTGAAATGATGGAGAAGGCAGTACTGCAGTACTTTGCCTGAAAACTCCTTGGATGGAATATATGCAAATGCTGGGTGGACACGACTGAAGCGACTGGTGGTATATGAATTGTACCTTAATTTAAAAAAACAAATCAGGATCCCTTTAAAAAAATTATACTTTGATTTCTTTAAGCTCTAGATGTATATAATGAACTTGAAATAGTCCATCTTTAAAGCATACAGTCAAAGCCTTCTTTCCTTTTAAGGGACCATCTTTGCCCCAGAATATAGCAGTAGACAGAATATCCTACCCTGTGAGTTACTGGGATTCATTTTCCTGTATGTCTTAGTCCATTCCAGGTGCTATAACAAAACACTGGTGGGGGCGGGGGCTCATAAACAGCAGAAAATTTATTTCTCATAGTTCTAGAGGCTGGAAAGTCCAAGATCAAGGTGCTAGCAGACTCAGTGTCTGGTGGGAACCTGCTTTCCGGCTCAGAAACTCTCCATGTGTCTTTACATGACAAAAGGGCTAACAGGTCACTCTGTAGTCTCTTTAATAAAGGACATTAAACCCATTCATGCGGGCTTCCCTGGTGGCTCAGTGGTAAAGAATCCGCCTGCCAATCAGGAAACTCTGGGTCAGGAAGATCCCCTGGAGTAGGAAGTGGCAACCCACTCCAGTATTCTTGCCTGGGAAATCCCATCAACAGAGGAGCCTGGGGGGCTACAATCCATGGGGTCCCAAAGAGTCAGACACAACTGAGCGACTGAGCATGGATGCTCGCAATCCCATATATGAATGCTCTCCCTCATGACCTAATCCTCTCAAAGGCCCCACCCACCTCCCTGGGTCATTACCGCAGGGTCAGGGTTTCAATTTAGGAATTAGGGGTGACATAAACATTCAATCCATCATAAAGCTCTGTATCTTACTGTTCTTGTTTGTCTGATTTACTCACCACTTCTTTTCTGTGCTGGTCTACAAGCTCCAGTCTAAAGATATTTACTAACCTAAGGAAGGGGAAAAAAGTCATATACACAGTGTTTCTGGAAGACTTTACATATCCCCTGGAGAAAGAAATGGCAATCCATTCCAGTATTCTTGCCTGGAAAACCCCATGGACAGAGGAGCCTGGCAGGTTACAGTCCGTGGGGTCACAAAGAGTTGGATATGACTGATTAACTTCACTTTACTTTTACAAGAAAAGGGGCAATATTGATTTCCTTCAGACAGGAAAACTGTCTAAAGGGTGGAAGAGACTCTTACCTGGAGAGCCTTTTGTGTCTTTTGAATTTTTAATCATGTGAATGTTTTTAATCATGTGAAGGTAATATCTATTCAAAATAATAATAAAATTTTATAAAATAAATTCACTAAAAATGGCAAAATGAGAAATACCCGAAATTTAAAATCTAGCTAAGTTTTTCTCATATTGTATTTGTGTTTTTAAACTAACTTTGTTACCAACAACTTAAAAAAGAGACTTATAAAAAAAGCAAATAGATAAAATAAAAAGGGACATATTTAAAATGACTATATTTGCATTTTCATTCTACTTACTATGAAAGGAAATCCCTAAATTAATAAAACCAGGGCTAATGTTCAGGCAGAATTCATTGGTATGGCTGACCAGCCTCTGTCTATTTTGATTGGTTGGTAGCATTGCCAGTTGTTAAACATTTTAAATATCACCCTGGATAAAATTCAAGGTCTTCAAACTTTTGAAAAGATCTTGTTAATTCTTTTCTTTTACCATAACTAATAGAAGCATAGATTTCAAAGGTCACTGATATTTGCAAAGATCACTAATTATCTCTCTACTCCAATCAGCCAAACTACAGGGTCAGGCATGGTTTTACCATGCTCCTTGTTGTACATTGCTTGATGTTATCAGGCATTTAATAAATATTTTCTAAATGAATAAATGATACTAGTTTTTCTCTTTTGCCAAACAACAAACTTATTCCATAAATTCACTAGATCATATGGTAATCTTTATACCTCCATGAAAGCCACAGGAATTAAGTTTGAAGGGAATATTTCCAGTTTATTTTTATTCAGTTTTCTCTCTCCATTTTAGGCTTTATTTGTCTGTGTGTTTTATGAACAATATAACAGATTGATAGCATAAGGAATGCATTTTCAATAAAAAAGGAGAGAAGCAAGAATACAAGTTTTTTTTTTTTTTTCCTTTATTTATGGCTGTGAGTCTTCCTCGCTGCACAGGCTTTTCTCTAGTTGTGGTGTGCAAGCTTCTCATTGCCAGGGCTTCTCTTGTTGCAGAGACTGGGCTCTAGAGCCTTCTTGTTTAAGTCGTGGCATGTGGGATCAACATAGGCTCAGTAGTTGTGGCTCACGGGCTTAGTTGCTCCATTGCATGTAGGATCTTCCCAGATCAGGGATCAAACCCATGTTACCTGCATTGGCAGGTAGATTCTTTACCACTGAGCCACCAGGGAAGCCCAAGGATACTGATTTTTAAACTTAGCATTACTTGGGATTTTCATTGTAGGAGTCAAGTATTGGCTTTAAAGCTCAATCTCATATTAGAAGTAAAGTCACTTTTAAAAACAATCTGGATAGTAAGGGGCAAAATGTAATGTGAAACCTATTCAATGATAGACAATCCAAAAAGTATTTTATATTTAGCCATGTGTGCATCCTCAGTAGTGTCTGACTCTTTTGCGACCCCATGAACTGTAGCCCTCCAAGTTTCTCTGTCCATGGGATTTTCCAAGCAAGAATATTGGAGTGGGTTTCCATTTCCTTCTCCAGGGGGTCTTCCCAACCCAGGGATCAAACCCAGGTCTCCTGCATTGCAGACAGATTCTTTACCAGCTGAGCCACCAGTGAAGCCCAAAATAATATAACCAAAAAGCAAAAAAATAACAAGGCTCTTCCTTCATTTTGACCTCACTGCCTGAGAACTTTCCTTTCCTTGCCATTTGGTGTGAGATGAGTGGCGCTGATGCCCTAGCAATGGTCCTCACATCTTGAAAGCGCAGCAAGAATCCTTGTAACAATCACTCTGAAAATGGGATTTTCACAATCCTATTGTCAAGAAATCCCAAAGTAACTATAAAATATAATTATGATATGACATAAGATAGTATTGCTGCTGTTTAGTCACTAAGTCATGTCTGAGTCTTTTGCAACTCCGTGGACTGTAAACTCACCAGGCTCCTCTGTCCATGTGATTTCCCAAGCAAGAATACTGGAGCCAGTTGCCATTTCCTTCTTCAAGGGATCTTCCTGACCCAGGGATTGACCACGTCTCCTGCTTGGCAGGCGTATTCTTTTCCACTGAGTCACCAGTGATGGTCATATAAGATAGTATAGCATAAAATAATATAGCACAATGTCATATACTAATCATATATGATATTAATATTAAAAAGGAACTAATTGTAAAATGAGGTATCATACATGGTACTAGGATAAGAAAATGGTCCTAGCTGCTCCCCTGTCTCACACATTAGATCCTTGGCTATGATGGTATGGCTCTTTTTTTTTGAAGAGCTGAAGCAAGAGATGTGGGACAGATATATATACTACTATATAATATATTTGATTGAAAAAAAAAAAAAGGAACCTACTGTATAGCACAAGGAACTATATCCAATATCTTATAATAACATACAGTGGAAAAGAATCTAAAACAATATATGTGTGTGTGTGTATATATATGTGTGTGTGTGTGTGTGTGTGTGTGTGTATATATATGTAAATCACTTTGCTAGATACCTAAAACATTGTAAAATAACAATGCTTCAATTTAGAAAAAATTTTAAAAAAGAGAAAGATACTGGGCGATTACCAAATTCATGTACAGTTAATTCTTCCATGGATTATCTACTTTTTGGATTATTCCCAGCACCTTTTAAATTCCAAGGGGATTTTCTCCAGCTGTTAAGCATTCTTATCAGTCATCTACCCACCTTCAACTGGTAGAAGTTCAAGGAATGCAAATTCATTTTCTATTAGACTAAATAGATTAGAAACTAGAAAGGAGAAACCCCCAAGGCAAAGAACACCTATCAAAGCCAAATATAAATTATCTTTGACTGTTATAATCAAGGAAATAAATGAGAAACCAATGTAATTATCTTTTTATCTCTAGAGGAAAAGGTTTGAATGTTTTCTTTTATAGATTTCTTCAGCACTTTATAATCCTAATGTTCTTTTATATTTATTCTAAATCACTGTTCTTCAATCTGAGCCTGTTCTCTTCTGGGCATCCATGAAAATAATTGAGCTGACCTCAATCCTTGCAAATGTGCTTCCTGTCCTTGTTAATGTACAAACATGGTTACTTTATGCTTTGTAATTTAATTATTGTATATCTAATGATTTACCCCTCATGCTTATTATTTTTAACATCACTGTGATATTTTATAACAGGGGTCCCCAACCTCTGGGCCACAGACCCATTGGTACCTCACATCAGATCAGCAGTGGCATCACATTAGAAATAAAGTGCACAATAAATGTAATGCTGTAGTTTTTCCAGTAGTCATGTATGAATGTGAGAGTTGAACCATAAAGAAGGCTGAGCAATGAAGAATTGATGCTTCTGAACTGTGGTGTTGGAGAAGACTCTTGAGAATCCCTTGAACTGCAAGGAGATCAAGCCAGTCAATTCTAAAGGAAGTCAGTCCTGAATATTCATTGGAAGGACTGATGCTGAAGCTGAAACTCCATACTTTGGCCACCGGATGCGAAGAGCCGACTCATTAGAAAAGACTGATGCTGGGAAAGATTAAAGGCAGGAGAAGAGGACGACAGAGGACCAGATGGTAGGAAAACATCACTGACTCAATGGAGATGAGTTTGAGCCAGCTCCAGGAGATGGCAAAGGACAGGGAAGTCTGGCATGCTGCAGCCCATGGAGTTGCAGAGTCGGACATGACTGAGCGACTGAACTACAACAAAATGTAATGCACTTGAATCACCCCAAAGCCATCCCTCCCTGCCTGTTCCCCCAGTCCATGGAAAAATTCTCTTCTATGAAACTGGTCCCTGGTGCCAAAAAGTTTGGGGACCACTGTTTATAATATTAGCTACCATGAGTACAATGAGTCATACATTCTTTTAGAAATTTTATACATATTTTCATTTATTTAATCTTCCCAGTAACTCTAAATTTAGATATAATTATTCAATCAATGTATAAAGGAAGAAATTAAGAGATTCTTAGTGAGACTCTGAATGGCCTCACTCCCAAAGCCCCCATGCATCCTTAATGTCATATTTTCTCTTATCATGTTGCTGAGCTGATTCACTATTGTGAGGCATTTGGGGTTATTTCTGATTTTTTGTTGATTTTTTTTTTTTTTTTGCTTGGAAAATTTTTCCCTTTAATTTTATTTTTAAACTTTACAATATTGTATTAGTTTTGCAAATATCACGTAATGAATCCGCCCAAGGTAATTTTAAAGATGAATCCTGAACCCTCCTCCTGTCTCTCCCCAAAAATCCCTCTGGGGTCATCCCAGTGCACCAGCTCCAAGCATCCAGTATACGATCCCCTTTCTGGACTGGTGACTCATTTCATACATGATATATACATGTTTCAATGCCATTCTCCCAAATCTCCCCACCCTCTCCCTCTCCCAAGAGTCCATAAGACTGATCTAAACATCAGTGTCTCTTTGTGTCTTGTACACAGGGTTATTGCTACCATCTTTCTAAATTCCATATATATGCGTTAGTATACTGTATTGGTGTTTTTCTTTCTGGCCCTTCACCACTAATAGGTTCCAGTTTTATCCATCTCATTAGAACTGATTAAAATGTATTCTTTTTAATGGCTGAGTAATACTCCATTGTGTTATATGTACCACAGCTTACTGTAGTGATAATTATATCCCATAAAAATTTCTTCCCTAATCATCCTGCATCCCCATATAGCAGTTTTATTCAGCACTTATTTGCCCAAAAGTAATTTTAAAGATGAATACCAATTTTTTTTTTTCTCTCAAAGAAAAATCACAAGAGATCCAATTCAGTACTCATAACACTAAAGTACCAGATCCCCTTTCTTCATTCCCCAGTTCTCTCAAACTGTATAACTGCTGGAAAAGCAGTTACAGTCTTTATTTAAAAATGCCTTGGT
The DNA here is from genome assembly GCF_027580195.1 of Bos mutus. NCBI lineage: Eukaryota > Metazoa > Chordata > Mammalia > Artiodactyla > Bovidae > Bos > Bos mutus. Next base: position 72,051,106 of record NC_091621.1, on the reverse strand, counting down.
TTGGCAGCTCTCCTGTCTTTGTTGCCCCACTGGCTCCTTGTTTTATAGATCACCGTTGCATCATGGGCTGGTCCTTCCTCTGGCCCTCACCACTCTGGTCTGGCTTCTCTATCATTCCCTTAACCCATCCCCAAAGGAAAGATTCTTTTTAGTTGGAAATATTTGTTTATGGCTGAGAGGAAATCTGGGTCATTCATGCATGAATAGATTTTATTCACTTATTTGTAAGTTAAGGTTTCTGATCTTTTTTTTTTTTTTTTTTTTCATTTGAGAGTCCCCTCCCCCTGAATGCAGTGTCCAAAGTGAGATTGATGAGCACTGAAAAGATCTGGTGACAGTGAATAGTTTTTGTTTTATTTAAAAATCTTTGGTTTGGCTGCTCTGGGTCTTTGTTGCAGCTCTCAGGCTTTCTCTAGTTGTGGCATGTGGGCATCCCAGACCAGGTTATCAACCCTAGTCCCTGCACATTGGAAGGCAGATTCTTTTTATTTATTTGTTTATGGCTGAGCTGGGTCTTTTAATGCTGTGTGCAGGCTTTCTCTTAAAAAAATGAGCATGGGACCACAAAGAAGTTGACTTGTCATAAGGTGTAAAATCTTTTTACTTTAGTGGCTTTTTTTTTTTTTAGGCTCTAGGGTGGCTCAGACAGTGTGGTGTGTCTGCCTGCAATTGTGGCTCTCAGGCTTATTTGCCTTGGTCATGTGGAATCATCCCAGACCAGGGATGGAACCCATGTCCACTGCACTGGCAGTTTCTTAACCACTGGACTTCCAAGGAAGTCCCACAGTGAATGGTTTTAATCAAGAAGTACTCCAACTAATTTAAAAAAATAGATCCTATGATTACAAAGAAGTCGACTTGTCATAAGGCTTGTCAATACATTTTTATTTTATATGCCTTTTTAGGTGGTCAATGTATTTTATGATTAAAACTAAAGTATTATGAAATTCTGATTACTTTATAATAACTAGAAAATATCTATTGGTGAAATGCAATAGTGTATAAAATACAAGTAGCCCCAAACTTTCCTGTTTTCTCTTCTCTAATGGACTAAAGAAGAAAAACAGAGATTTAGACTCTGATAACAACTTTTTCAGCTGCTAGCTGTTCCCATAAGAACCTTTCTTTTGATTTTGGCCAGCTCTCACACTCTCCTCTTTGATCAGTCACTAATCTTGGGACTGGTTTGGGGTCATCACTAGGGAAAATTGTGAAGTAACCCAAGCGTTTGTTTGGTATGCCCCAGATTGCTTTGGCATGTACTTTCTGTCTCTGGCACTCTTTTTTTTTTTTTTTTTTTTCCAGGTCCTCCTATCAACTTTTCCTTTCCAATCATATCAATCATTTACATATTAGTAGGACTTTAACTCCAAGAAGGCAATGGCACCCCACTCCAGTACTCTTGCCTGGAAAATCCCATGGGTGGAGGAGCCTGGTAGGCTGCAGTCCATGGGGTCACTAAGAGTCAGATATGACTGAGCGACTTCACTTTCTCTTTTCACCTTCATGCATTGGAGAAGGAAATGGCAACCCACTCCAGTGTTCTTGCCTGCAGAATCCCAGGGATGGGGGAGCCTGGTGGGCTGCCATCTATGGGGTCGCACAGAGTCGGACACGACTGAAGAGACTTAGCACCAGCAGCAGCAGGACTTTAACTGGGGCTTCCCAGGTGGTGCTAGTGGTAAAGAATCCACCTGCCAATGCAGGAGACCCAAAAGACACAAGTTTCATCCCTGGGTCGGGAAGATCCCTTGGAATAGGAAATGACACCTCATCCCAGTACTCTTGCCTGGAAAATTCCATGGACAGAGGAGCCTAGCGGGCTCAGCAAAGAGTCAGACAAGTGAGTGACTGAGAATACACACACGCACAGGACTTTAACCCTACATACTCCCCCTTCTCAGAGATATTTGCTTGTATTGCCTTGTCTCTAATTGTGAACACAAAGGTTTGTTTCTGGTCCTGGAGTTTTAATCACTAATGAGCTGATGTAGAAACTGTGGGGGGAGACTGACTGCCCAGGTGTCTTCTCTTAAGGTTGTACAGACAGTCCGTGGCTTAAGATGCTTTGGCTTAGCAACTTTTTGGCTTTACAGTGATGCAAAAGTGATAGACGTTCAGTGGACACCATATTTAAAATTTTGTATTTGGGTTTTTTTGGGAGGGGTGGCTAGCCACGTGCAGTAGGATACTCATTTATGGTGCTGGGCAGCCAGTGAGCCACAGCTCCCAGTCAGCCACTCGGTCACAAGAGTACAGGCCAAATACACTTAAAACCATTAGTACCCAGACAGCCATTCTGGTTTCACATTCAGTGTGCTTGTGTACATGCTAAGTTGAGTCAGTCGTGTTCAACTCTGTGCAACCCCATGGACTGTAGCCCACCAGGCTCCTCTGTCCATGGAACTCTCCAGGCAAAAATACTGGAGTGGGTTGCCATTCCCTTCTCCAGGTGTAGTAGTCAGTAAATTACATGAACTAGTCAACACTTTATTATAAAATAGGCTTTGTGGTAGATGATTTTGCCCAACTGTAAGTTCATGTGAGGGCTTCCCTGGTGGCTCAGTGATAAAGAATACCCCTGTCAATGCAGGAGACCCAGGTTTGATCCCTGGGTCAGGAAGATCCCATGGAGGAGGGCACGGCAACCTACTCCAGTATTCTTGCCTGGAGAATCCCATGGACACAGGAGCCTGGTGAGCAACAGTCTATGGGGTCGCAAAACAGTAGGACATGACTGAGCGACTAAACAACAGCAATAAGCATCAAGGTTCATGTAAGCGTTCTGAGCACATTAAGGTAGACTGGGCTAAACTAGGATGTTTGGTAGGTTAAGTGTATTATGTGCATTTTTAATTTATGATATTCTCAACTATATGATGGATTAATTGGTATATAGGCCCATCAGAAGTTAAAGATCTATATTTTACAAGTCTGTATATAGTCTCAGTTTATGACTATGACCAGCTCCCAAATTTTTCTGTAACTCCACGTTTTGAGGTCAAGTGCACGTCTATGTCCACACTGGCCTTGCTTGGCTCACACACACAAATGTGAGAAAGAACAGGTAGGTGGCAAAACATGGGGTGTACTTGTTAGGGAAAGAAATGCATGCAATTCGTTAAGAATAAGTTACTAAACACACTTTCTATGCAATTCTTTATCTTTCATAATGCGTCTCTGGTGTCAGACTAAACCTGGAGCTTTTTTTTTTTTTCTTTTTTTGCTTTGCCTTTTTTTTTTTTTTTTCCAGTTTGACAAATGGATGGATACTCAGAGGAGAAAAATCCTGACAGTCCTGTTAGAACACTGCTCCCTGTCACAGCAAAAGTTCTGTCGAAAGCTTCAGGAGAAAATTCCAGCAGAAGCTCTAGATTTTACTACCAAGCTCCCAAAGGTGTTATCTTTATGTATCTTTTCTTTCCTGGACCCCCGAAGCCTTTGTCACTGTGCACAGGTACAGATAAAGAAGCAGCATTCGGTGTTTTGTAAAGACAGCCTAGAAAACACTGAAACTTGAGGGAAAAAAGGAAAGCACATATACAAAACCAAGCACTGACAAGATGCTCACTACGTTTTATTTGTACAGTTTGGATTGGCCCCATCTCTTTGTGTCTGGCTGTACACTTAGTGCTCAAAGGGGAGAAAAAGTAAGCCATCACTAAGTGTCCATAAAATAGCATTAGCCATTTGGGGAAATATATACACATGTATATAATGGTTCATCAGCAGAATAGTCTTATATTGCACAGCAGAGGACCATAGTAAAACTTAAAGTGTAGAGTGCAGGCCATTCATAAATAGAAAAGCATGAAATAAGGTGGTAATGTGATAAATACAGAAGCATGTGAGACTAAAGGAGTTCAGAGTGGGCAAATGTGTGCTCACAGGTTGGAAAAGCATCCATTATTTTATTACATGTAATTACATTACCATTATTTTATTACAAGTAATTCCATGGTGTATTCAAGTATATTTTTTAAGATATAAAATTGATAGTCATTTTGTAGATTTCTTTTCATAGTCTAGAAAGACCAGAAATTACCTGTTACTGTGCATTCACATGGTAACTTTAGTTTTTAAAATTAAGAAAATGAAAAAAAAATTAAGAAAATGAATGCAGTAAGATAGATGACATATTTAATAATTGGTGTTGGGACAATCGGGCAGTATCTGGAAAAAAATTCTAGAAGGATAAAACATTGATGTGAAATTATGGGAAACCATTCCCTACTCAAAGGAGGGAATTCCCTGGTCCAGTAGTTAAGTCTCTGTTCTTTCACGGCTGAGGGCAGAAGTTCATTCCCTGTTTGGGGAACTAAGATCCTGTAAGCCATCAGGCATGACTAAAGGGGAAAAAAATGTAATTAAAGGAAATCTAGGGAAGGAAGACTTTGTGAGTAATCTATAATATTAAGAGCCTCAAAAGAAAATGTATAACTTAAAATCTTGCTTTATTTATTTTACATAATTTGTATATATATTATATATGCTTTATAAATAAAGAGAGCAAGATTTTAAGTTGTGATTATAAAAATTAAAATTTTCTTCATAGAGAAGAAAACTGTAAATAAATACAGACAGTAAACAGGAGGGAACTCCCTGGTAGTGGTTAGGACTCAGTGCTTTCACTGATGAGGGCTCAGGTTCAACCCCTGGCCGGGAGACTAAGAACCCACAAGCTGCTACAGTGTGGCCAAAAAAATTAAAATAAATGGGGGAAAAAACATATTGCCAGCAAAGGGGTGATTTTCTTATTTTTTTAAAGAAAGACTATAAATCTACAGTAAGAAGAAAAAAAAGCAAAGCCTAGCAGAAAAATGAGCAAAGGAAGTGAACAAATAGTTCACAGAAAGAAAAGCAGATGTTTCTAAAATAGATAAAATGCTTAGCCTCATTTTCATGCCATTTTGTGACTCAGATAGATTGAGTTTCTTTTTTTTTTTTAGTTTCTTTTTTAATGATAACACTTTATATTGTTGGGGTGTGGGGAAACAAGCACCTTCATATGTTGCACCTTCATAGATAAATTGACGCAAACACCAAGGAGAGCAATTTTGTAGTACTCAATTTTTAAATTGGAGAAGGCAATGGCACCCCACTCCAGTACTTTTGCCTGGAAAATCCCATGGACGGAGGAGCCTGGTAGGCTGCAGTCCATGGGGTAGCTAAGAGTCGGACACGACTGAAAAACTTCACTTTCACTTTTTTTTCATGCATTAGAGAAGGAAATGGCAGACCACTCCAGTGTTCTTGCCTGGAGAATCCCAGGGATGGGGAGCCTGGTGGGCTGCTGTCTGATGGGGTATACGTCGGACACAACTGAAAAATTAGTTCCAGCAGCAGCCATTTTTAAATAAAGATTCCTAGACATTCCCATGATCCAGTGGCTTTCACTACCAAACAAAAGTTTGATCCTGAAAGTGGGAATTGAGATCCTGCATGCCATGAGACATGGCTAAAAACTTTAAAATTTTTTTTAATTAAAAAAAATAAGATTACCTTTGGCCAGTAGTTCCACTTCTTGGAATTTGTCTTATGGGTATACTTCAACGCATGCAAAATTTATATCTATATAAGAATATTTCATCATTGCTTGTAGCAGCAAAATGTTGGAAACAATGGAAATGTCTGCTAATAGCAGACTGGTTGCAACTATCTCAATATATCATCAATAGAATAACTAAGGTGCAGAATTATACTACCGCTTTGGAAAGAATAAAAGAATGTATCCATATTTGTTGCCCTTCTGGAATGGCACACAAGAAGCCAGTAACAATGGTTATATTCAGGGAGGGAAATGAGTGGCTAGATGACAAGGATGAGAGAGGCTTTTATTTATTTTTTTAATGTTTTTTACAGTGTGCCTCTTGGTATCTTTGAATTTAGTATTGATGTACATATATTATTCTGAAATTGAAACAATTAAAAAAAAAAAAAACATAGTGTTTTAAATGCCCAGTAATAGAGTATCATTCTGCCATATAATGAATTATTAGGCAGTCATTAGAAAACATGTTTTGGAAAAACAGAGATGTTTATTATGTGTAAAATGAAGAAAGCATGATTTTAAATTGCATGCAGTTTCCCAATTTTGCTTTCATGTATACCTGAAAAACAGAAAGGAAAATAACTCTACCAGCTTGTTGATAATGTTTGGTCATCTCTGATTGACAGTGTTCTGGGTATTGTTTTTCTTCAGGTTTCTCAGAATTTTCCATGATTTTCACAGTGAGAATGTTATTATTCCAGGGAAATGTGATATGAAATAGATAATCTTATCATCTATATGTACCATATGTCAATCTTAGTAGATTTCAGCATCATATTTTATTTCCAGAACTGACTGTGAGGCAATTGTTCTTCAGCTAGATTTAAAGTAAACAATAAAGTCATTGCACCAAGATGAGCTTTGAGCTCATCAAAATGTGGTGGGGGTTGTCTTACAGTTTTGAAAATGTGGTTTAAAATTGTGGTGGGGGTTGTCTTACAGTTTTGAAAGAGCTTACCTACCCTCAACTTTCCTCATTCCTGTTTAGTTTTAAACAAACAAAAGGCAGCAAAAATAAAAAACAAAGCAAAATTTTATCTATCCCCAGTGCAGGGGGGGACCCAACTTAACTACCAATAGGCCTAAACAATAAAACAAAGTCAAAAGAAGAAAATCCTACAACTGAGAAAAACTGTCTCCCCATCCCCTCCCTCCCAAACTCCATATCTTGATTGAATTAACTAACAGGTCAGGAAGCAACAGTTAGAACTGGACATGGAACAAAAGACTGGTTCCAAATAGGAAAAGGAGTACGTCAAGGCTGTATACTGTCACCCTGCTTATTTAACTTCTATGCAGAGTACATCATGAGAAACACTGGACTGGAAAAGCACAAGCTGGAATCAAATTGCCGGGAGAAATATCAATAACATTCAGATATAGATGACACCAGCCTTATGATAAGAAAACATGTTTTGGAAGAACAGAAATGCTTATGATGAAAGTGAAAATGGAGAGTGAAAAATTTAAAGCTGCATTCAGAAAACAAAGATCATTGGCCTCAGTCCCATCACTTCAAAAACAGGGAAAAATAGATGGGGAAACAGTGGAAACAGTTGTCAGACTTTATTTTTCTGGGTTCTGGGTCACTGTTTTGACTGCAGCCACGAAATTAAAAGACGCTTACTTTTTGGAAGAGAAAGTTATCATTCCAACCTAGATAGCATATTCAAAAGCAGAGACATTACTTTGCCAACTAAGGTCCGTCCATATATCAAGGCTTGGTTTTTCCTTTCAGCATTGTGATTTTGGATTTCCCAGAATGCTGAGCACCGAAGAATTGATGTTTTTTAACTGTGGTTTGCAGAAGACTCTTGAGGGTCCCTGGACTGCAAGAGAGCTTTGAGTCCATTCTAAAATGTGATCAGTCCTGGGTGTTCTTTTAAGGTTTTGCTAAAGCTAAAACTCCAGTACCCTGGCCACCTCATTCCTGTTTGACTTTTGGAAAAAACAATGCTGGGAAAATTGGCGGCAAAGGAAAATTTTATCTATCAGAGGATGAGATGGCTGGATGGCATCACTGACTCAGGTCTAAACCTGAGTCTAAGTCAACTCCAGGAAAAAGATGGACAGGGAGGCCTGGCTTTCTCCCCATTCCCTGGAGTCGCAAACCCCACACTGGAGTGACTGAACTGAACTGAACCATATGAGGATTAACAGCAGTGTAGTTTCATTCAGGGTTGCACAAAGTGGTTGTGATTTCTGTTTCTGCCTGCAGTGTTGTATCAGATCCTCTAAGCCTTTTCCTCCATCTAGATCTTGAACCTACTGTTTCTCCTACTTGTGCCCCGTTCTGCTTCCCTCTCCCCTACATGTCTTATCTTCAGCCCATAAAATAATCTTGAACGTAATAGAAACTCCATACACATTGGATGGAAGGAGGGAGGAAGAGAGACAGATAGATAAACAGATGGATGGGTAGCGAGTTCCATTACAGAGTGTTCTGCTCCTTTTGGGGGCACTGAAACATTATTTATTATTGAGTTAACCTTGAAAAAGAGGCCAGTTTTCCAAGGATGAAATGAATGTGAAAATTAGCTATCATCTCTGCAATTCTTGATAAGAGACATGGAATGCCTAGTGTCAACTTTATATATGGACTTGATTCTAGTTTCTACTAAGACATTTAAAACCTGGAATAAATTATTTTAAAAACTACTACACATAATAGGGCCACCTCCGCCATTTGCTGGATATGTAGGATTGACCATAATGCTATGAAAATGGAATGTACAGAATACTTTAAAAAAAATTATTAATTTGGCTGCACCAGGCGTCAGTTGCAGCATGTGGAATCCAGTTCCCTAACCAGGGATCAAACCCTTGCCCCCTGCACTGAAAGCATAGAATCTTAGCCACTAGACCACCAGGGAAGTCCCCAGGACAAATACTTAATGCTCTATTGAATTTTAAAGGCTATTTAGAACACACCAACCTCATGCGATAGTATTTGGAAAAGACTCATTGTGTTCCCATCACTTATATATTTAGTTAAATCCGGGAGTTGGTGAAGAATGGAGGAAAAACTGAACTGAACTGAATATAGTATTAGTCATTGTGTTCCCTTTATCTAAATGAAAGAAAAACAGAAGAAAAAAATAAGCAATGTGCCAACTGGAGTTTCTGTAGCCTTCATACAATGTTCATACGCAGACTCCCAGAGATCCTTCAGTTCAGTTCAGTCACTCAGTCGTGTCTCTTTTTGTGACCCCATGAATCACAGCATGCCAGGCCTCCCTGTCCATCACCAACTCCCAGAGTTTACCAAACCCATGTCCATTGAGTTGGTGATGCCATCCAACCATCTCATCCTCTGTTGTCCCCTTCTCCTCCTGCCTTCAATCTTTCCCAACATCAGGGTCTTTTCAAATGAGTCAGCTCTTTGCATCAGGTGGCCAAAGTAATGGAGTTTCAGCTTCAACATCAGTCCCTCAATAAACACCCAGGACTGATTTCTCCTTTAGGATGGACTGGTTGGATCTCCTTGCTGTCCAAGGGACTTTTAAGAGTCTTCTCAACACCACAGTTCAAAAGCATCAATTATTCAGTGCTCAGCTTTCTTTATAGTCCAACTCTCACATCCATACATGACTACTGGAAAAACCATAGCCTTAACTAGATGGACCTTTGTTGACAAAGTAATGTCTCTGCTTTTTAATATGCTGTCTAGGTTGGTCATAACTTTCCTTCAAGGAGTAAGCATCTTTTAATTTCATGGCTGGCTTCAATCATCATCTGCAGTGACTTTGGAGCCCAGAAAAATAAAGTCTGCCACTGTTTCCACTGTTTCTCTATTTTTCCATGAAGTGATGGGACTGGATGCCATGATCTTAGTTTTCTGAATGTTGAGCTTTATGCCAACTTTTTCACTCTCCTCTTTCATCAAGAGGCTCTTTAGTTCTTCAGTTTCTGCCATAAGGGTGGTGTCATCTGCATATCTGAGGTTATTGATATTTCTCCTGGCAATCTTGATTCCAGCTTGTGCTTCCTCCAGCCCAGCATTTCTCATTATGTACTCTGCATAGAAGTTAAATAAGCAGGGTGACAATATACAGCCTTGACGTACTCCTTTTCCTATTTGGAACCAGTCTGTTGTTCCATGTCCAGTTCTAACTGTTGCTTCCTGACCTGCATACAGGTTTCTCAAGAGTCAGGTCAGGTGGTCTGGTATTCCCATCTCTTTCAGAATTTTCCACAGTTTATTGTGATCCACACAATCAAAGGCTTTGGCATAGCCAGAGATCTTTAGGAAGTTCTCTTATCTGAAGCTTAGTTTCTCCCATTTGCAAGGGGAAAGAATATTAATTATACTACCTTTCAGGTTGTGATGAGGATGGTTAATAGGTGCTCGATAAATATTAGTTGATTTGGATTCTGTATTAATTAACATTTAAAAAAAAGAAAAAGGGGTACCCAAAGCCAGTGCTTTCTGAGAACCTGGAGGGATGGGATGGGGAGGGAGGTCGAAGTGGTGTTCAAGTTGGAGGGGACACATGTATACCTATGGCCAGTGTATGGCAAAACCATCATAATGTTGTAATCATCCTCCAATTAAAATTTTTTAAAAAAATCTTCCTGCCTGGTTAGGAAGCACTTCAGGTAGGAGGTAACTTGGCTGTGATTTGGAGGAAAAGGACCAAAAAGAAACTAGTTGTGAATTCCAGGCCTGGTTTATCTAGTTAAAATTATGTTTGCTCTGATTCTCTCATGAATGAATCCATGAATCCACTTCCCCAGTGGCTCCGTGGTAAAGAACCCCCCTGCAGTGCAGGAAACACAGAGAAGTGGGTTCGATCCCTGGGTCAGGAAGATCCCCTGGAGGAGAGCATGGCAACCCACTCCAGAAAAAAAATAAAGAAGTTCTCTCAGTACCAGGGTGACAGCTCAAAACCTAGAGAAAGTGGACATGTAAACTGAATAGATTTTTAACATTGTTTTTCCAGGTGAGCTGGCATTGGAAGAATTTAACTGAACTGGATCAGCTCTGGATGCTAAAATGTTTACGGTTTAACTGGTACATCAGTGTCTCCCCAACTCCCTATAAGCAGGATGTATGGAAGAAGCATTATATTCAAATGGTGAAAGAACTCCATGTTACCAAGCCCAAGGTAAATTTGGGAAATGAAGCAACAGAATTACTAACATCAGCTACTTAGGAATTCTAGAACTATGTTGGAGAAGGCCATTGGTTCAAAAGAAATATACCATGACTTCAAAATTCCCTAGTTCTAAGAACTTAACAGCTCTTTTCAAGATATCCATGTTAGTTGAAAGTCATCTGACACTCACAAACCACAATTCCATCCAGGTTAGGACTTGGAGCTCCTCATTCTCTCCAGATTCCTGGATTTCTGTGTCTCTGACGCCTACAGTACACAATTCTGACACGGGGATTCTGTGGGTAACATGCAGTATTTATGACCTATAGGTCATCAAATTTTACTTAACTAATTCAAATTTTCTGTGATTCTACCAGGAAAACTGAAGTTTATGTTTCTATCATTTATAAAGAAAAGTTTGCAAAAAATTAGTAATTAGGAAAGGGCATAATGGGCATATTAAAGTTCTTTTTACTTTAGAAACTAGCAATGTAAAGTCCTTACATAGACTCGTAAACAGTAAATAGTATGAGCATAAATTTTTCTAGTGGTTTTCTATGCGTTGTAAGCAATGTTTATGTTCATTCTTATAGTCACAGTTAATTAGGTAACATGGGAAATTTTTATGAGCTTTTCCTTTATGGCATGATCTATATACACGCAGAGTTGTGCATCATTTCATATAATAGAAGAGTTCCTGAAAACTATGTGTAAATTAAAAATTTTAAATTATTTTTAAAACCACGGGGATTTTTTTTTTATAGGAAAGCTACAGTGAGTCCGTTTTGAATTGAAGAATCCTTTTGAAATATGAATAGTTGGTTCTTAACATGCTCATTTACATTTCATTTTATTGCATTTACTTGAAGTAGAAACCCTCTACATTTAATGTAGTAATAAACTGCATAATTAATATTGTTATAATTACAATGATAAAAGCAGTCTTTCTGATTTCAATGATGGCTGTTCTTCATGAGAATTTCTTTTAAAAAGAAAAATGTAAAGTGCAGTGGTGGAAGAGTTATTTTAAAAATTACAATAGCTATGGCTCCTTTTATCACAAAGCTTTCCTTAACTCTCATTCAAAGTCACTCATAGGCAGGGAAAGGCTTCAATAGCTGAAGTGTGGGCTGTTCTGGGGCAGAGGAGAGAAAAGTGATTAACCAGGATGTAGAATGAAAAAAGGTTTTGAGTATTGTATGTAATACTGATTTTAATACTTGGTCTTCAACAATAACTCTTTTTCCAGAAACTGTTTATGCACTTCCCTTGTGGCTCAAATGGTAAGGAATCCATCTGCAATGCAGGAGATGCAGATTTGATCCCTGGGTCGAGAGGATACCCTGAAGAAGAAAATGGCTACCCACTCCAGTATTCTTGCCTGGAGAATGCCCATGGTCGGAGGAGCCTGGTGAGCTACAGTCCACAGGATCATAACGAGTCATGGCTTTATGATCATAGATAAAGGACATGACTGAGCAACTGACAGACACATATTTTAAGATGATGAATAGTTCTGATACAAGAAAATTGCCACATTGTTGCTTAGTATTTAATTTCTTTAAGGAGTACTTTGTTATAGTAAATTTCAGTTTTTCTATTAAAGACAAAATTGGCAAATTAAACCCAGTAAGATATAAAAAAAGAATAATACATGATGGCCAAGCGGGATATATCCAAGGAGAGTAAGGTTGGCATAATATTCAAAAATCGGTCCATGTAATTCACAGAATAAAAGAGAAAAGATGTCCGGTCATTTCAATATATGTAAACAAAAGCATTTAAAATTTTTTCAACATTTGCGATTTACAAAAGTCTCAAACGGCTTTGGGTAAAGGGAACAAAGTTTTTGTTTACTTAATGAAAAAGTCACCAGTTTTCATTATTATCTATTCTGTTAATGGGTCAAATATTTTGTACTTTTCAGAATTAATGATGCTTATTTATGTATGTAGTTCCTAGCATCTATGCCTAAATTTTCTCCCCTGAAACTGCTTTTTTATTATCATGTATTCTTTATTACCAGTGGTGTTAAACAAGACCTCTTCCAGCAAAAATAGATTTCATTCAATATAAACTCAGAAAAATGAAATGAATGTCCATCTTTTTTTATTTAGTTTATTTTTTTGGCCACCCCGTGTGACTTGGGCTTTTAGTTCCCTGACCAGGGATCAAACTCCTGCTCTTGGCAGTGAAAGTATGGAGTCCTAACCGCTGGACCACCAGGGGATTCCTTGAATGTCCACTTTAAGTGAGATCCACACTGTGCTGTGCTTAGCTGCTCAGTCGTGTCCAACTCTTTTCAACCCCATGGACTGTAGTTCACCAGGCTTCTCTGTCCATGGGGATTCTCCAGGCAAGAACACTGGAGTGGGTTGCCATTTCCTTCTCCAACATATGAAAGTTAAAAGTGAAAGTGAAGCCTCTCAGTCGTGTCTGACTCTTAGAGACCCCATGGGACTGCAGCCTACCAGGCTCTTCCGTCCATGGGATTTTCCAGGCAAGAGTACTGGAATGGGGTGTCATTGCCTTCTCCGTCCCTTAGGCTACAACCGTATAAAAACCCTTATGAATTTTATATACAAAAAAAACAGACTTTCATTTTGGGCAATTAAAAAATAGACTTTCCAAAAAAAAAAAAAAAAAAAGACTTTTGTTTTCCAAGTCTTTGGAAATGGCTGAAGTTTTGATAATTGATAAAATCTATACTTTATCCCATGCCCTTAAGCCCGAGGCCAGGGGTGGCGGCTGGGAGGAGCAACCCCACGCCCAAGGAGCCATGGCTGCATGGGCGCAGGAGTGCCTAGAGGAGCTATACCCCATTGAAGGTCAGGAGATACCCCTCGTCCAAGGTAAGGAGCAATGGCTGCGCTTTGCTGGAGCAGCCTTGAAGAGATACCCCACACCCTAGGTAAGAGAAACCCAAGTATGATGGTAGGTGTGGCAAGAGGGCATCAGAGGGCAGACACACTGAAACCATATTCATAGAAAACTAGTCAATCTAATCACACTAGGACCACAGCCTTGTCTAACTCAATGAAACTAAGTCATGCCTGTGGGGCAACCCAAGACAGGCGGGTCATGGTGGAGAGATCTGACACAATGTGGTCCACTGCAGTAGGGAATGGCAAACCACTTCAGTATTCTTGCCTTGAGAACCCCATGAACAGTATGAAAAGGCAAAATGATGGGATACTGAAAGAGAAACTCCCCAGGTCAGTAGGTGCCCATTATGCTACTGGAGATCAGTGGAGAAATAACTCCAGAAAGAATGAAGGAATGGAGCCAAAGCAAAAACAATACCCAGCTGTGGATGTGACTGGTGATAGAAGCAAGGTCCGATGCTGTAAAGAGCAATATTGCATAGGAACCTGGAATGCCAGGTCCATGAATCAAGGCAAATTGGAAGCGGTCAAACAAGAGATGGCAAGAGTGAATGTCGACATTCTAGGAATCAGCGAAATGAAATGGATTGGAATGGGTGAATTTAACTCAGATGACCATTATATCTACTACTGCAGGCAGGAATCCCTCAGAAGAAATGGAGTAGCCATCATGGTCAACAAAAGAGTCTGAAATGCAGTACTTGGATGCAGTCTCAAAAACGACAGAATGATCTCTGTTCATTTTCAAGGCAAGCCATTCAATATCACAGTAATCCAAGTCTATGCCCCAACCAGTAACGCTGAAGAAACTGAAGTTGAATGGTTCTATGAAGACCTACAAGACCTTCTAGAACTAACATCCAAAAAAGATGTCCTTTTCATTATAGGGGACTGGAATGCAAAAGTAGGAAGTCAAGAAACACCTGGAGTAACAGGCCAATTTGGCCTTGGAATATGGAATGAAGCAGGGCAAAGACTAATAGAGTTTTGCTAAGAAAATGCACTGGTCATAGCAAACACCCTCTTCCAACAACACAAGAGAAGACTCTATACATGGACATCACCAGATGGTCAACACCGAAATCAGATTGACTATATTCTTTGCAATCAAAGATGGACAAGCTCTATACAGTCAGCAAAAACAAGACCAGGAGCTGACTGTGGCTCAGATCATGAACTCCTTATTACCAAATTCAGACTTAAATTGAAGAAAGTATGGAAATCCACTAGACCATTCAGGTATGACCTAAATCAAATCCCTTATGTGGAAGGGAGAAATAGATTTAAGGGCCCTAGATCTGATAGATAGAGTGCCTGATGAACTATGGAATGAGGTTCATGACATTGTACAGGAGACAGGGAACAAGACCATCCCCATGGAAAAGTAATGCAAAAAAGCAAAATGGCTGTCTGGGGAGGCCTTACAAATAGCTGTGAAAAGAAGAGAAGCGAAAAGCAAAGGAGAAAACGAAAGATATAAACATCTGAATGCAGAGTTCCAAAGAATACCAAGAAGAGATAAGTAAGCCTTCTTCAGCGATCAATGCAAAGAAATAGAGGAAAACAACAGAATGGGAAAGATTAGAGATCTCTTAAAGAAAATCAGAGATACCATAAAGAAAATCAGAGATACAAAAGAAACATTTCATGAAAAGATGGGCTCGATAAAGGACAGAAATGGTATGGACCTAACAGAAGCAGAAGATATTAAGAAGAGATGGCAAGAATACACAGAAGAACTGTACAAAAAAGATCTTCACGACCCAGATAATCACGATGGTGTGATCACTGACCTAGAGCCAGACATTCTGGAATGTGAAGTCAAGTGGGCCTTAGAAAGCATCACTACGAACAAAGCTAGTGGAGGTGATAGAATTCCAGTTGAGCTATTCCAAATCCTGACAGACGATGCTGTGAAAGTGCTGCACTCAATATGCCAGCACATTTGGAAAACTCAGCAGTGGCCACAGGACTGGAAAAGGTCAGTTTTCATTCCAATCCCAAAGAAAGGCAATGCCAAAGAATGCTCAAACTACCGCACAATTGCACTCATCTCACACGCTAGTAAAGTAATGCTCAAAATTCTCCAAGCCAGGCTTCAGCAATATGTGAACCGTGAACTTCCTGATGTTCAAGCTGGTTTTAGAAAAGGCAGAGGAACCAGAGATCAAATTGCCAACATCCGCTGGATCATGGAAAAAGCAAGAGAGTTCCAGAAAAACATCTATTTCTGCTTTATTGACTATGCCAAAGTCTTTGACTGTGTGGATCACAAGAAACTATGGAAAATTCTTCAAGAGATGGGAATACCAGACCACCTGACCTGCCTCTTGAGAAATTTGTATGCAGGTCAGGAAGCAACAGTTAGAACTGGACATGGAACAACAGACTGGTTCCAAATAGGAAAAGGAGTACGTCAAGGCTGTATACTGTCACCCTGCTTATTTAACTTCTATGCAGAGTACATCATGAGAAACGCTGGACTGGAAGAAGCACAAGCTGGAATCAAGATTGCCAGGAGAAATATCAATAACCTCAGATATGCAGATGACACCACCCTTATGGCAGAAAGTGAAGAGGAACTCAAAAGCCTCTTGATGAAAGTGAAAGTGGAGAGTGAAAAAGTCGGCTTAAAGCTCAACATTCAGAAAACGAAGATCATGGCCTCCGGGCCCACTACTTCATGGGAAATAGATGGGGAACCAGTGGAAACAGTGTCGGACTTTATTTTTCTGGGCTCCAAAATCACTGCAGATGGTGACTGCAGCCAGGAAATTAAAAGACACTTACTCCTTGGAAGGAAAGTTATGTCCAACCTAGATAGCATATTCAAAAGCAGAGACATTACTTTCCCAACAAAGGTTCGTCTAGTCAAGGCTATGGTTTTTCCTGTGGTCATGTATGGATGTGAGAGTTGGACTGTGAAGAAGGCTGAGAGCTGAAGAATTGATGCTTTTGAACTGTGGTGTTGGAGAAGACTCTTGAGAGTCCCTTGGACCGCAAGGAGATCCAACCAGTCCATTCTGAAGGAGATCAGTCCTGGGATTTCTTTGGAAGGAATGATGCTAAAGCTGAAACTCCAGTACTTTGGCCACCTCATGCGAAGAGTTGACTCATTGGAAAAGACTCTGGTGCTGGGAGGGATTGGGAGCAAGAGGAGAAGGGGACGACAGAGCATGAGATGGCTGGGTGCCATCGGGAGTTGGTGATGGACAGGGAGGCCTGGCGTGCTGTGATTCATGGAGTCGCAAAGAGTCGGACACGAGTGAGCGGCTGATCTGATCTGATCTGATAGTTTACCCCTACGTAATGGTAATTGTCTCTGTGTTTTAGATAGGTAGAACAGGGTACTGTTTTTAAGAATGTATATTTTTAGTAACAAATTAACTGCAGTTGTGGAATAACTGTATAATGTTATGGTAGGAGAGGTGGCAATATAGGATAGAGAAGTTCATTGCGTAGGTTTGAAGCTGGAGAGTGCTGGATTCAAATTCTGACCCTGTGTCTTACTGCTTATGTCTTAATAGTAGTAGTGGAAAAATTAATCAGTTCATCCTACCTTCAGTTTTCTCTTCTGTAAAAGGGAAGTAGTTATGATTATCTTTTAAAATTATTATGAAGGTTAAATAAAGTAATGTAGGAACGGGACTTTCCTGGAGGTCCAACAGTTAAGACTCTCTGCTTCCAATGTAAGGGGTGCAGGTTCGATCTCTAGTAGAGGGAATGAAGATCTGGCATGCCTCACTGTATAACACCCCTCAGAAAATAATAATAACACAGGAATACTTCCTGAGACAGTTCCTGGCACATTCAAGTACCTCTGGGTTGTTGGCTGCTGTAATCATTGCCACCATCATCAGTGCCATCATGGTGATGATGATAATGATTTTTTTAAAGGATTTATTTATTTATTCATTTTTGGTTGCAAAGGGTCTTCATTACTGCCCTTGGGAATTCTCTAGTTGCAGTGAACAGGGGCTATTCTTTACCTTCCATGCTCAGGATTCTTATTGCAATGGCTTCTCTTGTTGCAGAGCAAAGACTCTAGAGCTCTGGCTCAGTGGTTGTGGCACACAGGCATGTGGAATCTTCCCGGACCAGGGATTGAACCAGTGTCCCCTGCATTGGCAGGCAGATTCTTAATCACTAGACCACCAGGGAAGTCCATGTTCTTTATTTTACTTTTGTTATTATTATGGTGTTTTAAGAACAAAAATCATTTTCTCCTTCTAGACACCTCCAAAAGATGGGTTTGTGATTGTGGATGTTCAACCCATTGGAAGCAGTTCTCCAGGGGGAAAGCTGTCTCCTTCATCTGCTTTCTGATCCTCTTCCTCTTTAAGAAAGAAGAACCACCCAGGGGAGAAAGAACTCCCACCCTGGAGGTCTTCTGACAAGCATCCAAATGATAGAATTCGCTTCAATTACCTGGACAATTGTGACTCCATTGAACACAGCTGGCAAGTGTAAGAACTGTGCCCTTCTCCACTTTTTTCCTTTTAGAAAAAATTTACTGGCACTTTGGTCTACAAAAAGATGAAAACAGAAGCTACTGTGAAATACAAATATTTTTCACCGGTGGTGGTGGTTTAGTCACTGAGTCATGTCAGACTCTGTGCAACCCCATGGACTGTAGCCCACCAGGCTCCTCTGTCCATGGGGACTCTCCAGGCAAGAATACTGGAGTGGGTTGCCATTCTCTTTTCCAGGGGATCGTCCCAACCCAGGGATCAAAACTGCATCTGCTGCATTGCAGGGTGGATTCTTTACTGCTGAGCCACCAGAGAAGCCCCAAGAAGCAAAAAGTGATTTAAAGTAAATGAACCTTTATTGGTAAATTTGATCTTTTCTTTAGGATTTGTTTGCATTTTGTAGCTGTAATGCTTTCCTTACAGCTTCTTTTAATATTTTAATACCTCAGATTCCAATCCAGCACCATAGGGTTCATAAGAGTCTTTTCCGTATTTGTGCCTCCCTTCTGTGACATTGGTGTATATATGTGTGTGTATATATACATGTGTGTATATATATATATATTCGACTATATATGTCCGATCAGATCAATCGCTCAGTCATGTCCGACCCTTTGCGACTCCATGAATCGCAGCACGCCAGGCCTCCCTGTCCATCACCAACTCCTGGAGTTCACTCAGACTCACGTCCATCTAGTCAGTGATGCCATCCAGCCATCTCATCCTCTGTCGTCCCTTTCTCCTCTTGCCCCCAATCCCTCCCAGCATCAGAGTCTTTTCCAATGAGCCAACTCTTTGCATGAGATGGCCAAAGTACTGGAGTTTCAGCTTTAGCATCATTCCTTCCAAAGAACACCCAGGGCTGATCTCCTTCAGAGTGGACTGGTTGGATCTCCTTGCAGTCCAAGGGACTCTCAAGAGTCTTCTCCAACACCACAGTTCAAAAGCATCAATTCTTGGGCGCTCAGCTTTCTTCACAGTCCAACTCTCACATTCAGACATTACCACAGGAAAAACCATAGCCTTGACTAGACGGACCTTTGTTGGCAAAGTAATGTCTCTGCTTTTGAATATGCTATCTAGGTTGGACATAACTTTCCTTCCAAGGAGTAAGCGTCTTTTAATTTCGTGGCTGCAGTCACCATCTGCAGTGACTTTGGAGCCCAGAAAAATAAAGTCTGACACTGTTTCCACTGTTTCCCCATCTATTTCCCATGAAGTGATGGGACTGGAGGCCATGATCTTTGTTTTCTGAATGTTGAGCTTTAAGCCAACTTTTTCACTCTCCACTTTCACTTTCATCAAGAGGCTTTTGAGTTCCTCTTCACTTTCTGCCATAAGGCTGGTGTCATCTGCATATCTGAGGTTATCGATATTTCTCCCGGCAATCTTGATTCCAGCTTGTGCTTCTTCCAGTCCAGTGTTTCTCATGATGTACTCTGCATAGAAGTTAAATAAGCAGGGTGACAGTATACAGCCTTGACGTACTCCTTTTTCTATTTGGAACCAGTCTGTTGTTCCATGTCCAGTTCTAACTGTTGCTTCCTGACCTGCATACAAATTTCTCAAGAGGCAGGTCAGGTGGTCTGGTATTCCCATCTCTTGAAGAATTTTCCACAGTTTATTGTGATCCACACAGTCAAAGGCTTTGGCATAGTCAATAAAGCAGAAATAGATGTTTTTCTGGAACTCTCTTGCTTTTTCCATGATCCAGCGGATGTTGGCAATTTGATCTCTGGTTCCTCTGCCTTTTCTAAAACCAGCTTGAACATCAGGAAGTTCACGGTTCACATATTGCTGAAGCCTGGCTTGGAGAATTTTGAGCATTACTTTACTAGCGTGTGAGATGAGTGCAATTGTGCGGTAGTTTGAGCATTCTTTGGCATTGCCTTTCTTTGGGATTGGAATGAAAACTGACCTTTTCAGTCCTGTGGCCACTGCTGAGTTTTCCAAATGTGCTGGCATATTGAGTGCAGCACTTTCACAGCATCGTCTGTCAGGATTTGGAATAGCTCAACTGGAATTCTATCACCTCCACTAGCTTTGTTCATAGTGATGCTTTCTAAGGCCCACTTGACTTCACATTCCAGGATGTCTGGCTCTAGGTCAGTGATCACACCATCGTGATTATCTGGGTCGTGAAGATCTTTTTTGTACAGTTCTTCTGTGTGTTCTTGCCATCTCTTCTTAATATCTTCTGCTTCTGTTAGGTCCATACCATTTCTGTCCTTTATCGAGCCCATCTTTTCATGAAATGTTCCTTTGGTATCTCTGATTTTCTTTAAGAGATCACTAGTCTTTCCCATTCTGTTGTTTTCCTCTATTTCTTTGCATTGATCGCTGAAGAAGGCTTTCTTATCTCTTCTTGCTATGTATGTACATACATAATTTTGTGTGGGATTCCCTGGTGGCTCAGAACCCACCTGCAATGTGGGAGAACTGGGTTCCATCCCTGGGTTGAGAAGATCCCCTGGAGGAGGACATGGTAACCTACTCCAGTATTTCTGCCTGGAAAATCCCCATAGACAGAGGAGGTTGGCAGGCTACAATCCATGGAGTCGCAAACAGCTGGACACAAGTGAGCGACCAAGCACAATGTAGCATAATTTTGCATAAAAAAAATGTATTATATGAAGTATACACACAGAGTATACATTTACTTAACAAATTCTGGAAGTATTTTCTGGAATTGCTAACTCATATCATTGTCAAAATAAATCTGCTAACTAGAATTCAATGTTTGTTTCTGGTTCATTTTGCCTTTAGCCTGAGGGTATATACTCATAATAATAATAATGTGAATCCATACTTTATCCTATTGTATGCAATCACTTTAAAAAGCAAATATTAATGTTAATACAAACAATAAGGTTACTGAAAACAATTTAGTATGTCTTTGGCTGTGTTTTTGTCCTTAGGATATGTTCTACTAAGGCTGTTCAGACAAATGACTGTTTTAAAGTCCCATGAAGTTATTCCTTTGTGTGGGGTAACACCACCAGCTGTTTTTAGATTTGGGGATTTTTTTTTCTTTTATTTCGTAATTTTGAGATGGTTCCAAAGTCAAATATACAAAACAAAGTGTATCTTGAAAAGTCTTCAATACTGTTCCCTGTTCCTAATTGGATTACAGGGGAATCCTACAGATAGGTAAACTATTTTTTAAAATGTCCTTACATTTAAAAAATCATAAAGGTGGGGAAGTGGGGTGGATGAAAAAAAAAAGAAACAAATACAGACACATGCATCCCTTTCTGAAAGAAATGGTGTCACACAATACATACCACTTTATCCCACTTTCTTTCTTCATGTAACAATATATCCAGGAGCTCACTCCACAGGTATATAAAGAAATACTCTGGCCTCCTTTTTACAGCCCACAGTCCTCCATTGTGTGGATGTGTCAGAGTTTATTCAACCCCTTCTCTATTGATAGACACTTGGCTTCTTTCCACCTGAGTGAAGATAATCTTTTAAATAGAGTGAATGATAATGTGATGGATTCAAAAACTAATACAATTATGAAAGTTTAAAAATAAAATAAAATTTAAAAAATAAATAAATAAATAAAAGTATACTTTCTGCCAAAAAATAAATAGCAGGAACAACAAAATCAAATAGACAAACAGCTATGACAACCACCAAAGCTTTAAAATGATATTTATAATTTTCCCAATGCTCTCCAATTAACAGAAGAAGGAAAAAACATGAAATGACCCCAGCTGTCAACCGACAGTCATGTGATAAGAAAAATAAATCACAGGACAGATCTAAACTAAGAAAAGCACAGTCGCTGGTAAGTATTGCTTATAAAACATCCCCCCCCCATAATGTTAATGGAAAATGCTGGATCTCTATAATCCTATTCTTGAGATTGATTTTTTTTTTTATGGGAACCATCAAGTAAAGGTTTAAATTCTGGTCTCTGACACTGACTGGCTAGCTGTGTGACCTTGAAGATGCCCTTTATTTAATCTCTCTGAGCCTTGGTTTTTTTAAAAGCTTGGATGGATTGATGTGTGTGAATCTGCTTTGAAAACTATACAATTTAAAGGAAGTATTATTATCATTGTTTCTTTCTTTTCTGTGAGTCCTTTAGGGTCAGAGAGGGGAGCCTATAGAAATTTCTCTGTAGAAATTACTTATCTGTAGAATGCAAGTTCCACTGACCTAAGAAAAACGTATTGTGCTGTGCTCAGTCGCTTCAGTTGTCCAACTCAGTTGTATCCAACTCTCTGTGGTCCCATGGGCTTGCCTTTTTTTCTAGCCCACCAGGCTCCTCTGTCCACAGAATTTTCCAGGCAAGAATACTGGAATGGATTGCCTTTTTCTATTCCAGGGGATCTTCCTGACCCAGGGATCAAGCCCATCTTCTCTTGCATCTCCTGCATTGGCAGGAGAATTCTTTACCACTGCACCACCTGGCGAGCCCAAGAAAAAGATATTGAGTTGGCCAAAAATTTGATTCTGGTTTTCCTTTACATCTTATGGAAAAACCCAAATGTTTTGGCCAGCCTGATATGCATTCCATATAAGAAACCCTCTCTCTGGGTTTTTGACATTTACCATCTGTCACCCTCTAGCAGGGCTTGCTTAAGTTAAAACAGTCATAAATTAAAGACTTCAAAAGTTGTGCTCATTCAAGCTGAAAGGGAAACCAGGGCAAAGTAAACACGGATGGAACACCATTAAGCTACGAGTAGGTGAAGTGTGCGATTATATGGACCTACTTGTGTGTGTTATTTGCTCAGTCATGTCTGACTCTTTGCGACCCTGTGGACTGTAGCCTGCCAGGCTTCTCTGTCCATGGAATTCTCCAGGCAAGAATACTGGAGTGGGTTGCCATTTCCTCCTCCAGGGGATCTTCTGACCCAGGGATTGAACCTGGGTCTCCTGCATTGCAGGTGGGTTCTTTACCATCTGAGCCACCAGGGAAGCATACTTGTGTGGTTTCTGTAAATATGCTAATTAGAATCACTATTTCTGCTTAATTATGATAAGGAGCATTAAGGCATAATTAAACCCTCCAAAAGTGAGCTGGGATGTTTGACTCAACATTGGTGTCTATGATATGCGTGCATGCTCAGTCTTGTCTGACTCTTTGCAACCCCATGGACTGTAGCCTGCCAGGCTCCTCCTTTCCATGGAATTTTCCAGGCAAGAATACTGCAGTGGGTTGCCATTTCCTACTCCAGGTGATCTTTCAGACCCAGGGATCGAACCCGAGTCTACTGCATCTCCTGCCTTGGCAGGCAGAGTCTGTACCACTCTGCCACTGGGGGAGCCTTGTGGCTGTTCAGGCCGCAGACTGCAGGTGGCTAAGGCCCCCTCCCTCCACTGCGCCAGTTTGCCACGCCCCCCGCCCACCACACTCCTACATGAGGCAAGGTGATTGTGAAAATGAAATACTAGCTATGGGGCCTGAGAGGAGAGGAACTGGGTTTTGAGGAAATTCATTTAGGGGACATAAAGAAAATAAGGAGTAAATAAAATCTGACAATAAAATGGATAATGAAGGACCTACTGTACAGCACAGGGAACTCTGCTTAATGTTATGTGGCAGCCTGGGTGGGAGAGGGGCTTGGGGGAGAATGGACACATGAATACATACATCTGAGTCCCTTTGCTGTCCACCTGAAGCCATCACAACATTGTTAATCGGCTGTACTCCAGTGTAAAATAGAAAGCTGAAAACGAAACAGAAACGACAAGTGCAGCTGTGGAGAGAGTGTGGTAGACACAGCCCAGGTGTGATTAAAGTGGAGAAAATCACAGATTCATTAGATAGAAAGTTCTTGCATCATTTAGACAGGTTTATCTAGGAAGATTCAGGAGGAACTAGAGAAACAGGGGAGCAGGAAAAACTTAGGGGAGTGCCTTACAGAGCCAGGATGAGAAGGACAGATCACCAGCGCCCAGGGAGGACCTGAGGCCTGAACACTGGTGTGCACCCTGCCCCTCAAAGTGGGAAGAGGCGTGTGATGCTAGGGGAGGTTAAAGCTTTGTGAGATGGGGCAGTTAGACAAACAAACAGTGGGTGTGTGAAGGACAAAGAACATTCCTTTGAATATCCCTAAACTTTTTGGCACCAGGGACCAGTTTTATGAAAGGGGATTTTCCCCATGAATTGGAGAAGTGGGGAAGGTTTCAGGATGATTCAAGTGCATTACATTTATTGTGTACTTTATTTCTATTATTATTACATCAGCTCCACCTCAGATCATCAGGTATTAGATCCCGGAGGTTGGGGACCCCTCTCTGCTGTCTCTCCAGGGCATGGCTATCAGGTCACTGAGGCATCTTCTCTGCCTGTCATTACTTAGAGCCTTCAAATAAGAGAATTATCCCCCCAAACAGAAACATTCTCAAAGAAACAGTTTCAAATCTGTGTATATTGGGTAAGTAAGTGGGTGGTGTTTTCTACTATTATTAGGTTTGAGTTTCAAGGGTACCTGATTCCCCTTTGAATTCTAGTACTGCCTCATCATAGCTGCTTCATTGAACCACCTTTTGGTGTGAATCATTGATAGAAGCTAGCCTTTCCATGTGGCTCAGTGGTAAAGAATCCACCTGCCAATACTGGAGACACGGGTTTGATCCCTGGGTCACGAAGATTCCCCTGGGAGAGGAAATGACCACACATTCCAATATTCTTGCCTGGGAAAATCCTATGGACAGAGGAGCCTCGAGGGCTACAGTCTGTGGGGTCCCAAAGAGTTGGATATGACTGAGTGAATCTCTATTTGATTACTAATGTTTTATCATTTTGAAGTTGATTTATTAAAATTATGTAAACATCAAGGTATGTTCATTCCCATTAGTTTTTTGTTGTAGTGGTTGTTTGTTTGTTTTGCTTTTTGGCCACACTATGTGGCATGTGGGATCTTAATTTCCTGACCATGGATTGAACCTGTGACCCCCCTGCATTGGAAGCTCAGAATCTTAACCACTGGACCATTAAAGAAATCCCATCATTAGTTATTATAATAAAATTCCAGACAGAACAAAGCCTTGAAAGAAATACAAGCACTACAGGACAGCCAGGTGCCACCTTAAACTTCAGAGATTTTCCCATGTTGAGTAAAGACGTGAAAAAAATAATTGTTTGAAATCTTAACAGCTGGCCCCATGATTCCTTTTTGGGAAGAGGAAGGAGGGAGCTGTCTCCTTGGGGAAAGCCACTGAGGAGCTAATGCTACAGGCACCTGGACTCCAGGGGAGGGAAAACCTGCCAGGCTGGAGATTAGAGGAAGAGTTTCTTGTTTCTGCTCCTGCAAGGAGAGGGGAGTAGGGGCAGAGGGCAGAAAGGAAAGAAATAAGACCATGAAAGAAAAGCCAGCCGGATGGATGGAAGCTGAGCCCGGTCAGGGGAAAATGACATGTCAGTGTTAGATGGTAACCCAGCCATTCCCAATCAAATTTGTTCCCTATTACTGGGATGTAAAGCCTGACTTCCATCTCTTTACACACGGAAGCAAGATCTCAGTAGTCTAGAAACCAAGAAAGCCCTTCAGGACTATTTACAAAAACCAAGGTGGGGAGGGTAGAACTTCCCTGGCAATCCAGTGGTTAAGACTTCACGCTTTCAGGGGGTGAAGGTTTGATCCTTGGTAAGGGAACTAAGATCCTACACACTGAACTTGGCCAAGGGAGGGAAAAATGCTATTCTTAAAAATAAAACCAAGAGGGGTGGGCTTTGGGCTTCCCAGGGCTGGAATTGGGACCCAGCTGAACTGACATCTTATTTTTTCTTTCCTTTTCCCTACCAAGTTAAGTATAAAAACAAATACCTTTTTGTCTCACGCTCAGCTTTTTTTTCTTGAAGGTTAGAAGTCCTCACTTTGCAGGTTTTGATTTAGCCAAGGATTTCAAAAAACTTTCTGTTCACAGCGTTCAGCTAAAAACAAGTAACAAAAGCTTGCCTGCTTACTCTAATTGCTTTAGATTAAGACCTTATCTTGCCTGGTTCTCCTCCCCTTAACTCCAGCCTCTGTGGTTACTGTCTTGACCTCCTTCCAGGATAACTTGATTCTTAATGTCCCGATTGTTTTTTAATAGTCTTTAAGCTTTCTCACTCCCCCCCCCCCCCATCTGGATTAAGAGAGGAGGAGAAAGGAGTATTCTCTAAAGCAATTCATGGTTCATGTCTAAGAAAAAACAATGGTTTAAGAATTGGGAAACCCCAGGTTCTGGCCTTAGCTCTACTGTTGACTAGCAGACACTCAAGCTATTTCTAAAATAAATTAGAATTGCATCTTTTTTTTTTTAATTTTTTAATTGGTTTTTTTTAAATATTTAATTTATTGAGTATTTATTTCACTGCACCGGTCTTAGTTGCAGCACATAAGATCAATCTTCCTTGTGGCATGTGGGATCTAGTTCCCTGACCAGGGATCGAGCCCACACCACTGCATTGGGAGCACAGAGTCTTAGCCACTGGACCACATGGGAAGTCCTTGAAATACCTCTTTAATGTCTATTCCAGGCTCAAGTCTGAATCTCTGGACCCTCATAGTTTCCCACCACATTTATTCTCTGCTTTCCCCCAGTACCAAGAAAGAATCTGGTGTATTCATGAATCCTAATTCCAAATCATTAAAAACTGGTTTCTGTCTCCTTTTTTTTTTCCTTCAAACTTTAGAAAACCTAAATAATTAAAACAGAAGAACTTATAAAACATAGTTTATACAGTGGTTTTCTTGCAAGCAGTCTTTAATAGACTTCTTTCAAATTCTGACAAATACACTAGGTGTTTGGTTTGGATATGCAGAACTAAAAATATCTAAAGGAGAGATTTTTAATTACTTAGTTCAATCTGTGAAATTCCTGCGAATTCTATCTGGAAGAAAGAATAAGAAAGAATATGGGGGACTTCCCTGGTGTTCCAGTGGCTAAGACACTAGTCCCAATGTAGGGAGCCTGGGTTTGATCCCTGGTCAGGAAACTAGATTCCACATGCCACAGTGAAGACCTGAAGAAGCCAAATAAATAAAATTTAGGAGCAAAACAACAATATTTTTTTTAATGGAATATGGGCTTTGCAGTCTGAGAGACCTGGCCTTTTTTTTTTTTTTTTCATGGTAACAAGAAAACAGGATTTATTTCAGAGAGAAAGTACAAAACTCTCAGCATAGACACTGAGAGGAGGTGAAGTACCCCAGACTGGGGCTTTGCAGTGCAACTTTAGATAAGTTACTTAACCTCTCTGAGCCTCAACTTTTAAAGACATTTCCCTGTTTTATTCATACTTTTTTAACTTTATTTTTTAATTGGAGGAAAATCGCTTTACAATGTTGTGATGGTTTCTGCCATAAAAACATGAAATGCTTCACCAATTTGCATGTCATCCTTGAGCAGGGGCCATGCTAATCTTCTTTGTATCATTCCAATTTAAGTATATGTGCTGCCAAAGTGAGCACTGAGCCTCAATTTCTTCATCTATGAAATGGGAATGATACCTCCCTTGCAGGACTGTTGTGAGGATCACATGCCACGTATATATTAAGTACTCAATACATGTTCATGTTCTCCTCCATTAAACACCATCTTATTTTTTACTTTGCTCACCAAGAGCACACGCTTGGGCCTGAAACAGCCTAGGTTCAATGGCCTGATCCCACAATTTTAGCAACTCGGTGATTTGGGACAAGTTGTTAACAATCTCGGAAGCACTGTTTTCTCATCTGGAAAATGGAGTTAGCACCAACAGTGCCAAACTCCAGGAAGCGTTCATGAACTAGTCAGATCCATCAGAATCACATTAAATCACCATGGAGACAGCAGGGATACTGAGAGAGTGCTGATGTTGAGTGGCTGCTGAGTTGCTGACGAGGGGTCAGCCAGGTGGCCAGGAGGAGGCTCCATCCTTCTCTTTCTTGATTTTACCTTTACTTGCCCCACTTTTCTTTTTTTTTTTTTTTTTTTAAATTCTTTTATGGCTATGCTACTGCTGCTGCTGCCGCTGCTGCTGCTAAGTCGCTTCAGTCATGTCCGACTCTGTGCGACCCCATAGATGGCAGCCCACCAGGTCTCCTCGTCCCTGGGATTCTCCAGGCAAGAACACTGGAGTGGGTTGCCATTTCCTTCTCCAATGCACGAAAGTGAAAATTGAAAGTGAAGTCGCTCAGACGTGTCTGACTCTTTGCGACCCCATGGACTGCAGCCCACCAGGCTCCTCTACCCATGGGATTTTCCAGGCAAGAGTACTGGAGTGGGGTGCCATCGCCTTTCAGTTCAGTTCAGTTCACTTCAGTTCAGTCGCTCAGTTGTGTCCGACTCTTTGCGGCCCCATGAATCAGAGCACGCCAGACCTCCCTGTCCATCACCAACTCCTGGAGTTCACTCAAACTCACATCCATCGAGTCAGTGATGCCATCCAGCCATCTCATTCTGTTGTCCCCTTTTCCTCCTGCCCCTAATCCCTCCCAGCATCAGAGTTTCTCCCAATGAGTCAACTCTTCACATGAGGTGGCCAAAGTACTGGAGTTTCAGCTTTAGCATCATTCCTTCCAAAGAACACCCAGGACTGATCTCCTTTAGAATGGACTGGTTGGATCTCCTTGCAGTCCAAGGGACTCTCAGGAGTCTTCTCCAACAGCACAGTTCAAAAGCATCAATTCTTCAGCGCTCAGCTTTCTTCACAGTCCAACTCTCACATCCATACATGACCACTGGAAAAACCATAGCCTTGACTAGACAGACCTTTGTTGGCAAAGTAATGTCTCTGCTTTTCAATATGCTATCTAGGTTGGTCATAACTTTTCTTCCAAGGAGTAAGCCTCTTTTAATTTCATGGCTGCAGTCACCATCTGCAATGATTCTGGAGCCCCCAAAAATAAAGTCTGACACTGTTTCCATTGTTTCCCCATCTATTTCCCATGAAGTGATGGGACCAGATGCGATGATCTTAGTTTTCTGAATGTTGAGCTTTAAGCCAACTTTTTCACTCTCCTCTTTCTCTTTCATCAAGAGGCTTTTGAGTTCCTCTTCACTTTCTGCCATAAGGGTGGTGTCATCTGCATATCTGAGGTTATTGATATTTCTCCTGACAATCTTGATTCCAGCTTTCCATCGCCTTGGTGGGTCTCAATTGCAGCATGTGGGATCTTACATTGTGGGGTGTGGGCTTCTCTCTACATGTGGCTCCCGGGCTCAGTAGTTGTGACTTGCAAACTTAATTGCCCTGTGGCTTGTGGCATCTTAGTTCCCCCACCAGGGATCAAACCCTCATCGCCTGCATTGGAAGGCAGATTTTTAACCACTGGACCACCAGGGAAAGCCCCTCCCCACTTTTCTTTGTCTTTCTCCTTTATCTTCTCTCTCAGTTTCTGCTGTGTGAAAAATGGTTGCATCCAGAGTGGTATGATATGTAACCCATATATTTTCTTTCCCTGCATGGCCTCCATAAATCTTATGTCTGTGTATGACTCCTTCTCAGTGCTGGGTTTTTGATTCCACGTCCCCAGGTAGAATACTGTGTGTTGAACTCTGTGCCATGGATTTGGTGCTGTGCGCCCTCCTTTGCCTCTGATACCTCCAAGATGAAAAGACCTAATTGCTAAGAATCCTGGGGGCAAAATTAATTCTCAGGAAGGACCACGACTTAGCATCTTTGCATTTCTCTTTTACCTCTGAAAGAGCATAGTCTGCTTGTTCTGTCTTGTGGCCTCTTGTTTGATCATGCTATGCATAATAAATTAATGTGGCATTTCCAACAGGAGTAATTCTACTTACTTCTTTCCCTGAATATTTAGACTGTGGCCAAATGGCTTCTTGTTTTTACTTAAGAGTTAAACAAAAGGGACTTCCCTGGTGGTGCCGTGGTTAAGACTGTGCCTTCCAATGCAGGGGCTGCAGGTTCAACCCCTGATGGGGGGACCACGATCCCACATGCCTCACTGCTCAAAAACCAAAACGAAAAACAGAAGCAATATTGTAACAAATTCAATAAACAACTTTAAAAATGGTCCACATCAAAAAAATTCTTAAAAAAATACACATGTGCATATGTAGTCTATATGTATGTGCATGAGTATAACCCTTTGTACTAAATAGTTTGGCTTTTTACAGAAAACTACATTAGAAGCCAATTTTTTTTTTTTACATGGATGCTTTGAAATGTAAATTCATAGTCCCTACTAAAAAGAACCATAGGAATTCTATGTTCTTTGCACATTTAGCGGCACAACCCGACATTATACCACCTATTTGGGAGGCTGAATGGTATATTTTATATATATATATATATATATATATATATATATATATATATATATATATAATCTTGGACTTAAATTCCAAAACCCTGGCTAGAATTTTCTGCTTAGCCTTCCCCCACAACTGATGGTTTTACCCCAGAGCTAAAGACAAATGAAGAACAAAAAAAACAGGCCTGTTGCTGTGTTGATTATTTCTTGCTCACCTCTATTTCTCTATTAAAAAAAAAAAATTTAAGGTATATATTTTTTAATGTGGACCAATCTTTTTCAATGGCCACATCATACAGCATGCAGGATCTTTAGTTGGGGCGTGCAAACTCTTAGTTGTGGCATGCAGGATCTAGTTCCCTGACCAGGGATGGAACCCCAGCCCCTTTGCATTGGGAGCTCGGAGTCTTAGCCACTGGACCACCAAGGAGTCCTAGACCCATTGTTTCTTGACTGCTTTCCCTTCGTGCCTGCAGTCCTTTCTCCCCTTAAGATCATTAATTACTGAGACCTGTTTAAGGGCAAGCATTGTGGCCAGGTTTAGATCACAAAATCTCTTGGACCAAAATGAGGTCAAGCTTGATTATCTTTCTCCAGGGACCCCCTCCCCTATCTGCTTACAACACCCAATGTTGACATAAAGGAAATTTCCAGTTATTTCAACCAGATCATCAGGTGCTCTGGACCAAATTCAAGACTGTTAGATTTGTACTCTGTATATTTCCTCAGGCTTCCCAGGTGGCTCAAGTGGTAAAAAATCCACCTACCAATGCAGGAGATACAGGTTTGATCCCTGGGTCAGGAAGATCCCCTGGAGGAGGAAATGACAACCCACTCCAGTATTCTTGTCTGGAAAGTTCCATGGACAGAGGAGCCTGGCAGGCTACAACCCACGGGGTTGCAAAGAGTCAGACACAGCTTAGCCACTGGACACACACACACACACACACATGTGTAATTCCCCATTTTTGTCTTTCCTCTTGTCATCATGGGCATTAAAGTCTTAAAATGAGGGTCTGGAAGCTTTTTTCAGGGGACAACCAGGAATGGTGGTGGTGTGGCTGACTAGCCCACTCAAGAAGGCTGTCCTCTTGCTCTCTGTCCGTCCCTTGCCCGACCAGTGCCTGCTTCATTTACACTTACTCTGGCCTTCCTACATACTTGCCTTGGGCGCCAGCTAGTGATTGTTCTTATCAAAGGGACGGTGAGGTGTGTGCCTTTCTGTTGGTTTCCCTGGTAATCGATGAGCCCATCTGACATCAACTCCCCTGTAACTGGCAATCTCCCCCTCCACCAGGAGCAAAGACTGCTGCCACGTCCTGAAGGTGTATGCTGCACAGGGTGGGAGGTCGCTCCAGGACTTTGCTTCAGACACAGAAGCTCCCCATCTGTCAAACCACTGAAGTCTCTGTTGCCTGATCCATGTGTGCAGGCTAAGGCACTTCAGTCAGGCCTGACTCTTTGCAACTTTATGGGTTGTAGCCCGGCAGGTCCCTCTGTTCATGGGATTCTCTGGTCAAGAATACTGGAGTGGGTTTGCCATTCCCTTCTCCAGGGGATCTTCCTGGTGCAGGGATCGAACCCCCATCTCCTGTGTCTCCTGCATTGCTAGTGGATTCTTCACCGCTGAGCCACCGGGGAAGCCCTCTGTTGCTCAATCCAGGCTTTCGTCAGTCTTGAAGCTGGGCAAATATAGGCTTTGTAGGCCTGTGAGGTGCAGTCCAACAGGTGGGCATAAAGAGACCAGTTTCCAGAGCCCCTCAGGAAGGGGTGAGAAACTTGATAGCTTGGGGTGGTGGTGACAATTACCAAGAGGAGAGGTGGTGGGGTGGGGGAGTCCCTGGGACCTGCCAGGGTGGAATAGGAGAGTTTGAGAGGAGCCTGCCTGAGCCTGTGGATCTCCCCCTGGGGGGACTTAGAAGAAAGGGTTCCTCAAATACACTGATAAATATCCTCTACACTGTAATAGGATTCCATTTGAAACAGTTACAGCCGAGGTGTTATGAGCCCATTCTTGTGTCACAGAAAGCTAGGCTGTTCCTCCATTTGGAAGGTATTATTTTATTTTCCTTGTTCCTAAAATAGCACAAAGGAAGGCTTCTGTTTGTTCTTGTACCTTGTGCTAATCCTAGAGCAACATGAATATGCTACTGTACACGGATCTTGAAACAACAGTGAAAACTTCCAACACGGGAAGACAATTAATTCCCACTCCTTCCCCCTTTCCTCTTGGATTCCAATGACTGGCTGTGTTTAACCCTAGTTTTGCCTACTCTTTCCCAGAAAAGTCACAGCTAGCATGCATGGATCTACTAGCAGGAGCATAGATTCAGTAGGATGTGGGATTCCAGCTTGATTCTCCAGGGGCTGACATCTCATCAGAGAACTAGTCCTGAAGAGCATATGTTCAGTGCTGAGTTTGGGGGTCTGTATGATAATGGCTTCAGGAATGCAGCTGAGACAAAAATCCCTGAGGGTTGAAACACTCAAGCTTCTTGGAGAAGGTGGGCCTCCAAGGATAGATGTAGAGAAGGAGTAAAGAGAGCAGGTGAGAAAGTCAGAAAGAGCAAAACAAATATTGTATATTAATGCATGTATGATATGCATTATGGCAGGCTACAGTCTATGGGGTCTATATGACCAAAGTCACAACCAAAGTGACTCAGCATGCATGCACCACACATATATACAGAATCTAGGAAAACA
Organism: Bos mutus; assembly: GCF_027580195.1. Taxonomy (NCBI): domain Eukaryota; kingdom Metazoa; phylum Chordata; class Mammalia; order Artiodactyla; family Bovidae; genus Bos; species Bos mutus. The sequence goes on along the minus strand of NC_091621.1, from coordinate 72,018,187 downwards.
GTACTGATGAACCTATTTACAGAGAAGAAATGGAGATGCAGATGTAGGGAATGGACTTGTGGACACGGCGGGGGAAGGAGAGGCTAGGACAAATTGAGAAGGTAGCATTGATGTATATACACTCACTCACTCTCAAAGTCACTCAGATGTGTCTGACTCTTTGAGAGCCCATGGACTGCAGCCCGCCAGGCTCCTCTGTCCATGGGATTTCCCAGGCAAAAATACTGGAGTGGGTTGCCATTCCCATCTCCAGGAGATCTTCCTAATCCAGGGATCAAACCTGAGTCTCCTTCATTGCAGGCAGATTCTTTACCATTTGAACCACCAAGGAAGCCCCATGTATGCTCATAACTTGTGGGAGGCTGCTATATAGCACAGGGAGCCCAACCTGGAGTCTGTGATGACCTAAAGAGGTGGAATGCGGGCCGAGGGAGGCTCAAGAGGGTAAGGGGATATATACATATATATCATTATGACTGATTAATATTGATGTATGGCAGAGAGCACCACACCATTGTAAGGCAATTACCCTCCAATTTAAAGATATATATAAAGAGAGAGAGGCAGGTGGAGGGTGCAGGTGAGAGCAGCCTGTGTGGGGCATCTCTGTGGAAGGAGAGGGACCCAGTTCACTGGAGACAGCAGTCATGGCTGAAGCAATTTCAGATTCAGTGAAAGCCTAAAGTAGGACTTTCCCTAGATTAATGGAAACCCTGTGTGTTGCAAACATATCCATCAGAGCATTAGAGGGAGGTAATGGATGACCTGACTCCTGGGGCCTGCCAGCTGAATATGGAGTCAGGAGGGGGACAATGTTTGGAGAGGCTCAGCCTCTGTACATCTGCTTGCTCTCCTGTGTTGCTCTGCCCAGTCAGGGCTGAGATAAGAGTGCATGTGCCCCTTCCTGGTCCCCGTAAACTCAGCTCGTATTAGGTCTTTCTCTCACTCTCTCCCTTCCTCTGCATTTTCTGCTCACGGCCAGATGTTGAGAAGTCCTTCCTCACTGTGAGTTTTGGATGGAATGTCCACGTGTGACATCAGTCTTTAGTGCACATGCCCAGATTAGCAGGGAGGGTAAACGATGGGAACTCTATCAATACCCACCTGGTCTGAGGATCACGAGTCTCCGGGCCCAGGTCTAACACTTTTTAGCTCCTTGAATGCTGGCATTTCAACTACCTGCTCTTCAGTTTCATTTATTTGTAAAATGGAGACATTAATACCTCCCTATCTACCTCACACAATTTCCTTGAGGCTCAAATGAAATATGGTTGTGAAAGTGCTTTGGAGACAAAGAAATGTATTTATTAGGAGTAACTCAATACTTGAGGGGTGAATGAGGCGGAAGGTGGTAAAACTGGGACATCTCAATAAATCCCATCCCGTCCTATGATTTTATAAAATTGTTTTACACTACTTTGTCGTTGGTCAGTAACTAGGTTCTGTCCGCCTTTGGCCAACCAGCCTCTCTGTCCATGGATTTCTCCGGGCAAGAATACTGGAGTGCAATGCCATTCCTTTCTCCCAGGGATTTTCCCAACCCAGGAATTAAACCCACATCTCCTGCTTGGCAGGTGGATCCTTTACCACTGAGCCACTAGGGAAGCCCTTTATATTCCTTCAATAAGTTGAATTAAATAGCTTTTTCTGCTGTTCTAACAACTCACTGTAGCGGTATCTTTTTTTCCTCCCTAGATCTCCTTAAATGCAGAACCCAGGGCCTCCCTACATGTTCCAGCTCACCAGCCACTGGGTCTCCCAGCCACTGAAGCAGCAGCAAAAACTCTCACACAGCATCTCCAAAAGCTCTCTGGACTTCAGTCATCACCCCAGGCCTTCCAGCAGCAGCTGATGTAAAAAATGTGAAAAGATTTTTCCTAAAACGACAAGATGCTCCACACAGAGACTTGGATGTCACTTGGCTCCTCGCTTAGAAACAGCTTAGGAACCTTACTGTGAAAGTAAGTCCTGCAGTATTTCAGGAACAGGTATTCACAACACAAACGTTGACATATTTATAAACTTAGGAATGTGATGATAGATACCGTGGAGTGGATAAAGGGACATATGATAAGTGTCCTTGGTGAGGTTGGCTGTGTGAGACCAGGTCCGAGAAGGATATAACCAGCACATCCCCAGGGCTCCACAAGTGGTTTAGTGATGGGACGATTGACCATGGTGTCATAGTTTGCTGGGGCTGCTGTAGCAAAACCTTAGTCCGTTTAGGCTGCTGTAACAAAAGTACCATTGATAAGTGGGCTTCCCTGATGTCTCAGAGGTAAAGAAACAGCATGCAATGCAGGAGACTTGGGTTTGATCCCTGGGTTAGGAAGATGCCCTGGAGAAGGAAATGGAAACCCACTCCAGTATTCTTGCCTGGGAAATCCCATGGACAGAGGAGCCTGGTGGGCTACAGCCCACAGGTTCACAAAGAGTTGGACACGACTGAGTGACTAAGCTACCACCACAATTGATGAGTGGCTTAAAAACAACAGACATTTATTTTCTGGAGGCTGGGAAGTCCAAGATTAAGATGTGGGCAGGGTTGGTTTCTTTTGAGGCCTCTCTCTCTGGCTTGCAGACGGCTGCCTTGCCCACAGACTGTCTTCCTTCTCTGCTTGTCGATGTCCTAATCTTCTCTTACTGTGTATATGCTAAGTTGCTCAGTCATGTCCGACTCTTTGGCACCCCATGGACTGTAGCCCGCCAGGCTCCTCTGTCCATGGGATTCTCCAGGCAAGAATACTTGAGTGGGTTCCTATGCCCTCCTCCAAGGTGATCTTCCAGACCCAGGGATCGAACCCACATCTCTTATATCTCCTGCATTGGCAAGCGGGTTCTTTACCACTAGTGCCACCTGGGCCTCATTATATGGACACAAGTCAGATTGGATTAGGGTCCACCTGTATGACTTTGTTTAACTTTAATTACCTTTTTGGAGACACTCTCCTAAGACAGTCACTTAGGGGGTTAGAACTTCAACATAGGTCTTGGGGGTTAGAACTTCAACATAGGAATTGGGGGCAGGGGTTACAACTTAACCCTTAACTCACACTGTGGGCAAGGTAAAAAGAATCAAGATGAATGGAGAAGCCACTGGGAACTATTAACAGCAGAAGCTTCCATCATCCTTGGGCCTGGAGAAACAAAAGAGAAAGGGTGTGCTATTCCTAGAACCCATCCAGAGCTGTGGTCATAGGAGAGGGGCCACCCGGCATGGGTGCTATATGACAGAGGAAGGCACCCATGGTGGAGACCAGGCTCTGGCAGGGAGGGAGGGAGGGAGAAGACCCACCCCTCTCTCTCCCCGCCCTTCACACTCCTCTCTTCACACTCTAATAGTGCTTCCCTTTGGTCAAGAGCCTAGAAAGAGGCGCTGAGAACAGCGAGGCCTGGGGGCTGCAGCTTGTAGATGTCAGGATTTGAGGCAGGGAACAGGATGACAAGTGTGGCCAGGGGTGGGAGGGGAGTGGTAGGATTTGAGTGGGACGATGAAGAATCACCAGCTCAGTGGAGAAAACAAAGACATTTCCAAAGGAGGAATTAATTATGCATACTCAGTAACACAAATGGGCTTTAAAGTATCATTGGAAAACAGAAAATGCTACTTAGCTGCAAAAAATATTAGTCATACATTTGAAACTGAACCACGTATTCATGTAACCATTTCCAGTCCCAGAAGTTACTATTCTAAGATACTTGTTTGCAGAAGTAAAGCAGAATGATAGAAAAATAGGTTTGTCAATCTTGACATGTTGAACACTTATGTTCTTAAAATGGGATGGGAAGTATTATTGGAAGGGTTTTGGAATAGAAAGCAGCTCTCTGACTCAGGAGGGTACCTGTGTGACCACACCCATCAATCGTCACAGCATGGTTATATGAACTCGGTATGAGCCCTGTGTTATCGCGCTGGGTGTGCCATAACAAAATACCATAGGCTGGTGGCTTTGACTACAGAAATTTGTTTTCTCACCACTCTGGAGGCTGGAAGCCTGAGACCCAATGTTGACAGGGTGGATGTCTGCTGAGAGCTCCCTTTGGGAGCTCCTTTTCAGTGTGTGCTCACACGGTCTTTCCTAGGTGACTCTGCAGGGGGAAAAAGTGAGGGGGATGGAGGGAGGGGGAGAAAGAGCGATCTCTTGGTGTCCCCCTTTTTTTTTTTTTTTTTTTGCTGCTGCTGCTAAGTCGCTTCAGTTGTGTCCGACTCTGGGCGACCCCATAGACGGTAGCCCACCAGGCTCCCCCGTCCCTGAGATTCTCCAGGTAAAAACACTGGGTGGGTTGCCATTTCCTTCTCCACTTCTTTTTTTTTACCTAAGTTCAAATCATCCTGACTTTATGATCACAGAAATACTATAAATATCCACAGTTGGTGAACACTGTTATAACAAATACAGATAGAAGGATGAATAGAGAGCTACATAGATAGAGTGACTGTAACAGGAATAGGCTCAATCTGCACATGCTGTTTTTAAAGTATAGTGTTGAATTTAGGGTTACTTCAATTTTTAAAAAAATTTATTTAATCACACCAGGGCTTAGTTGCGGCATGTACAGTCTAGTTTGCTGACCAGGGATCAAACCCAGGCCCCCTGCATTGGGACACAGGCTTGATCCCTGACTCAGGAAGATCCCCTGGAGGAGGAAATGGCAACCCACTCCAGTATCCTTGTCTGGAAAATCCCATGGACAGAGGAGCCTGGCAGGCTACAGTCCATGTGGTCGCAGAGAGTTGGAGACGACTGAGCGACTTAGCACACACTCATGCATTTCCCTAAAGGATCCACGTCCAAATACAGCCGCTCTGGGGGTTAAGACTTCAACATATGAGTTTTGGAGGGGACCCAAACATTCAGTCCATAACATCCCATGTAGTCATATGAAATAGATGACACTTGATATGTTGATACTGATAGTCATTAAATCAATAAAACTTCATTGCACACCTACTGTGCACCAGAATCTCTGCTAGGCTCTGAGATTATAGGTAGAAGGGAAAAAAAAACTGCCTCAGTCTTTAATGAGTTTATAACTTGAAGAGAGACAGAGAAGCTGTTAGAACACAGTGGTCACTGCCAGGAGAGCCTGAGCATTTGTGCTAAGTCACTTGGTCATGTTCAGCTCTTTGAGACCCCTTGGACTGTAGCCCGCCAGGCTCCTCTATCAATGGGATTCTCCAGGCAAGAATACTGGAGTCGGTTGCCATTTCCTTCTCCAGACCCAGGGATCGAACCCATGTCTCTTGGGTCTCCTGAACTGGCAGCGGGGTCTTTTCCACTAGCACCCCTGGTGACTCAGATGGTAAAGATTTCACCTGCAATGCGGGAGACCTGGGTTCTATCCCCAGGTCAGGAACATCTCCTGGAGGAGGGCATAGGTACCAGTATTCTCGCCTGGGATTTCCATGGACAGAGGAGCCTGGCGGGCTGCAGTCCATGGGGTTGCAAAAGAGTCAGGACATGACTGAGCGACTAACACTTTCACTTTCTGTTCAGTGCCTCCTGGGAAGCCCCAGAGCGCCTAGATAGGATGAATAAACCACTCCCTGGGGGCAGCAGAAGTGATGTGCAAGCAGAAACGGAGGATGAGGAGTATTGGAGAGTAAACACGGGATGGGACCGACAAGGGGGAGCATTCAGGATTGAGGAAGATGATACACAGAACTAGGGTGACCAGGATCCTGGTTTGCCCAGAGCTGTCCTGGTTTTAGCACTAAAAATCCCACATCTGGGAAAGCTCGGGGTTGCTGAGCCTTATATGCTGCTGCTGCTGCTAAGTCGCTTCATTCGTGTCCAACTCTATGTGACCCCATAGAAGGCAGCCCACTCAAATGAACTTGAAATGAAAAAGGAGACGTTTCAACAGACAACACAGAAAGAGAAAGGATCATAAGAGACAACTAGAAACAACTGCATGACAATAAAATGGATAACCTGGAACAAAAGGACAAATTCTTAGAAAAGTACAATCTTCTAAGGCTGAACCAGGAAGAAATAGAAAATATGAATAAGTCAAGCACCAACACCAGTCACAAGCTCTAACTATGAACAGATCAATCACAAGCACTACTAACTGGGATCAAAAGTCTCCAACAAAGAAATGCCCGGGACTTCACAGATGAATGCTTTCAAATGGTAGAGATGTGATAATACCTATGCTGGTCAAACTGTTCCAGAAAAATGTGGAGGGAGGAGCATTCCCAACTCATTCTGCGAGGCCACCATCACCATGAACCAAAAGGAAACAGAAATGCCACACAGAAAAGAAAATTACAGGCTAACATCACTGATGAACATCAACGCAAAAATCCTGGGGAAAATTGTAGCAAAAACCAAACAAAAACACATGAAAAGGATCATACACCAAGTTGAAGTGGGGTTTATCCCAGGGATTCAAAGATTCTTCGCTATCTGCAAATCAATCAATGTGATACACTATATTAACAAACTGAAAGATAAAAAGCATATGATAATCTTGATCAATGCAGAGAAAGGTTTTGACAAAACTAAATACCAGTTTAAAAAGCACTCCATAAATGGGCATGGAAGATACCTACCTCAACATAAGAAAGGTCATATAGGAAAATCTCTCAGCAAACATTATTCTCAATGGTGTCAAAATGTAAGCATTTCCTCTAAGATCAGCATCAAGATCATGGGGCCCACTCTATTCCTATTAATCAATATAGTTTTTTTTTTTTTAAAAGTCATAGACACAGCAATCAGAGAAGAAAACGAGAAAGAACGCATATTGGAAAAGAAGAAGTCCATCTGTCATTGATTGCAGATGACCTGTTTCTATTCATAGAAGACCCTATAGATAGAACCAGAAAATTACTAGAGCTAATCAATGAATTTAGTAAAGCCCAGGATACAAAATTAATACACAGAAATCCTTTGCAGACTTACAGCACAACAAGAAAAAAAATCAAGAGAAACTAAGAAAAAGTGCCATTCCCCACTGCAACAAGAAGAACAGCATAGCTAGGAATGCTGCTGCTGCTGAGTCACGTCAGTCACGTCCGACTCTGTGCGACCCCATAGATGGGAGCCCACCAGGCTCCCCCATCCCCGGGATTCTCCAGGCAAGAACACTGGAGTGGGTTGCTATTTCCTTCTCCAATGCATGAAAGTGAAATGTGAAAGTGAAGTCGCTCAGTCGTGTCCGACTCTTTGGGACCTCATGGACTGTAGCCTATCAGGCTCCTTGTACATGGGATTTTCCAGGCAAGAGTACTGGAGTGGGTTTCCATTTTTTCTCCAATAGCTAGCTAGGAATAAAGTTATCTAAACAGACAAAACACATGTATGCAGAAAGACAGGCTGTATGATGATGAAAGATAGCCAAGTTGAAATAAACAGATAGAAAGATATGCCTTGTTCTTGACTTGAAAGAAATCAATGTTGTGAAAATGTCTATACTACCCAAAGCAATCTGAAGATTCAATTCCTCCCTATCAAACAACCAATGACATTTTTAAAAAGAACTAGGACTAATAATTTTACAATTTATATGGGGGGAAAAAAATTTATATGGGGGGAAAAAAGACCCAGAAGGGCCAAAGCAATCTTGGAAAGAAAGGTGGAACTGGACGAATCAACCTTCTGACTTCAGACTATACTACCAAGACACTATGGTACAGACACAAAAGCAGAAACAGAGAGCAAAGGAACAAGACAAGACACAAAGCTGAGAGATGAACCCACACTCCTATAGGCATCTTTTTCTTTGACAAGGGAGGCAAGAAGCTACAATGGAGAAAGGACAGAAAAGAGAGCCTCTTCAGTAAGTGGTGCTGGGAAACTGGACAACTACATGTAAACGAATGAAATTAGAACACTTCTTCATACTTACACAAAAAAATAATTCACAATGGATTAAAGACCAAAAGTAAGGCCAGAAACTATAAAATTCTTAGAGGAAAACACAGGCAGAACACTCTTTGCCATTTATCACAGCAAGACCTCCGAGAATGACTGAAATAAAAATAAAAATAAATGGCATCTAGAGAAACTTCAAAGTATATAAGCAAAAAAACTATAAACAAGATGAAAAGACAACCCTCAGAATAGGAGAAAGCAATTGTAAATGAAGCAATTGACAAAGGATTATCTACAAAGTACACAAGTAGATCATCGAGCCTAATATCAGATAAAAAGCAACCAACTGAAAAGTGACCAGAAGACATGAACAAATTTATCCAAAGACGACATTAAGAAGGCCACCAAACACATGCAAAGATGCTCCACATCACTCATTATTAATGAAATGCTAATCAAAACTACGTGAGGTATCACCTCACACCAGTCAGAATGGCCATCATCAACAATTCTACAAATATAAATGCTGGACAGGACATGGAAGAAAGGGAACCCTCTTGCACTGTTGGTAGACATGTAAATGGATACAGCCACTATGGAGAAGGAATGTAGGTTTCTTTAAAAAGTAGGAATAAAGCTACCATATGATGCAACAATCCCCTACTGGCCATATACCCGGAGAAAACCATACCTCTAAAAAGACACATATACCCCAATGTCCACTGCAGCACTATTTAAAATAGCCAGGGCATGGAAGCAACCTAATGTCTATCAAGAGAACAATGTATAAAGAAGTCGTGGAACATATACACAATGGAATATTACTCAACCACGAAAAGGAACAATACGAGTCAGTTTAACTGAGGTAGATGAACCTAGAAACTGTGATACAGAGTGAAGTAAGTCAGAAAGAGAAAAATAAATATAGTAAATGAACGCATACACATGGAATCTTGTAAAATGGTACTGGTGAATATTTGAAGAGCAGAAACAGATACACAGATGTAGAGGAAGGACTTGTGAACTCAGCTGGAGAAGGAGAGGGTGGGATGAATTGAGAGAGTAGCACTGAAACATCACCTACTACCATATGTAAAATAGCTAGCTAGTGGGAAGTTGCTATATAACATGGGGAGCCCAGCACTGTCCTCTGTGATGACCTAGAGGGTGGGATGGCGGGAAGTGGGAGGCAGGCTCACCAAAGAGTGGATAATATACTTATGGCCTATTCATGTTGTTGTATGAGGAAAACAAACCAAACAATGTAAAGCAGTTATCCTTCAATTAAAAATTAATAAATACAATCTAAAAACTATCATTCAACACATTTGTACTGTCATCTAAAGCTATATGGGATCATCTTCTATTCCTAGCTATTTTTTTTTTCTATAAGTGCTTATAAATGTCATTAAAGGTTTTGAAAATATGATTTTAAAATATGATTTTAATAGCTACACAGTATTGCTTAATATCTCACACATACATAATAACATTTCAGTCTCAACATAGAAACATAATACCAAAAAAGGTTTGCATTTTAAACTAAAGCTTGCATTTTAATTCAGTTCAGTGAGAATTCCTCTGAAGATCTAAAATTCTTATGAAAAGTACATTATGTCGAGTCCTTCTTGCTTTCATCTGTTATGCCATATTCTCATTTACTTCTAAGGACTCTTGGACTTTTGACATTTTTGCCTTAGGCTGTAATTTTTGACTGAGATAAAATCTTAAATTTAGATATTAAGAATGTCAAGAAGCACTCTTGTAAGTGTGAGTCACTCAGTCATGTCCAGTTATTCGTGACCCATGGACTGTAGCCCACCAGGTCCTCTGTCCACAGAATTTTCCAGGCAAGAATATTGGAGTGTGTAGCCATTCCTTTCTCAAGGGGCTCTTCCTGACCCAGGGGTCAAACCCTGGTCTCCCGCATTGCAGGCAGATTCTTTACCATATGAACCACCAGAGAACCCTAACCCTGGTGTACACGGATGTAAAAATCCTCAAAAGAATATTAGCAAACCAAATTGAAGACACATTAAAAAGAATCATACACTATGATCAAATGGAATTTATTCTGTGCCTGCAAGCATGATTTATTATTTGCACATCAATCACTGTGATACACAATATGAGCAAAATTAAGAATGAAATCATGTGATCATCTCAATAATTGCAGAAAAAGCTTTCAACAAAGTGTAACATCAATTTTGGTACAATCTCTCAATACAGTGGTTAAACATGGAACATCCTAAAGGGTATATAAGACAAGCCCACAGCTAACATCCAAGTCAGTGGTAAAGAGGTGAAAGATTTTCCTAAAAGATCAGGAATAGTACAAGGATGCCCACTCTCCCCAATCTTGTTCAACATAGTAGTGGAAGTGTCCTACCCAGAATAACTAGGCAAGAAAAGGAAATAAAAGCATCCCCATTGGAACAAATGAAGTTACACTGCCATTATTCGATTATGACAGGATTTATATGAAACCATAAAAACTCCACCAAGTAACAAGTATTAAAACTAATAAACTCAGCAATGTAGCAGGAAAATGAGCCATCAGAGAGAGAACAGAACAGTACCATATACAAATGCATCAAACAACAACAACAACAACAACAACCATGAAATAAAATTTACCGATGAGCAGAAACACCTGTACAGTCACAGGCTCCAAGACATAGAGTCTGGATTCAAATCCCACCTTACACTGACCTGCAGAGTGACCCAGGGCAAATCACACAATGATCTGAGGCTCAACATATTCAACTGTAAAATGGACACAAACCCAGTATCTCCTCCCAGGGCTGTGAAACTCCAAGGAAATGCTTATTTAGGCCCGGGCATTGGAGTGTCTCCTGGAGCCTCTCCCTGTATGAAACTCTTCTAGAACTGGGCTCTCCTGATCCTGTGGGTGAGGGTCAAGTGTAGAGCCTGGGAGCCAAATGGGACTAGACAATGACAAGGACAAAAAAAATACTAGTTCTGTGTCAGGGAGGGAAGCCACCTCCTTTCCAGATCTCAGAGTGGGGCCTGCACCGAAGGCCCGGGGGATGCACAATCAGATGTGAACCCCGACCCCACCCCACCCCCAGCAGGGATGGAGCCTTCCTGGCAAGAACCTTCTCTCTGGTCCGGGCTCCAGTGTGATGTGGGGCTGCTCCCTGAGTTCTCCAGGTCTCCACCAGGCAAAGAGCTCTTGGGACTTGGAGGTCTATTAAACCACAGGTGCCTGAGAGTCAGAATGACACAAGGACTAACAACATTGAAAATTAGCTATATTTAAAAAAATGACAGAAGTACAGACAGGTCAGGGGATGAGAAGCAGGAGGATTGACTACCTCTCAAGCCTTTAGCAGAAATATCTCCACAGCAGCTCAGCAGAGCCCACAGGAGGAAAATATAATGGAAAAGCAGGCTATGGGTATATCTCTACACTGCTGGACCCAGGGACCCATGTCCCAATCCACCAACATCCTTTTGCATATCCAGACAGCAAGAGGGAGAAACACAGACCTTGCCTTAGGAAGTCTCAGCCAGACTTAATATTGAGGTTGCTGAGCATGGTTACGTGGTCACTAGGGTCACTCAGTCCCTCCTCTGTGCTCACATCCTCTGTCCTCACAGAAACATACATGGTTCACTACAGAGAACCCTCTGAGGGTACTTGTGTATACTAGAAACAGGCAATGGTGAAGTGTGAAGAGAAGACACAGAAATGGAAACATGCTTCTGGGGTGCTGTACAAATTTCCAAAGATCTGAAGTTCTTGATACTTGGCATTGTTAAAAGAAGCTTCTTAATGTGTAAACGCAGAAAGGATATTTCCAGGAGAAAGGACAAAGGAATCGTCCCATTGGGACAATTTGGTATCCATGTGGGAAAGTAAGTTGGATCCCTTCCTCAAAAGACAGCACCAAATCAATTAGACACATACTAAAAACCAACAATTGAAGGAAAAGCTTTACAAAATTTCGAACCATTTTTGATGAGGGAATATCTTTTCTTTAAATTGAGGTATTGTTGATTTACAATAATTTGTTTAAGGTTTACAGCAAAGTGATTCAGTGATTCAGCCTCTCAGGTACTTCCTTGGAAAAAATTCATTCCCTTTGGGAGGCCCCTAGGCCATGCCCCTCTACTCAGAACAGCTAAGAATCCTGAATAGGCAAAGCAGCATATGGTGGTGCTCAGTGAGGGTTTTTAGACTGAATCAACTATTCTAACATGATACAAGGAACAAGCCCAGAGTTTAAGAGAGGATCTCCAAACCTACCTTCCAAAAGGAGGTCATGCTCCCTTGAATGTCAGTCGTGAAACAGCGCTTGGGAAGGGAAAAGGTATGTCATGAATATTTGGTCTGCAGAGGAGACAAAGTGGTGTGTAGAGATGATGTGCAGGCATGTCCCAGGACACTGAGCACACGGACAGAGTGACCGGACTCTCAGCCCTGCTCTGGGGGCATTGCACTCTCTCCATCCCTGCCAGAGCGTGAGCAGCTCACACGTGTCTTGGAGAGTATGGTCACATGACCTGGACCTGGCCAATCAGTGTGCTCCATCCCTGGCCACCATGATTGGCACTGACCAATCGGGACCCAGGACCAGGCCTCAAGGGGGATTCAAAGGAAGAGGAGGGCTGGCTCTGCCGGAAGGGGTGGGGCCCTGTGAGGTCAGGCTGCAGCAGTGGGAGGGGGCGTGAGTTCACCTGGGGCAGTTGGTGACCTTCTTGCGCCCGTTAGGGCAGAGCCGCTGGCCTGATAAGGAGGGTGCTGCTGAGCCCAGGGGTTGAGAGCCAGTTCCTGCTGTGGTCCCGGAGCTCCACCTGAGACCGGAGGGAAGCCGTCTGCCCGTGAGTCCTCTCCTGCTTGACTGTCAGCTTGTTTGGACTACGCTGGGTTTTCTGTCCAGCTGGCTACGTGAAGACCCTGGAAATGCACCTGTGTGGGTTTTGGCTGGCTTCAGGGAAGAAATGCTAGATGACACTGGGAGACTCCAGTTTAATCTGGATTCAGGTCATATCTCTTGAAAGTGAAGTGAAAGTCCCTCAGTCGTGTCCACCTCTTGGCAACCCTGTGGGCTATACAGTCCATGGAATTCTCCAGGCCAGAATACTGGAGTGGGTAGCCTTTCCCTTCTCCAGGGGATCTTCCCAGTCCAGGGATTGAACCCAGGTTTCCCGCATTGTGGGCAGATTCTTTACCAGCTGAGCCACAAGAGAAGCCCAAGAATACTGCAGTGGGTAGTCTGTCCCTTCTGTAGCGGATCAGCATTCCCGACCCAGGAATCAAACCGGGGTCTCCTGCATGGCAGGAGAATCCTTTACCAGCTGAGCTGTCAGGGAAGCCCAGTATCTCTTAAGGCCAGCTATTCATTGTAGTATCACCCTAATTAGTCTTCATGGGATTAAGGTAGCAACCTGCTAAGGTAGCAATCGATGTCCTTTTTCTAGAGGACAAAACTGGGGCTCAAAGAAGGGGGTAACACAGCTAGAGCAAGGAAGTGTGTACCTAAACAAAACCCCCAGATCCTGCTGTTAGAACTCAGGGAAGCCATATGGTGTGGCTTGTCCATGTGATGGGGGCTAAGACACCCAGCCCACACCGGATACTGTGGGGACCTAACTTGGTAACTGCCTTCTTGCAGCTCTGAGACTCAAAAAAGCGATTTTCACTGGAGAGAGGAAGGATACGTCCCTCCATCCAACCCACCACATCCTCCAGGTACTCCCACACCCTGCCCCCTTTCTCTTTCTTTGTGAGGGAATAAGCGTCACGCTCATGTGACCACATTGGCTGTCCACTGTTCACGAGCTACCACCTGGAGCTGCTACTGGAGAGGCCAAGTGCCTTTGCCCCCGAGTACCCCTCTTTCCTTTGCACTGTGGGGGCCTTTCTCAACACCTGCACACCAGAGGCCGTTTCTGAGACATGCAGGGACCCTCCTTCAGTTTGCAACAGATTGCATCCATCACTGTCCTTTCAATGCTTCCCTTGACACTCAGCTCCTGAGCTCCTTTGTCTGCATTGTGACCCACCTGGCTGCCACGGAGGGACAGAGCTGACCATGAATCCAAAGCTCAGATCTGACAGGCAGGAATCTGTGTGTAAAGGGCCTGATTAATCATGCTGTAGAGGCTGTAGTGGGCTCCAGGGATCCGTAAGTAGGACTTGGGCCAAAGTGACTCCACAGCTGTTTTAATGCCTGGGGAGGGTCTGGCTATAGTGGGGGTGGGGTGAGTCTCCTGAGGTTCTGAAGGCCCACTGTGTGCAGATTCATGGTGCATAGAGAAGAGAAGGCAGAGTCCTTTCCTGGAGGTGGTCAAAGCTCATGGATGAGCCAGACAGGCAGGCAGGGCACGAAAGCACCTGAGCTGCCATTATGAGTGAATGGTGTGGGGGCAGAGGAAGAGAACCAGGTTTGCTCGCTTATTGGAGCCCAGGGCAGGTTGTCCCCAGACTAAACACTTACTATGGTGATGACCGTCACTGCTGTCTGCAAAGGGTTTACGTTGGTGTGTGTCTTCATCGAGTGGTCAGGCCGTCTCTAAGCTACACTGGCCATGGGCATTGCCTCTCCTTGGAACTTGACATGTTTCGTCTCTTCCCTATGGAACATTCATTTCTAAGAGGGTTTTTGGGCCACAAGGATGTTGGGTTTTTCTCTAGCTTTGTCTCATGAGGAACGCTTTTCCACTTGTTGATCTGGTTTGTTTTCCCAGCTCTCTTTCTTGCCTTATTTTGTCAATTTGTTTCTGCCAGAGGAAGAGCTCAGAATTTGCCTCTGGCTGATATGTGACACTTACAACAGCAACACCTACCTGGATATAATGACCACATTTGCCGAAAGGGCTTTGTTTTGCAGAAGACATCTTGAAAGTACCTACACTGTCCTTTCAGATTCCCAAAGGCTATTTGAAATGAAATAAAAACACGAATTCTCAAGTTTAGTCTTACAATATGTGGGGAGTCAGAAAAATCCCCTGGAGAAGGGAAACACCACCCACTCCAGTATTCTGGCCTAGAGAATTCCATGGAGTGTATACTCCGTGGGGTCACAAAGAATCGGACAAAATCTGATGACTAATCAACAACACCGAAGCTTCACCATTTGTCAGAGATAACAACAGTATTTACACGACTGTGTGCATGTTCAGTGGCTCATACGTGTCAAACTCTTGCAGCCCTGTAGCCCCTAAGATCCTCTCTCTGTGGAATTTTTCAGGCAAGAATACTGAAATGGGTTGCCATTTCCTCCTCCAGGGGATCTTCCCAACCCAGGAATTGAACCCAGGTCTCCTGCATCTCCTACATTGGCTGTCGGGTTCTTTTCTGCTGAACCACCTGGGAAACAAGTCATTACATAACTGGGTTATCCTAAAGTACTTAACTTGGAGTCTGGCACTCGGGAAATTCTCACTGGTGATGTGAATATTCAGTCATATATCATTATTGCTCATATGATAATGAAATGGCCATGCTCATGAAGGAGAAAGAAGAGCCTTTCCAAGTCCAATTAAATCCTTTGCCACACATATCTTTTTAAAAACTTCTGACTTTGAAATGAACATCAAACATAAAGACATTGGTTATGGCCTCCAGAAAAGATTGAGCTGTACCAATAAGTGACGAGGATTCTTCTCCCAGTTCCAAAATGCATGCGTTGTTTCCCGGGCACCAGCGAGCACTTCTCCGGTGGGCTCAGAGAGGCTGAGTCACTCACCAGAGACAACACAGCAGCAGACCAGGACTCCGACCCAGGTCGCTGAAACCACAGCTCCCTCCTGTGCCCATCTGACCTGCCCCTTGAGGGCAGCAGGAAGATCTGGGCTCCCCTGGCCTGAGCCCCCGGGCCTGCCTCCCCTTGTCTGCGCTGGGATGTGTCCATTCCCAACCATGCACTGTGTCCCCCAGCCCTGGGCCGTCATATCAGGCTCCGGGCTCCCTGCAGGTGAGCCCCACGCCCACCAGCACACCTCCGAGCCCTGCCCATCTGGTCTCTGTGCCCGAGTGTCCTGATCCTAACTGTTTTCTTGAGGCAGCCCCAGGACTGAGCCCTGCTTCTTCGAAGCTCCCTTCACCAAGCCCAGTGAGGCTCTGCCCTGTGGCTTCATGACAAGTATGGTGGGCTGAGTAGTGGCTCCGAAAGCCATCCATCCTTCTGCAGCCTCCAGAGGTGGCCTTATTCCGATGAAAGGTCTCGGCAGATGGAAGTAAGTTCCTGACCTCTGCACCAGATCACCCGGGATGCATGTGGACCCTAAATCCAACGACAGATGTCCTTGGAAGAAAAGAGGGGGTGATCTGAGGCACAGAGCCACCCAGGGGAGAAGGTTTGTGCAGATGGACGCACAGGTCGGGGTGATGTGGCCAGAAGCCCAGGGTGGCCTGGCGTCCCCCAAGGACTGGACCAGGCCAGAGGGACCCTCCGCTGGAGCCTCTGGAGGGAGCTCAGCCCTGCCCACACCTTGATCACAGGTTTCTGACTCCAGAACTGGGGGGGGGGGGATGAATTTGTGTTAAAGCTGTCCAGTCTGTGGCCAGTGGCTGCAGCCACCCCTGGACACTGAGAGTGAACTTGCTGGCTCCAAGGTGAGAACAGTGGCAGGACCCACCCCCTACCCCCCAACCCCAACACACAATCTTGTCATGAGGTTAAATGAGTTCATACACACAGATGGCTGAATCAGGGACTGACATTTGGATCTCAGCCCGCTTCACTTCCTCCTCCTCGTCACCATCACCGTCATTGTGAGGGGCCCTCATCCACTCATTCAGTGGACATACAAGGCCCTGATGCGGGCAGTGAGGCCAGCGAGCTGGGAGGCTCCACACAGGGCTCACCCTGCCTGCTGGGGCCGCATGGAGAAGGCTTGTGCAGTGACACGGAGACCCCGGGAGAGGCTGGATCCTCCGGTCGTGGGAGGCATGGGCGCCTCAGCATCAGAGGTGGAGGGTTGATCCGGGTTCATCCTGGGGGGTGCAGCCCTTCACTCAAAGTGGGGGAAGAACCCCATGTGGCACCCAGTGTCCGGTAGCCTCCCCTTGCCATGGCAGGCTGCGGGCAGAGCCATGGATGACAAGGAGTCTGCATCTCACTAGGGGCCGAGGCTGGCACTGAGGGAATCCTCAGTGAGGATTTTTTTTTTAAAAAAACCATCATAAGTGACTTCAGCTCCATTGCTTTTTGCCAAAAACCTACAATGATCCCAAGAGCTTTGTACACTCCAAGGGTGGTGACTTGGACATGGAGCCCAGCACAGACCCAAGTCAGTCCTGCCCTGAGTCCCACGGGCCGGCCACACCATGCCCCTTCCTTGGCCTGGCTTTCTTCTGCCAGGACCCCCAGAATGGTGGAAAGGCAAGTGTGGCCTCAAGCTGAGGGGCCCAGCCTGGGCTCCAAACCCCTGGGGGTCCCCTTGGGACGTCTGGTGGACCTAGTTCCCCCTGCCGTGGGGCAGCTCTCTCTCGGGGACTGTCGTGTTTCTTTGCTTTCTGTTGTGATGGGGCACTCCAGTTATCTCGGGGTGATGGGAAGTCTGTTGGTGTTACATGCTCCTGCCTTAGATGGGGAAACGTTATTGCTGCATTGACACTGCTCACTCGATACTGGGAATCTGTTAAACACAAATGGCAAGGGGAACAGAGCAAAACAGAAAAAGAAAAATAGAGAGTTGCTGGGTTGCTTCAGGTCTCACCTGTGATTAAGAGTGTGTACAGCCTGCATGTGAACCTGGGTTCCCACACCTGCCAGCTACCAGGTGCCAGGCCCTGATTTTAGACCCCCAGCTTCACTAAGGAGTCATTGACAGATACAGTTTGTGTGTATTTCAAGTCTACATTGCGATGACTTGATGCCCATAGATATCATGGAATGATTGCCTTACATACGCATCACCTCACACGGTTAACTCTGTGTGTGTGTGTGTCTTTTATGTTGTTCTTATAATCCGTGAACACAATATAGATAGCTCTCCATTTTTTAAGATCTTCTTTAATTTATCTTAGAAGTTTATAGTTTGCCGTATGTCTTGCACATGTTTGATTAGATATCTTGATATTTTCAGTGCCATTATAAATTCCTAATAGATACAGAATTTACTTTTCTATATTCACTTGGTAAATCCATATATTTCAAATCATTCTAATTGTATTTATTTATGTACACACAATTATGTCTGCAAATCAGTTCTTTTTTCCCCTTTGAAACTGTGATAACCCTTTACTTTTTCTTGCCTTATTGTATGGACTAGGATCTCCAGTCCTGAGTACATTGGTGAACAGAAGTAGTAAGAATAAGTATCCTTGTCTCTTTCACATTATCAGAGGAAAAGCTTTCAGTATTTCACCATCACACATGATATTAGCTTTTTTGTAGATAGTTTAATCAAAATATGTAAATTCTTCTCTGTTAGTTTACTAAGAGTTTTTTCTTAGTTGTGAACTAAAATTATTACATTACATTTTCTTGTTTATTTTCTGCAGATTTTGAAACAGGTAATTTTTCTTTTATGTGATTATTTTTCTTTTATGTGATTTAACTTTAAAAAATTTTTGTGATTCTAAAACGACCCCAACCTGATCTCAATGTATTCTCTTTCAGTTGGACTTTATTTCTTAGTGTTTTATTTAGGGTTATTTCATCTATACTCAGAGTCTGTAATTTTACTTTCTTGTACTTCTTCCTGGTTGGATTTAGTATCAAGGTTATGCTAGTCTTATAAAACAAGGTTGGAGAGTGTTCCTTGTTTACTGCAAGAATTCCTGTGAGATTACTGTTTTCTTCCCTAGAATTTTGGAAGAATTGATTGGCAAAACCAGTTGGTTTTATTGTGGGGAGGCTTTTAATTTCAGATGTAATTTTTTTCATGCAAATAAAATTTTCTGATTTTGTATGTCTTCTTGGGTCTATTTCAGTAAAGCATTTCCCTCCTGCTAGAAAGTTATTGAGGCGAGCAGACTCTCCAGTTAGTAAGTGAACTGTGGTTCATAGTATCTTTCTTATCTGCAAGATGTGTTGTCTCCCCTTTTAAAAACCCCTGATGCTGGTGATTTGAGCTTTGTCTCTTTGTCTTAATAAGTCTCTCTAGGGGTTTATCAGTTCTTTCAAAGAGCAAACTTTTGGCTTTGTTTTTAAAAAACTTCATATTTGCTTTCTGTTTGCTTGTTTTCTGCTCCTTTTTTTTTTTTTTTCCCCCCATCTACCTTGTGTTTCGTTTGCTATGTTTTTTTCCTGGTTTCTTGGGAGAGAGGCTTAATTGATTTTTAGCCTTCCTTTTTTTCCAGTGTATGTGTTTAAGACTTTAAGTTACCCTCTAAACACAGTCGCTGTGTCCCACAGGTTTGAATAAGCCAGATTTTCATTATCTTTTATGGAAAAGTATTTTCTAATTTTCATTGTGTTTTTTAAAATTATTATTCATGAAATTCTTCAAGCAGTGTGTCATTTAACTTCGCAATGTTTGGGGAGCTTTTTCCAGTGACCCTTTTTTGATTTCTAGCTTAATTCCATGAAGAGCCCCATTGTAGGCTTTTGGGGTTACTGTTATAAATCCCGTAGACTAGCTGATAAACAACAGAAAGTTGTTTCTTGTAGTCTTGAGGCTGGGGAGTCCCAAGATCACCAGCAGGTGCCACATCTGGTGAGGCCTGTTTCCTGGTTCCTAGACTGCCTCCTGCTTCTCCCTGTCCTCACAGCACAGGAGCCCATTCCCTCCTGGCCTGACCCTTCGCAGGGTGCCTGCCTCCTCGGATCATCACCACGTGCTGGGTGAAGTTTGAGGGCCCATAAACTGTCAGCCCATTGCAATCCCTAAGTATCCTCTGCATTATTTCAGTCCTTTGAAATAATTCAAGCTTTCCTAATGGCTCAATACATATTCTTTCTGTTATATGTTCCTTGGGCTCTTGAATATGTATCAGTGGGAATGCAGTGTTCCATGTGTATCAGTCAGATCAGGCTTGTCACTCATGTAATTCAGATTCCGGTAGCCACGTTGAATAAAAGCAGAAGTAGGTGAAATTACCTGTAATATATTTTATTTTAACACACCCCAAATATTATCATTTCAGTGTGTAATCAACATGATAAAACCTAATGAAATAGTTCACGTTCTTTTTTTCATGCTAAGTCTTTAAAATCCAGTGTGAGTTTCATGCTTGCAGCGCATCTGATTGTAGAGCCAGCCGCATTTCAGGTACTTCATGGCTGCAGGTGACTACATACCAGGGCCCAGTTCCACGAGAGATGTGTCTTTAACGTCTCCCACTGGGATTATGAACTTGGCTGTTACTCCTTTTCTATTTCTATTGGTTTTTATGTATTGATATTTTGAAGTTATGTCATTAGGTACATTCAAGTTTAGAATCCTCATCTTCTTGCTAGATTGAACTTGTATCAGTATGAGATGCTCCTTTTTATTGCTAGAAATGCTTCTTTTTTAGAGACTATCTGACAGTGATATTGCCACATCGGTTTTCTGTCCTTGTTGGCCTGGGTATCTTTTAGGTTCACCTGTCTAAAAGATATTCCATCTTAACATGTAGCTCTGTGAATAGTGTACAGTTTTCATTGGAATCAGTTTGACACTTTATCTTTTAATGAGAGTGTTTGCTCTGTTTATAATGTTGATATTCAGTGTGTAGACACCATGTTGCTGTGTGTTTTCTGTTTGTCCCACCTAGTCTGTGTTCTTTGCTCTTGCCTTCTTTTAGAAGTTTGAAGTGTTTCTCTAGTTCTGTGCTCCTCTGTCAGGTTGTTGGGTGCACATTCAGAGACACAGCGTGTGTTTTACATTCAAGTCTAACTTAGTACTTTTACTGCCTCCCTGACACGACTGTTTCCTCCTTGTCACTGTTACACTTTAAACTGTTAGATGTATATTTGGCGTTAACATCATTGTTTTGTAAAGTTAGTATTTACCCTCACAGTTACCTCATTGTTGGTCTCTACTTGTTTTTTATATTTCCATCAGAGACTACTTTTCTTTTTCCCAAAGCACTGCCTGAATATTCTTTTAGTGCATGTGTGTGGGTGATGAGTTGTCTCATTTCCACTTGCCCTAAAAGTCTTTATTTTGCTTTCATTTTCGAAGAGTGTTTTTCTTGGGTATAGAATTCCAGGTTGGTGGTTATTTGTTTTTCAGCATTTTACAGATGCCAGTCCATTATTTTCTGACTTCCTTGTTCTTGAAAAGTCAGCTCTCAGTGTTGCTGTGCCATTAAAAGCCACACCATTTTTCCTCTGAGTGCTTGAACATGTTCTTCTAGCCTTAGGCACCCACAGAGCTGCTGAAACCAATGGGTGGTTATCATTTTTGAGTCAGTGGTCTGATTCTTGAACCAACTCTTACCACTGTCCCTGTCAGCCAGTTCAGTCGCTCAGTATCTGCCCCGTTGCAACCCCATGGACTGCAGCACACGAGGCTTCCCTGTCCATCACCAACTCCGGAGCTTGCTCAGACTCATGACCATCAAGTTGGTGATGCCATCCAACCATCTCATCCTCTGTTGTCCCCTTCTCCTCCTGCCCTCAGTCTTCCCCAGCATCAGGTTCTTTTCCAATGAGTCAGTTCTTTGCATCAGGTGGCCAAAATATTGGAGCTTCGGCATCAGTCTTTGCAGTGAATATTCAGGTCTGATTTGCTTTAGGATTGGCTTGTTGGATCTCCTGGCAGTCCAAGGGGCTCTCAAGAGTCTTCTCCAACTCCCCAGTTCAGAAGCATCGATTCTTTGGCATTCAGCCTTCTTCATGGGGCAACTCTTACATCCATACATGACTACTGGAAAAATCATAGCTTTGACTCAGTGAACCTTTGTCGGCAAAGTAATGTCTCTGCTTTTTAATATGCTGTCTAGGTTTGTCATAGGTTTCCTTCCAAGAAGCAAGCATCTTTTAATTTCACCATCTGCAGTAATTTTGGAGCCCAAGAAAATAAAGTCTGTCACTGTTTCCATTGTTTCTCCATTTATTTGCCATGAAGTGATGGGGCCGGATGCCATGATCTTCATTTTTTGAATGTTGAGTTTTATGCCAGCTTTTTCACTCTCCCCTTTCACTTTCATCAAGAGGCTCTCTAGTTTCAACCCCTGGAGGCATTTCTTATTCCCCTTTCTGTCTTTTCTCCACCATGAGGGTCCCCATTTATACTTTTTAACAACATAGTTTAACAACAGACTCCTTCAATATATTCTATCCTTTTTTTCTCTCTCTTATATATATTTTTTACTCGACCAGTCCTTCAGTTCACTGATCCTCTCTTCAACTACGTCCAATTTGGTGTTAAGCCCAGAGACTGAGTTCTTAAATTCAGTCACTGTTATTGTAAAGTTCGAGAGTCGGTTTTGATTCTCAGAAATTTTTCCTTTTGTCAAGTATATTTTTGAACAGGTGACATTTGCATCTGATACCTCTAGCACACTTCTGATATGCTGATATACATCTGATACCTCTGGATCTGGTTCAGCTCTTTTTCTCTTGGTCTTGTTTGTTGTTACACCCTTTTTTGCTTCTTTGGTTGCATGTTGGACATTATGTTTGGAAAACCCTAGAGGTTCTGAGTGATGCTGCCTTCTCCAGAGTTTCCTCTGACACACACGTCCAGTGGGGACAGAGCTGTCTGTTCACTTAGGGCCTGAGGGACTTGAGGCTGGGGAGGGGGCAGTGTCCTTGTAAGCTCAGTCTCAGCAGCCTTATTCTTAAAGTTGAGCACAGTGATTTTACAGTCTTTTTGAAAGCAACAGTTGAGGTTTTAAAAACACATCTCAGAGAACTCCAGTAGATAAAGCCAAAAAAAGAGAACGTGTTCAGGGTGAACTGTGGGCAGGACCCCAAACTGTACTCTGTCTCTCCCAGAGTCTGTAATTGCTGAGATGGGTGGATATAGGACCCCAAACACCCTGGGGACCGAGGTCCTCAAGTGACAGCAGAGGTCCAGGCTGAGCCAGGAGCAGTGTGGCCTGTGCCCTGGCGAGTGGAGAGCCACAAGGGTGGGAGTGGGGCCAGGAGAGGGGTGGGAGACTCGGGGGCGGAGGGTGGGGCAGCACCTGGTGGGGTCTGGGAGGCACTGGCTGTCGCAGCTCGAGGCAGGGACACCCCTGAACCTCCACCTTGCAGCCCCCACAGGGCAGAGTCGTCTGACAGCCCAGGGTTGAAGTTAAGAGGGCGAGTTCACAGCAGGTTGAATGAACCCTGTACCCACTGTGGGTTCATTTTAAGTGCCTGGAGCGAGGTTGGTCAAGCCCTTGCTGAGCTTGAGTGAGGGAGTCAGTCAGGGAGGACCGAGCTCAGGGTGAGAGTGAGGGGCAGCTAGCGTGGTGAGTCCTCCTCAGCTGGGTGGGTTCTGGGGATGCCCTTGAGTTCAGGGGTGCCCTTTCAGTAGCCTCACTGGAGGCTTGTTTGGGGCTTAGGGGGCAGAAGCCCACTTAGAAGATGTGCTCATTCCCAGGGTGGTGGTTTCTGAAGCAGTTTATACTGGTTGGTTCAACTGTGACCCAGTACCTTGCAGGGTCATGTTTGACAGGGGGCCTGAGCTGTGGGCACAGCCTTCCTTCTCCCACACCCCACACTCACCTGTCATCTTTTTGGCAGCCCCTCCCCTCTCTGCACCCTTGACGGTGGGCCTGAGCCCAGCCCCCCTGTTACCACGGAGCCCCTTGTGACTGAGTGGGTTCTGGTTCTGGGCTCCTGGGAGACGTGCTGGAGGCAGAGCCTTTGTGCCATTTCTCCTTGAGACAGCGGTGCTGGTGGTCATAGTGTGAGAGCAGTGGTCATAGTGTGAGAGCAGTGTGTGTGAGAGTGGTGTCTGAGAGCGGTGGATGTGAGAGTGGGGTGTGAGAGTGATGGTCGTAGTGTGAGATTGGTGTTGATAGCTCGGGAGCCAAGGTATCCTGCCATGAAACAACGGTTGCCCCCGAGTGGGGGCTGCCCCCATCCGTGAGGATGGGTCGCAGAAGGGCCCGCCTGTGGGCATTATTCCAGTGCTGCAACCCCAAGGCAAAGGCCAAAACGAGGAAAGACGTGGCCTTGGCCCAAGTCCTGGAAGCAGAGTGGCCTGAGGTGAGAGCAGCCGGGGGGCTGGGCCCATCGGATTGGCCCTCACCTGGCAAAGCGTTGGGGTTGTGTTTCATTTTGTTAGCATGGTTGTGGGCCCTGCCGGCCAGGGTGATTTGGCCTTAGTGGGCAGGATCGACCCCAGCAGGTTTACCTTGTAAGAGGTTGTGCAGGTGCTGTGTGGAGGATGGGCAGGGGCCCCATAAGAAGGGAAACACTGGCTGGAGGAGTCACTGGGGCACGTGGACTGAGCTATAGAGTCAGTCCTTGAAGCAGAAAGGCTAAGCCCCTTAACGTCTCCCTTCTTCCAAAGAAAGGATATACTGGCTGGAGGAATCTCTGGGGCATGAGGATCGAGCTAGAGAGTCAGTCCTTGAAGTAGAAAGGTTAAGCCCATTAATGTCTCCTATCTTACAAAGCACAGACCAGTGTGTCCAGTACTAGTGGTACCTAGTGCTTACGTGTATCACATACACCCTCATAGCTTTACATGTCTACCACATGCCTCTTACAAGTGCTGGGCACTGTTCTGGGTGCTGAACACTCAGTATGTAGTAGGGGATATGTAGCCCAGGATCTTTTTATTTCTGCAAAGAAGAATAGAAGAATGAAAGACTCTGTGTGGTTCAGTTTGAGCAAGTTCACCATGTGGATGGCCCTGTGTGCACACAAATTGTGGTAAAATACATACAACATAAATTTAACATTTTAACCAGTTGATTGAATGACTGGGTGACTTCAGTGGAGTCAGGCTAACAGATGGCCTTGGGGTGTAATCCACCTTTTTCCCAGAGGAGCACTCCAAAGCCTAGTGGCCTTGTAGACCTTTCCTTTTTTTCTTCACTCTCCCCAGTGGTTCTAGCTCACTTGTCTGTGTGTCGTTTAAGAATCTCTTTATCCACTTTGTTGTTAGGTTTATGTTTTGGAAAGTTTCTCAGATGTCCTTGGGTCTTGAGAAGGCAGGCTTGGATTCTGGGTTCTCCCCTGCCGCATGCCTGCCAGGTCAAGGTGGAGGCTGAAGGCCGGTCTGAGTTGTGGTGGTCTGTGTGGTCTTGGGGTCAGTGGACCCCCTCTTCTCTGGAGGGGCAAGGAGATACTTTGTGTAGAGTATCTGGAGAGACTTGACAAGGTCAGTCTTCACAGTCTCGCTCTCTTTTTAATTTATGTTTGCATTTAGCTTCTCATTTAACTGTTTTCTAGGAGTTTCTAACTCCTACTGAAGAACTAAAAATATGCAGGGAGCAGCTTCTTAGAAGAAATTGCTGAGCTGAAAGCAGAAAGAAACAACACCAGGGTCAGTAAGGGGATTCTCACATGTTGACATTTGCCCCACGGGGGTCACCACTGGCCTCCGTGTTGCTGTCTTTAAATTTCGTCTGATTTTCAAGTCATTTTTCACATCTTCCCACTGAGCAAACCAGGGTGGATCAGCTCGTGGTTCTTATGAGTGTGAAGTCACTCAGTCGTGTCCTACTCTTTGCAACCCCGTGGACTGTAACCCGCCAGGCTCCTCTGTCCATGGGATTCTCCAGGCAAGAATACTGGAGTGGGTTGCCATTTCCTTCTCCAGGGGATCTTCCCAACCCAGGGATCAAACCCGAGTCTCCTGCATTACAGGCAGACGCTTTATCCTCTGAGCCACCAGGGAAGTCCTCATAACTCACTTCAAATTTATGATGAGAGCTAATGTAATTTTAGTACATTTAAGGGGGGAGTTCTCTTAACTTACATTTTTGTCCATGCTACACTTTGTATGGGATCTTAGTTCCCCAATCAGGGATTAAAACCCATGACCCCTGCAGAAGTGTGGAGTCTTAACTACTGGGCCACTGGGGAAGTCCACTCTAACTTTAGACTAAACTGGTGGGATTCCGATGTGCCTTAGCGTGTTTCCGGCTATAGCGTGAGGCTGAGAGGAGTTACTGGCCCTGAATTCGAGCATGAGGTTGAAGGTGCTCCTTTGGCCCTGCCCTGCAGCTTCTGCTGGAGTACTGGAGTGCCTGGTTTCCCGGTACATGCCGTCTCTCCAGATGACGGTGGGCAAGCAGCAGGCTCAGTCCCCAGCCGGCATGACCAGCAAGATGGAGGTGCTCAGGGTGCTGAAATTGCTGTTTGAGTGCCACAAGGCCCTGAACGAGAAGGTACCAGCCACCAGGCCGTCCTGGATTTGTACACTTGCTGCCTTGTTAGGTGGATAATGCATGTATTTATGTAACTAGTTGATTTTGAGCTTCTTGAATTCCTGTATATACATTTTTCTGTAAGAAGTCAGTTTTATATGGTTAAAAATTGTTGCCTGCATACATGCTCAGTCATGTCCGAATCTTTGCGACCCTGTGGACTGTAGCCCACCACGCTCCTCTCTTCATGGGGCTTCCCAGGCAAGAATACTGGAGTGGGCGGCCATCTTCTACTCCAGGGGATCTTCCCAACCCAGGGGTCGAACCTGCCCTCTTGCATTGGCAGGCGGATTCTTTACCACTGAGCCACCTGGGAGGCCCCCAGTTAAAAAGTATTAGTTAGCATAAATGTCTCAAGATTTATTATATTCTCTATATCAATTTGCAGTTAAAAACTGGGTAATAGAATTAATTTAGGATAATATTTTGTTCTCTCAAACTTAGAATTTAAAGCTGTTAACAAGCAGATTTTCTTGAAGTTAAGATCAATGAGAGACATTAAAGGTATTCTGTGACAGTATCCATGTATTAGGGTGAGTATACAGTAAGAAGTGTACTAACGTATATACACACATCAACACACAATGACTCAGCCCCTTTTATTTGAGTTGAGAACGCGATTACGAGTAGCACTTGAAAGGTGTAGTTTGTTAGAAGAAGAATTAGGTGCCACACATAAAAAGGTAAGTTTGATCAGTCATCGTGTAATTTCAGTTAAGGGTTTGTCATTTGTATCCTTTCACTTAAAAAAAGAATGAAGACTGTAGTGGTGGGCATCAGATGTTATTTGTCTTTCTGATTGAGGCCCCGCCCACCTGGGTTATTTTAATGACTAGTAAACTAGACTTGTGGCTCAGAGCTGCAGAATCTCTTAAGTACCCCTTTGTCCAGTAGAAGACAAATTCGGACTCTAATCACCTGGTTATATTCGAGATGGATAGCATCACCATGTATTTTCTTTTTATGTTGTGTTTTCAGTTTTGAGTTGAGTTTTTCCAGGTGGAGTTTTGCTGTCTTTAGTTATTTCTTTACTCTGATTCAATTTTTTGGTTTTAGCAGATGATTCTTAAAGAGGAGAATAACCAGGAAAAGATACTAACGGACAGGGTGCTTGATGTAAATCACAAGCAAGAAAACATGCCAAGCTCCAGTGGAAAGGCAAGTCCTTGGTCTCGCTCTCTGTCTAGTTCTTGTCTTACCATCCAGTCTGTGCAGGGCTGTTGGGACCTCTCACCAATGCACCATGTAGGTCTGAGTGGCCATGAGGGTCCTGTGAGCTCCCAGTTTGACCTCACTGATTGCCTGGAAGTGCTGTATTCCCTCCCTCCCAAAACTAGGCTGTCTAAGGCTTCGTTTCCCCCTTAGAGACCCTCCGACGACTCTCTAAGCCACGAGGAAGACCTGGCTAATGTGATTGAGCTTTAGGAAGTCATAGACAAGCAGTTGCAGGAGCAGAGCCAGATGAAGGAGCGCCTGGCGGCCCTCTCTGCCCACGTGACAGAGCTGGAGGAGGACGTGGACATGGCCAGGAAGGACCTCCTCAAGTCCAAGGAAGTGAACACGAAACTGCAGTGGGATGTCTGCAAAGTGAGTGACGGCAGCCGTGTCTGTTGTCCTGAGGTGGAATGTGGGTCCCTTGTTCTCCCGGTGATCTCAGCCTTGGGATGGCTGTGTGAGCAAGAGCAGAGCTCTGGCGAGACCGCAACTGGCTGCCTCCCTGCCTCTGCATCGAGGTCTCTGGGGTAGAAGAGGCCTGGTCCAGGCGGTCTGTTGGCAGTGGACCAACATGAGGGCAGCCCTGGTGCTGTGCTGCACCCTGGGTGTGGACTCCTCATTTCCACAAGTTCTAGGGGGCCCAGTGTGTTCCTTTCTTTAAAATTCATTCATTCATTTATTGGCATATAGTTGCTTTACACTGCTGTGTCAACTTCTGCTGTACAGCAAAGTAGATCAGTCATATCTATCTATCTATCTATTTATCTATCTATCTATCTCCCTGTCTTTTAGATTTCCTGCCCATTTACTTCACCACAGAGCACTAAGTAAATTTCCCTGTACTGTACACTAGGTCCTTACTCGTTGACTTTATGTGTAGTATCAGTACTGTATATATGTCAACCCCAGTCTCCCGGTTCATCCCCGCCCTCCACCTGCCTGTTGAATGTGTTCCTGATGATGCTGAAATTTCCTTCTGATTCACTCAGGTGAGTCTGGTGACGTCTGTGGAGCCTGTTCTCCACAGGGAGAAATGGGAACATGCTGCATGGGCTCTCCTGAGGCAGCTTGCCTGGCCATCTTCTTTAGTTTTCTGAGGTTCCGTTCCTTGAAGGGATGTGTGACAATGATACTGGTGGTCAGACAAGTTGAGTGGCATTTGCTCACCCTCAGATCCTCAGGCCCAAGCTGTGTGACCATGTGGAATCATGATGGTTCTTGTGGTCGTGTCTGTGAGTGTCATGATTTATGAGAAACTCCCTAGCGGTCACTGTGAAAACAGAAGAGTGCTGGGGGCTCAGGCCTCCCCCTGTGAGCCTCGCCTCTCCTCTGTGCACAGACAGACAGTGCCCACCCTGCTCCCCCTCCCCCGTGAGGCCGTCTCAGAGAGAACCCCTCCAACGTAATACAGCAGGTGTACTTGTTTAGTAGCTTGGTGTGAGTGAGTCTGTGTGAGAACTCAAAACAGAAATATTTGCACATGTTTGTATAACCTGTTCACACTACTCTTTGGCAACAGGAGATTAGGTGGCAGAGTTTAATACATACAGAATTCTGGAAAAAGCGTTTTTAAGACCTTTTACTTTTAATGTTAGGACTTTGCCCACATTGGTTACTTAGTGACCAGGGAGGGACCTGAAATGGATTTTGAGCCAGCGGACAGGAGTTGCACCAGCAGCAAGTTCTGGTCCTGGTTTGATCGTTTCATACATGTGGTGTAACTCTGCTTTAAGAACTAGGCTTGAGAAGGCTGCTTCCAGTTGTGTTACACTTTGACTTCCGTTTCCACTCGTTAATATTCTTAGTTTAATTCTGAGGAAATTGCATAAGATTTTTCCAACTTTTACCCGAGGAAATGAGCCTCAGAGCTCCCCATTGGATCTGTTGAAGGTCCCTCCCTGTTCTGGGTCAAGCCCGCCTGTATGGTGTTGCAGACAGAGGTCCTGACTTCATGCCAGATACCTTTCCTCCTGGAATTCTTGCAATAACAGGGTAGTTTAGTATACTTTTTGTTTGCTGTTTGGGTTTATTATGTAGAAAAGAAGCTTGGTAAACCGAGTGGCTGGACAGAACATTAAGACAGATGGATGCCAATCGTGAGCAAATGTGACCTTTGAGGTAGGCGCATTTTTGCTCACGTCTGAGAAAACTGCCATGTCTAGGACTTTAATTTTGAGGACGTTAACTTTATGTTTGATTTGAAACTTAGGACGACATCAATGATAAACTTGAAAATGAAATTGCAAATAAGGATTCTATGCATCGACAGGTAATGGCCTTTACTGAACTCTGTCTGACTTTTATAGTAGTGAATTACTGAGGAAGGAAGGTAAAGACCTTTTCATGTGACTCCCATGTTGGAAATCAAGTCCCAGTGTAAAGTTCTTATGACCCTAAAATATTGCGTTCAAAAGTGTGGATGTACATCATGGTAAATCAGCTGTACTGGAAGGAAATACATTTTTTAAAAATTGGGGGTGACTGCAACTTACAGGTTTGAATTATTTGGGACTTGGTTTAACCATTTTGTGGGATTCCACTCCTGACTCTTTTGTTTTACTTGAACGTGAATCTGTTGGCTTGTTAGCGTTTTTACTGAAAGAGCAGAGAGCAGCAGGGAACTTCACGGCAGCTGGCTGCCTGTTGGGAACTGGGGTCACTGTGACAAAAGGCAGGGTTAGAGCTCCGGTCTGATTAGGGTTTGTACTTCCTGTGGTTTGGTGAGCCTTACTCGCTCCTGTTCCCATGTGGTCTCAGATAATCAGGACTTAACCAGGAAAACCAAATCTGGCTTCTCCAAAACAAAATGAGTCAGTCTGGTGTGTGCCAAAGTGTATCATTGTCCCCACCACAAAAATAAAATACTAGAAAGCCATTGAAATGTATGATGGGGAATGCTAATTAAGAGCATTACGATATACAAAATAATGGCTGTAAAAGGCAGATCAGAAAATACCATGTACCATATGCTATTGTTTTCTGAGGGTTTTAAAGCATATCATATTGTTTGTGTACGTACATAGAGTAATATGCACACAGAAAAAGTAAGAAAGCTGCTTAGAAACAAATGCTAACCTCTCAGGAACCTGAGCTTATAGATACTTTAATTTTTTTTTTCTTTTTTTAAAAAAGAATCTGTCTAAATGTTCTACATTGAAAGTTTTTAAGAGTAAGGAGATCTGTTAAAAGAATAATCGTGCATTTGCAAATGTTAGTTGACTGGCATTTCACCAGGCATGCTCTTATCAGGTCTGTATTTCAGAGAAGATGAAAGCCATATTTTGGCTTTACACACCCATGGCCATCTGCAGTCGGTAGGGTTCCCTTCAAATGATGATTCTGGTGATGTTTTAAGAAGGGTCTGTAGTGAACCCTTCTTCCCTTAACTTGTCAATAAGAACGAATAAGATTCTATAGAAAACTGATCTTCTTTAATATATAAGAACTTTTTTTGTTGTTTTTTAAAGACGTATTTGGGGAACGTTTAGGAAAAGCAAATACTGTGGCAGGAGGTGTTCTGCTCACTGAGACCAAGCCCAGGAACACTGAGAGAAAATTTATCCTGATGCAGCTTCCAAAACAGAACAAATCCAGTAGACACGTGCATTTAGATTTTGTCTCAGCTTACTTAAAGCGACAGTGGCTACACCACTTGGCCTGTTTTGATTCTCTGCTCTCCCTTTGTAGACAGAGGATAAGAACCTCCAGTTGCAGGAGTGCCTGGAGCTGGTGGAGAAGCTGCAGCAGATGCTGTGGAGGGCAGAGACTCTGCCCAAGGTGGAGGCTGAGCTGGCGCAGAGGGTGGCTGCGCTCTCCAAGGTGCTGCTCTGGTCCCTGGGGGGCGGGTGCAGGGAAGGCCTGTTCCCGTGCTGTCCCACTGTGCCCCTGCCCATGCTGCTCAGTCCGCACAGGAGCTCAGATGCGGGGGTCGTGCTGCCCGTCTGAGATGGGAGCACTCCCTGAGTGTCAGGCAGCTCCTGCTTCTGTGTCATCCCTACCTTAATTTCTCTCCAGTTTTGTCCTGTGTTCTGTGTGTTCCCAGGACGCTTCAGCTCTGAGTCACTGCTGCTCAGATTTGAGTCAGCAACTCAAAGCCTAGCAGGATAGAGACCTAGAAAACTCCCATTCTCGTTTAAGAGATGGCCAAAATAGCTCTGTAATGAACACAGTTTTAAGTCTTTATCCATACACTTGCTGAAGAAGTCACAGCGGGGCACGTGCAGACCCGGGGTCCACTCCCAGCTCACCATCCCCGGGAGTCCGTGGGTGAGAGGACGCATCCCGGGGATGTGGCGCTGCTGGGGGCATCATCCCCACTGCCAGCCAGCCAGCCATCCCATCCTTCTCACAGGAAAGGTGTTGCCCCGCACTGCCGGTGGGCACTGGCTGGGCATGGAGAGTCGGGCTGGGCCTGTGCTGGCGTGGCTGTCAGGATTGTTGCCTGAAGCTCAGTGAGCAGCTGAGGGGCCATCCAGTTGGCTGTGTCGGGTGCTCACAGACCCTCCCAGAGCAGGGTCACTAAGAGCCGCCAGGTGCCAGGAGCCAGCACGGGAATCCCCACCCATGACAAGGTCATGTGGGAGAGCTCTGATGGGCAAAGCAAGTCAGAGCTCGAGGGGCACCCCATGGACCTGCCTGAGCATCTACCCCAAAATCAGAATCTGTCTGTTTTACTTTCACCAACTCCTCTGACATTCACAGGGGGCTATCCCTGATCACTTTTCTCTGTAAGAAAATCAATTTAGAGCTCTAGTTAATAATTCTCCTGGGCATAATAGGAGTGTTTCAATTCAAACCCCTCTGATGACTTTCTAGCTTGCCTGACAGGTTTGTTCAGATTCACAGCCTCCCACCCACGATAGGCTCAGGAAGCTTAAGATATTCTAACAATGCAGAGCTTCTCAGAGAGTTAAAATTGTTGGAATAGAACTAGTAGAGGATTTTTTTGTTGAGCTAATGCTTGCTGCCAAGTTTCCATATCTCTTACCTACTGTGTCCCTGGGAGTGTATTGATTAATATAGTTGGTGTATAGAAATGTAAGTAGTAGCTTTAATGTTTGTAACCTTGGACCCTTGAGTTAATTCTTTTCTTGTTATAACCCACCACACTTTTGCCCTATAGGAATGCAACTTTATCTAATGCTTTCAGAGGGTGGCACCTGACTAGAATAATCACCTTTAGAGAAAAATAAGTTTTCTGAAGAAAGGGTCATAAAATGTTAACAGGCCTCCTGGCCAGAAGATGATGTAAATCACCTAAAGCTTTTGCATATGATAAGTTTGCAAAAAGAAAGCCTGGCTTCGATAAAGGTCAAGGACTGCTGACCTTGCATGACTCTACCACCCCCTTCCCATCATCCTCTATGCACAACTTAAGGTATAAAAACTACTTTGGAAAATAAAGTGTGGGCCTTGCTCACCGAAGCTTGGTCTCCCTGTGTCGTTCTTTCTCTTTCCTTTTCCTTTTCAGGCTGATTCCCTGGAGCGCAGGGGCCCACCATGTTCACTTTCCTGCCTGGGCTTCTAAGACCCACTAGAGAAGGTGCCTAAGGTGGGGCACCTTCTGCTATTCGAGAGGGCACCTGCAGCCTACGTGAACAGAGCAAGTCCTGTGCTGGGGCTTTATTGGCTTTCTGCATAAACCAAGGAATATCAGCCTCTTTTCTCTCCTCTATTTTCTTAACTGCAAAATGTTTTCCTTACCTCTTTCTCTATTTCTCTCAGTCACAGACGCCGTCCTCCTGAGGGAATTCCTGGATCCATCCGGGGCTGGACCCCGGTAGCCAGGGGTCGCCCTTCTGCCTGTGATCTTCCTCTCAAGGCTTGGTTTCTTCTCTCCCCCAGTATCTATGCTGTCCGTCCCCAGTTGGCCTTGTAGTCCGACCTTTTGTCTTCTGGAAGTTCTGCCACTAAGGAGGCTAAACGGTTTGAACTTACCTCCCAGTTTAGAAAGGTAGAACGTGTGCCTCGCACATCCCACGCTTGCCGCTGCCTGCTGCCCACACTGACTTGCCACAGGCAGTCCGAGGAGGGGCACAGTGGCCACGGGTGTGGGGCCCGGGGCGGGGGTGAGCACATCTCCTCTCACGAGCCGGTCACCAGCACCCACCGTGACCCACGTGTCACACACAAAGCCATGCAGGCTGCGTGAGCAGGCATGCGGGCGTGCCCCCTGCAAACCCAGGGCCCGTGGTCCGCACAAAGTATGGCCCGCTTGCCACCCCTGCGGTCACAGCCCGCGTGCTGTCAGGACAGGGTCCTTGCGAGTGGAGCTGACGCTGTTCTTTGCCAACAGGCGGGAGAGAAACACAACAGCACCGAGGCGAGGCTGTGCCAGATGGAGGCCCAACTGGAGGAGGAGAACAAGGAGCTGCAGCGGGTGCATTTGCTGACAGGGAGGCAGTGTCTGGGCAGGAGACACAGCTTGGGCGGGGCCAGCGCTGCCTTTCTCCACCACTCCCGTCTGTGCCACCGAGTGTGTGCGTGTGTGGCCTCATCTGCTGATCCGGGCACCCACCTCCTCGGGAGCAGGGCCAAAGGTGGTCACCCATAGGCAGTGGGCAAGGGCCAGGGCGTCCCCACATTCAAAGAGGCTGCTTGTTGCTCTGACCAGCCAGTCTGGGAATCTGCTTGGGATACAGGTGGACCTCACGACTGCCCCTCAAACAAACCTGAGGGTGCCAGCCCGGGGCCCATGAAACTGTAGGCATGGCACCCAGGTGTGGAGCCTGCTTGCCTTGGACGTGGCACTGGAGTCCCACATGCCAAACTGCTGGTCCAGCACGGTGTGTGTGTGTTGAATGGCTGCTCCTGGGCAGGAGGAGAACCATAGTTGTGCTGCGACAGAAGGTGCGTCAGGAAAGGGTGATGATGGAGGCTCGCATCACCGAGTCCTGAAAGAGGTTTCCCAGAAGGGTTGGCCACACAGAGATACAGACCATCCAGGAAATGGAGTGGGAATCCCAGGTCCAGCCTCACGTGTCAGTACTGTCCCCACCATGCCTGTGTTCTTGGGCCTGGACTGCAGAGCCTCACAGGCGGACTTCCAGGGGGCAGTGGTTCTGACGCCCATCATGAGACCTGCAGTGAGGTGCCCTCCCCGCTTAGGCACAGAGCTCAATGTCTCCCGATCAGGGGTGCATTTCCTTACTTTCAGAACTTCTGCTCAGAGGCTGTTGAGATCGGGATGCTGTTTATGACTAAGCCAATTCAAAGTCAACTTTTGTTTTGCTTTAAAAATATTTGAATGCCAATGCCTTATTGTGGAAGCTGTGACAGGTTTTGTTCCCTTGGGCTCAAAAATCACTGCAGATGGTGACTGCAGCCATGAGATTAAAAAATGCTTGCTCCTTGGAAAGCTGTGACAAACATATACAGCATATTGAAAAGCAGAGACATTACTTTGCTGACAAAGGTCCATATAGTCAAAGCTATGGTTTTTCCGGTAGTCGCATATGGGTGTGAGAGTTGGACCATAAAGAAGGCTGAGAACTGAAGAACTGATGCTTTCAAATTGTGTTGCTGCAGAAGACTCTGTTTTAACAGAAAATAAGCTTTTTAAATGTATTGCAATGGAAAATTTCAAATATGCACAAAAGTAGATGGACCTGCCAATTAGTCTCAGCAATTTCTAACACAGAGCCAATCTCAAATAGATCATTCTTTTGTCTTCTCTCCATTTTTTTTTTATATATTAGGTCCTAAAACAGCTTTTTAAACCTTGAAGTTGATGCTCATTTTATAAAACACAGACTTGCCAACTTTGTTATTACATTTAAAAATTGTTTGAGGTAATTATTTCCAGTTTTTTAACATGAATTTTCATATTGGAAAAGACCCTGATGCTGGGAAAGATTAAAGGCAGGAAGAGAGTGGATGACAGAGGATGAGATGGTTGGACAGCATCACCAACTCAATGGACATGAGTTTGATCAAGTTCTGGGAGTTGATTGTGGACAGGGAAGCCTGGCATGCTGCAGTCCATGGGGTCACACAGTCAGACATGACTGAACAAGTGAACTGAACTGAATATGAATTATCATTGGAAGAAAAGCTATGACCAACCTAGACAGCATATTAAAAAGCAGAGATATTATTTTGCCATCAAAGGAATACCTAGTTAAAGCTGTGGTTTTTCCAGTAGTCATGTATGGATGTGAGAGTTGGACCATAAAGAAGGCTGAGCACCAAAGAATCAATGCTTTTGAACTGAGGTGTTGGCGAAGACTCTTGAGAGTCCCCTGGACTGCGTGGAGATCAAACCAATCAATCCTAAAGGAAATCAGTCCTGAGTATTCATTGGAAGGACTGATACTGAGGCTGAAGGGTCAATACTTTGGCCACCTGATGTGAAGAACTGACACATTGGAAAAGATCCTGATGCTGGGACAGATTGAAGGCAGGAGGAGAAGGTGCGACAGAGGACGAGATGGTTGGATGGCATCACTAACTCGATGGACATGAGTTTGAGCAACTTCTGGGAGATAGTGAAGGACACAGAAGCCTGGCGTGCTGCAGTCCATGGGGTCACAAAGAGTCAGACACGACAGAGGGACTGAACAACAGTAATCATTACAAAGAATTCAAGTAATGTTGCTTGTAAAGAAAAATATGTGAAAGTCTATCTCCACTGGCTTTTTTCCCCAAAATGAATTTTCTCACCTTTTGCTTTATAAATTGAATTCGTTTTACCCCCTTAATCCAGACTCAAGCTTCTGTTTATATACTGGGAAATTCCTCTACCAATGTGTGTGTATGCCAATCCCCTTTAAAGTCTGCTTGTTTCTGAGTGTTAATCTGCTTGCTCCCGGAGCCTCTCCGACAGGTAATGGCTGTTGACAGTAAGGTCCCCCAGATGCTCTGCCAAAGAGAAGCATTGGAAGTGACCTTTGACAGTTGAAGTCCCTGCCTCCCTCTGCACCTGCCCGTCTGCTCTGGTGATGCTCAAGAGCCCACCAGAGGTGGCCGTGGGAGGGAATCACCTCGGGAACCAGGGCACAGGCCACTCACGTCGCGGCTCCCTGATGCTTTTAAAATAAGGACTGTACTGTGCTCTTAAAGTTTATGAGTTTTTGTTTTTTCCTGTTTTAGGCAAGGCAGAGAGAAAAAAATGAATGAAGAACACAATAAACGCTTATCAGATACCGTGGATAAGCTTCTGTCCGAATCAGATGAGAAGCTTCAGCTTCATCTGAAGGAGAGAATGGCTGCTCTGGAGAATAAGGTGAGCCAGCCCCATGGCCCCTTTAGAAAGAGGCGCATCTGGCCTGGCCTGGCCTGGCCCAGCCCGGTCTGTGTGTGGGGGAAATCTCTCAGGACAGGAGTTGGAAAACTGTTCCCATAGAGGGCCCCAGAGTGAATGTCTTTACTGGTTATGAATAATTGAGTAACAGCATTTCATGCTAGTCAATAAGCGTGATAGCATCCACAGGCAGTGTGTAAAGGAACACACATAGATGTGTGCCCACAACCCTTACAGAAAGCATCAGAGAGCTGGATCCACTGATGGCTCTGGTGTTACCAGCCGCCATGCTAGAACTTTCTTCTAAGTCCACCTCACCCCTTCGTTTCTTTCTTAGAAGTTTGTTTCTGGGGCTTTTCTGTCAGTCCAGTGGCTGAGAGTCTGCCTTGCAAGGTCAGGGACTCAGCAGGTTCAATCCCTGGTTGGGGAGCTAAGATCCCACGTGCCACGTGGCAATCACGTCAAAAGAATCCTTGTGATGCAACTGAGGCCTGATGCAGCCAAATCAAGAAGTTTAGTTCAGGATCT
Organism: Bos mutus; assembly: GCF_027580195.1. NCBI lineage: Eukaryota > Metazoa > Chordata > Mammalia > Artiodactyla > Bovidae > Bos > Bos mutus. Next base: position 71,981,154 of record NC_091621.1, on the reverse strand, counting down.
TTCATATAATGTGATAGAAAAGATTGAAGCAAGTAAAAGCAAGCATTTTCATATTCCAACTCTAGCCTTCTCTCTTTTCATTTGCTTTGGAAAATGTCTGAGAACCTCCATCAGAGCAGGTCAGTGGGCAACACTCTGGTTCAGGTCTGGTGAAAACCTGTCCCAGCTGCACCAGTGCCCTAAAGACAAGGTCCAGAATGAGGCCCAGAACCTTCCCTGAGCAACGCTTGTCTGAGAGATACCAGTGGTCACTACAAGTTCTGCAGCACGTTTTACCCCCACAAAACCCAAGATGAAACACACACCTCACTAGAGACCACACAGGGCGGTCCCCTCACTTCACCCTGACTTGTGGGCTGGCTTTGAGGTGGGGATAGTTTTGTCTCAGATTTGAATTTGGCATGTGAAACCTGTGCCAGTTTCCTGAGTGACCACTGAACTGCAAAAGCTGAAAGCAAGTATAAAGCAGTTTCACTTAACCCAGGGACCTGGGCTCCTTGTGTCTAGAATACCAGTCAGGCAAGGAGGAGATTGTCTGTGTACAAGTTAGTGTTAAACTTAGTCATCCTGCCTCGTGCTGGCACTTCACTCTGGGCTCAAGGTCCACCCCTCCTCTGGATGTGCTTTATGCTTTCAGACATAAGAGTAGCCATCCCTCAGTCAACACAGCATCTGTAAGAATTGACCCTAAAGCACTGTGTATATCTTTTTCAGAATTCTGTCATATGGGAAGTTGAAAAAGCAAAAAGGCAATTAAAAGAAATGCAAAACAACAAGGTACTTAAATCTCTAAATCATTTAGAAATTTGTTAAGAGCTGAATTGAGCTGAGTTCATTGTTACAGTCACTACAGATGCTTAGCAGAAGTCAAGTTACATTTTCCTTATGGCTAATCCACTGCTGTAACACGTATAGCATTCTGGTTTTGAACACTGAATGTGTTTGCATTATAGATGCATTTAGAGTGTGTGGCCATTGTGTGTGGTTCAGAATTCTGAGTAGTCCTTTCTGGGTTCACCCAAAAGCTGAGACAAAGCGTGAGCCTTTCATGTGGACTGTGCTGTGTGTCAGAAAGATAATACAAGCTACATACACAGTCTAAAATTTCCTAAAAACCAACGGGCTACCTGACGTCCTTCTTTCACCGTGAGTCTTGAAATCTTCTGTGTGATTTCCACATCGAGCTTTGCACCGGCCTGCCTCATGTGCTCAGGGGCTGCACGAGGCGAGTGACTGCCTTGGCTGACAGCACAGAGCTGCCAGGTTGAGTCAAGTGACTCGGAAACTTGGCCCGTTTGACTTGTTTTACCCCATGAGGAAGTGAAGTGGGCTGTAGAGGAATGAATGTGAGGAATGCCCAGGGATGCAGGTGAGCTCCAGGGAGACAGTTTAAAGCAATGAGAGGAGTGAGGGCAATAGAGTGAGTCCTGTACCTGACCTGAACCCCCGCCCCAAGTCCAGCTTCTGTCTACAGACTTCATTGTTGTAATGGCTTGCCATATTTCCTCAGAGAAACCTTTTCTACACCTGAGATGGAACTTCCTATTCATTATGGTTTATAACTGTTAATGTTCTGAATGTTTATATTTGCTATGGGACTCTTAGAGAACATTTTTTCAGAATTAAAATGTTCAGAGTTGATAACTACTAACGTAACCTGTTATGCACATTTTGGTGCAAGTCATTTTACATCCGGAAAGCAAGCGGTGCAGGCTGTGTCATTTGCTGTTTCTTAGGACCAGGTGATTCTAAACCTGGAAACCCTGAGAGCCAAACTGGACCAGATAGACTGCAAGGGGCTCCCCTCCACCACGGGTAGGCTGCTCCCCCAGGCAGCTCCCCTCAGCACTGTCGAGTGTGACAAAGGCCTGTCTGGTGTGTGGACAGTATGACTGGGTGTAATTCATGGTCATACCTCAAGGAGCCTGTAGCTTCGTGGCCAGCGAGAGGGAAGAGACAAGCATCGTTCCTTAGGGTCGAACTTGGTACCAGGGAGAGTGGTGGTTACTGCTCACAGGATTGGGAAAACAACACTCAGCACAACCACAGCGGAGGTTTGGAGCGTGGGGACAAAACTCAAAACCAGTTGATATTTGGGTGTATTCATTTGAGGGGCTTGACAGACTGTGACACTGATGTTTCTGAAGAGTTGCAGAAGGTTAATGACCTGTAGTCTTTTTTACGTGATTGGAGACTGAGACATGACCTGCCTTTGGCTGTGGTGGGAGGAATCACCTGGCTTGTGAATGAGGTGAGCAGATTACTGAGCATCCTGATTTTTTCTTACTCATTGTTATAGGGGCAGTAATTCTTATTAAGTATTTAAATGTTTCTTTGTCTTCTTCACGGAAAATGGTCACAAGTGAGAGATAAACTTTAGCAAAGGTTATTAAGTGCTTAACTGGTGACATTCATTCACCTGTAGGAAATGGACTACTGCTTGAATCCTGAGTTAGGAGACAGTTTGGAGCCCATACGCATATTTCTGTGTTTGTGTGCTTAGAGGATCTTCACAGTCCAGGGCCCCCACCCAGCCTTCTTCTAGAGAAAGGGGATATCATTTGAGACAAAGGCCGAGCCAGAAACTGGCCCTATGTCCAAAACCATGGCAGGTGGAGTTCATGGAGAGCACATGCCCTGCAGAACGGATAGGGGACATGGCCAAATTTGCTGGCAGAGCTCCTCCAGGGTGAGGGGCTGGTGCTGTCAGAGGTGGAGAACCCCTGCTCCCAGGGTGGACGAGGTGAGTGTGAGGAGGACTGTGTAGACAGTGGAGGAAGAGGAGGTGGACACGCCTCCTGCTCTTGGGGGGTTTGGATAAGGAGGGGGGCGCTGGTGCCTGGACCCGAGGCCTGGCACGGTTGGGGGTTCAGATGGAGAAGCCTGGGGCCTGGTCACCAGTCCCCTGTGTGTCAGTGAGAGTGAGAGATGAGAAGAGGAAGCAGCCGCGGGGCGGGAGGGGCTGCTGTGCTCTGAAGACAGTGGGCCACAGCGGCTGGTGTGAGGGAGGGGTGTCTCCAGGAGGCAGCTCTCGAGGGGTCATGGCAGTGACTTAGCAGCACAGGTGGGGCCTCGGAGTGGGGCTCACGGGCAGTGTGGGCTGGGTGGGGGGCACTATGCTGGCTCAGGAGGGAGGGAGTGGGGACTGAAAACCTGCCTCACAGGCAGGGCAGGCACAGCATATTTGGTAGGACCTCCCAGAGGAATTGGTCACCTTGTCTCTGAGACCTTCTCCCAGAGGAAAGAGCTTCGGGTGAGGAGGGGGAGAGAGATGGAGGCTGCACTCTGCGAGGGGACTGGGAGGTGATGGTTGGGGCATGGTGGGGGGCAGGGGAGCACTCCAACCCAGAGGCCTCTGTGGCCCTCAGAGACCCAAGAGGGTCCGCAGTCCACGGCAGGACTGTGTTGTACCCCCACCCAATTCCCAAGTGTGCTCTGGCCCCAGGCCCTTGGGTGGAAGTGAAGCAGAGAAAGGAGCGGTTCCGTCAGGAGGGAGGGGAGACCAGAGGGAAGACAAGCGTGGCTCGGGGAGATTCCAGACTTCCATCTCCTGTGCAGCACAGTTTTCCTCTCAATACCGTCAAGCAGAGCAGCATGTGACCCCGAGCAGGCTGAGCTGGTGGTTGGCCTTGGCCGCTCTGCAGATGTATGGGGTGTCCTGTCCTCGGAGGAGGGCTCTGTCTCCCGGGTTTAGGGACTCCTGCACGTGAAGGCGCCACCCTATTCCCAGAGACAAGACTGAGCAAAGCCCAGGTGGTCCTGTAGTGCAGAGGGCTCACAGTCAAGGGGGGGCCGCTCTGCCTCTCAGCAGGCCCCTGCTGAGTGAGTTCCTGGCACTGGCAGGCCCAGGCCTTAGTGCTCAGGGCCTGAGCATCTGTGCTAAGCCTTGTTCAGCCCAGAGTCTGGTGACATGCTCACCTCTGCTTTAACGGGAGACACCAATGTGGCTCAGCTCCGAGCTGTGGGTTCGAGGCCTTTCTGCTTTGAGTTGTCTGAGGCACCTTTAGAAGCACTGAGAGCGGTGCAGACAGTGTTCCAGGCAGACAGGTGATTGTGATCCATGGACTTCATGCAGGAGAGGGAGGTCAGAGCAGGCGCGGGCCAGAAGGGAGGTGGGGTGCCAAAGAAAAAGCAGAGCAGGTGCAGGCCCCACCCTGGGACCTGAGAGTGGGTTCCAGGGGGACCCTGGATGCCCCAACCCCAGACAGCTGATCATGTCATAGTCAGCTCCACACCCTCGCGTCAGCGCTGCTTTCCCCACATACAGGAGTTTTCCAGCTGGTGGGGCTGAGCCTTGAGAGTTTGTGGGGCAGTGGGCAGCCTGTTGCTGTTGGAGCCAGGAGGGCAGTGCCCTTCCAGGGGCCCTTTTGCTGTGAAATTGCCAATCTTCCAAATTGACAGGCTCTGGCTTGACTGACAGAGTGAGCTCTCTTTTCTTCTAACAACGCTCTTCTTTCCCGTGTGTTTCAGCTGACCCCACTTGGGCAGCACCCCAGACCTCAGATTCCCTGTGGCGGACCGGCCAGCAGACTCCTCCGGCAATGGGGTGGTGCTGCGGCGCCCCCAGAAAGGCCGGCTGGCAGTGCTGTGTGACAAGCTATCCAAGGCAAGGACCCCCGCCGCCCCCTTCCCGTCCCTGGTGGGCACCTTTTGAGGCACCTGCCCCCTCACACTGTGGTCCTGAAATGGGTTTGGAGCAAAGCATTGATAGGTCACTTTACGTCTTCCCATTTTCCTTTTTCTGGCTAAGAGTTTACTTTTAAGGCATGCTTTTTTTTTCTTAAAATAACCAATTTTGATAACTTGTGGCCTACTGTGAGGCCCAGCATGGTACTAATTAGCACAGTTTTGTAATTGTTCTACTAGTAAATGGATACACGTATCCATCAGCTTATAGTGAGAAGAATTCTCATTGGAAGTTTAAGTGCCTTTATATGTTCACCTCATTCATGGCATGTATTTGTTCATACATGTCTGTGTTTTGACCTTCCATATTCAGTGAGCAGTTAGTTTGGGCCAGACATGGTCAGAAGTAGGACTCCAGCAGTGAATTAAAAACCGTGTGTGTTCTTTATCCACTGCTATGTAACGAATTATTGCAAAGCTTAGTGACTTCCCAGTGAGCAGCTCACAGTCCACAGTTCCTGTGCATTGTAGCAGGCGGGCCTGGTTCAGGGCCTCCTGAGGGCACAGACACGGGAAGGCCCCCCAGGGCTGGATGGCAGGCTTTCAGACTCACCTGGCTGCTGGGGACAGGCCCAGGTCCCTGCCGTGTGGACTTCTTCATGGCCTGGCTTTCCTCGGAACACCCTCTGAGAGCGAGAGCACAGGGTGTAGCCCGGGACCTTTCATGCCCAGGTCTCAAAGCCCCACACATTCACTTCTGTTTGTGAGAGTGAGCTACGAAGTCCTGCCTCGCTCAGGGGCTGAGCGTGAGTTGCCCCTTCTGCCTCTTGAAGGGAGGAGGATGGAAGAATTTGTGGACCCCTTTTTAAACCCACACAGCCTGTCGGACAGTAATGAGCAGGGAAAGGAGACCAGAGTGCCTGAGTTGTCCGAGGAGGAAGGGACGATCGTGTGTGAACAGGGTGGCCAGCGAGGTGACACCAGGAGGATGACCTTGAACCAGAGACCCAGAGGCAGGAAGAGAAGTAGCCACTCGGAGATAGAAAAAGAGTCGTGTCAACTAGCGGTGACAAGGGAGAGAGTGGGCCACATCAGGGAGGACCCCAGGCTCAGGCCTGAAAAGCTCGAGGCCGGAGCCTATTTTCTGAGGTGAGGAGGGCTGCCAGGGTGAGAAGCTAAGGGCCGGGCCTCAGCCCTGTTGAGGTGGACGAGCCCATGGGGTGTCCAGGGGATGTGTCAGGAAAGCAGCTGAGTGTTCTGGCCTGCATCCGGGAGAGGACTCACTCAGCTCAGGGTGGACTTGGGGTCGTGGGGATACAGATGGCATTTAAAGGCACGAGCACGGTAAAGTCACCAGGCAGGTGCTGGTGAAGAGAGATGGGGTACAAGGGTAGAGCTGTGGGGCATCCCGAATTCCAAGGTTGAGAAGGGGCACAAGGGACTAAGGAATAACCCAGGGAAGGTGGGGCCTGGAGCCCAGGGAGAGACATGCTGGGGAGGGCGTGGGGGAGGGCAAGCAGGGGAGGGGGCTTGATAACATGGGTTCCTCAAGACCCCAGGGAGCTGCCCTGCAGGGCGGGGCACACTGCCTACTTGCAGAGAGCTGGAAACTGGGCGGGGAGGGGGACAGTAGAGGCCGTTCCTAGGGAGCTTTCAGAGACCTGCAGTGGGTGCTGCAGGGAGCCCTGGAGGAGGAATCTGCTGGTTCCTGTTGTGTGATTGGAAGGCGAGAGAAGGGAGAGGACATGCTGACCAGGCTGATCGGGGTGAACCCATAGGTAGCTGGTTCACTGGAGCGGAGCAGGAATGATGGCAGGTGATTCTGGAGCCAGCGAAGGGGGTGGCCCAGCCCTGGGGCGGGGTCGTGACAAAGACAGGGGGCAAGGGCACTGGCCATGGGGACATTCAGACCAGCCTGGGAAACGGAGGGCTGGGAACCCGCGAGGACGGCACTTCCCGGTGAACTAGTACCAGTGATGACCGCTGAGGGGGACCCAGCGGCTGTGGAGCTGAAGGATTTTTTTCTAATTTTCCTTCAGCCTGGCTGACGGAAGCATGGATGTATTTTTTTAATTTTCGGTTTTTGTCTCTGACTCCATCAGCCCACCCTTGTGAATAACCTCATAGGATTGCCTTCCGTCCACACTAAGACCTGAGTGTCACCGGGCCATCTAGGAACTGGATTCTCCTCCTGCCCGTTTCTTCAGTTCTGCTCGCTTAAGAGATGGCAGTGTCTCATAAGCATGGCCCATTTGTCCGAAGTCAGGGCTTCCATGTAAAATTGTGTTCAGTTCCTGACAGACTTGAGCTGCCCAGAATGTCGCTGACGAGACGTGGTCCTCTCGTGCCCAGGTGCAGCCCCTGAAGGATCAGGACCGGGAGCACGGGCGGCAAGCCAGCGTGCTAGCCAACGTGGCCCAGGCGTTCGAGAGTGACGAGGGCACGTCTGACGGCGAGGGCGGCGGGGTCACCCTCTTCAGCTCGGCCGCTCTGCTGTCGCCCAGCGGGCAGGCCGATGCCGAGACTCTGGCCGTGATGATTCAGGAGCAGCTGGACAAGATCAACGAAGAGATCCGGTGGGTGCGCCTGAGCCCAACTCCCCGGAAACTCAGTTTCTCTGAAGAGCTGTCTTCTGCTTAGAGAAGTCTGAGTGTTCCATAGTAAGAAAACTGACTTCAGGTCTGCTTCAAGAAGTTTCCGTTCTGAGATTGCCCTTGATTATAGAGCTCAGTCAGCCAGGGCATTCTGTCCAACGTGTGGTGTCAGCACTCTGTGGGGGGTCGTTGTGGGGTGTCCCCCCCTCAGCTCTGGGCCCCAAGGTGGGTGAGGTGCCGAGGTGGTGTCCCCTGCGGCCCGTGCACCCTCTGGCACTGAGGGTTCGTCCTCATGTGTCCCTCGGAGCCTCCCACGTTCTGGTGAAAAGCCACCTGGAACAGAAAAGCTGGGGTTCTGGGGTTGGCAAATTCCCACTCAGATCTGCATTTCCTTTTTAACTTAATACAGTGTGAAGATTGGCTTGTTGTAAGATAGTGATATGTTACTGTATGTCACTCTCAGGACATGTGTTTGAGTTTTTCTCATCTCATCAGTATATATAAAATGTTTTCTTTAGACACAGTCTTGGCAGTTCTAACAGTTTACAAAACAGGATAGAACCCAAAGGCCCGCCTCGTGGTGAGCAGGGGGCCTTGGGTCTGGGTGCAGCCGGGTGGCTGGGGGCCCTGAGGCCTGCCTGGTGCCACACCCGCGCACCTGTGCCTCCTGTCCCAGTCCACGTTCAGAGTGGCCGCAGGCCGGTGGCCCTGCACAGGGCCTGGCAGAGCTGCTGCTCAGATTGTTCTCGTCCCGTCAGCCCTGGCCGAGGTGCCCGTTCCTGCCGGTCGAGTGCGGGGGGCTCGGGCAAAAGGCAGGGGTGAACGCCACAACCAGCAAACACAGATGTGCTACCTGCACTTTTGACGCCGAGACAGACTGCTTTATGGGCCGTGTTTGAGCACAGACAAGCTCAGAAAGACTGTCTTTTGCATCCCCATAGGAAATTTGGAATGGTTATATATTAATATTTTTATTTTTACAGCAAGTTGTCAGGTAAAAGTGATTTTTCCTTATGCAACAAGTTGACTTGATGTAAATGGTAAATTCTGTCCATCAACTTGTCAACACTGAAAAACTTTCAAGATGTATAAGTAGAAGTGAAACTGGAGAGTTTACTACCTGTAAGGATCTTGTATTTTAATTTGAAAAGCATTTTATTTGCATAATCATGTATTTAACCTGTATATAAAATCATCCATGACACATTAGGGGAGAAGAGCAGTAACTGAATTCTAGGTTAATGCAGCACATTGACATGAATCCAGAAACTCACACAAAGCTGGTGGAGAACTTCAAGTGATGCGTTTGTACATATACAACCTTAGAAAAAAAATTAAAAGATCACCTCAGCACTTCATCTGGTCTGGAGACTCGTGTTTAGAAACTCTAGCTTGCTCGTGAATCGCTGTTTTGGTTATACAGAGTTCCTGATTCCCAATGGAAAAGACTTGAGGCACTGACGTGCATCTCTGCCCTGAGAGCAGGGAAGGTAAAGGTTGTCAACTTCAGGTATCTCCTTACACGGAGAGAGTCGCCACCCAGACCCCATCAGAATGGTAGAGTAAATAAGTCAAATCAAACGTGAATGATCAGGGGCCACTTTGTAAGACTCAATGATAAATTATTCTAAGTTTGAGACTATTCCAAAGAGGGAAAGTTGAACCTTTTTGCTGAGATGTTAATTGAGCAACTGTTCGTGGAATTTGCTAATCGTGACACAGAATGCAAGCCCAAATTTGTTGTCCAGACACATTCCTCTGCTGACAAAGGCAGGTGATGATTTTCTTCTATTTTAGGTTGATCCAAGAAAAGAAGGAGAACACGGAGCAGCGGGCCGAGGGGATTGAGAGCAGGGTGGGCACGGGGAGCTCAAGCAACCTTCGTCGTTTTAAATCCTTGAACTCCCTCAACCTGAATGCCACCTCCTCGCATGCCGGCTCCTGCCCGCCCAGCAGAGGGTGCTCCAAGCCCCGAAGGAGGCGGCACAGCCTGGCGCGGAAGGTAGACAAGCTGGGCATCATGACTCTGGTATGTGTCGGCCTCCTCCCTGCCGCGTCCCTCCCCGAGCACACTACTTTTCTTTTGTTTGTTTGTTTTTTCTCTTTTTACCCAGAAGAAAGTCAGGTACATTTGCTACGCTCAGAGGTCTAAGATTTTTAAAACTGCCTAGTCTTTCATCAGGGCTTCCCTAGTGGCTCAGACGGTAAAACATCTGTCTGCAATGCAGGAGACCCGGGTTCGATCCCTGGGTTGGGAAGATGCCCTGGAGAAGGAAATGGCAGCCCACTCCAGTATTCTTGCCTGGAAAATCCCATGGACCGCGGACCCTGGTAGGCCACTGTCCATGGGGTCGCAAAGAGTCGGACACAACTGAGCGAAATCATTCCATAATCGCACAGCGACAAATTAGTCTTGATATTTGGACCACCATTCCATAATCGCACAGCGACAAATTAGTCTTGATATTTGGACCACAGGCTTAGCACGTCATCATGAACTCAGCCAGAGCCTGCCTCTGTAACGCTGGGCCTGGCCTGTGCTGGACACAGCAGCTGCAGGAAGTTGCTGTTCTCAGGGAGCAGACCGCTTCGTGAGAGTAACCGTAGGCAGCTCTCACTGCACGTGGAAACCGGGCGGCACATTTCCCACTGGGGATGCCTGGCTGCAGGGTGCAGGGCATGCGGCGGGAACCAAACCAAGAATCTACACTGGTCTTGCTGATGGGCCTGGCCGCGCGCTCAGGCCAGCTCTGCGTGTGAAACCAGGTTAAAAGCCCGGTGCCCCAGGGCCCCAGGGAAGAGGTCGGGCTTCTTCACTCTTCCGAGTCTGAAAACAGGATGACGACCTAGGGCTTTTGGTGACAGAGTGTGCAGCTCTAAAGCACGTGTTCCAGCTTTCTTCCATGTTTAGCTTAGGTTTTGTGAGTGCATTGCTGTTTACCCCGTGAAATCATGTTTACAGCACTCTGCTTTGTCACTGCACTTGTATTATCCCTTTTTTTGTTGTTACCACCCATTTCATGTTAGCTGCATTGTTAGTCAGCATATAATTAAATTAACTGTGAATCATTTTAGCGGCATGTGAAGTGGTAACTACTCCATTTTGTGGTCTTTGGAGACACTGTTTTTCTAATTTGCATCTTTGGCTAAGTAGTTGATATTTAAAATTCTTTGACGATTTCTCTGTGGTTTCATGCTTGATTTCCTTCCGAGTATTTGTAAAAGAACAGTTCTGTATATTTTGTCCTGTTGTTGGAGTTCTCTGACGGTGTGTCTGCTTTCATCATTGGTTTTGATTTCCTGGCTCATCCTGTTGTCTGCTTAGTGGTTGTCAATCCAGACCCCAGCTTCCCACCACTGCCCCCCTCGCCCCCCAGGCTGTAGTTTACCCATCCATCTCCCCTTCCCCGTCCTCCCACCTGCTCTGGTCATAGCAGTGTTGTGGGTGCACTTAGTCGGGTTTGTGCTTTGTCTTCATGTCTCATTAAATGGTGTTTTCCCCCCAGAGCAGTAAGTTTGAATTAGCCTATCACTATGCATTTACAAGCATAATGTAGATGGATCCTCAACTACATATCATGTGTAATTCATAAATGAGATTATCCTTACCTATAGAAATGATCTTCTTAAGTGTAGAATTAATGGACTTTTGACACAATATCCTTTCTATTTTGGTGCTTGTATTTAAGGCTATAAATCTCATCAGCTTTTGCACAGTTAATGTTTCTACTAGACTCTTTAAAAAACTATCTTCTATGGTGAATAAAATGTAAAGACTGCACCTGCTATTATGCTAGCTTCCATTCTTACATATTTTCACAGGAACCTACTTTAATAAATTTATTTTGAGAAATTTTACATCAAATTCTAGGTAAGCATTTTACATTAATATCCAATAGGTGGTTAGATTTGTTCAGTGTTAAAATAGGTATTATGGTAACTTCCTCATCAGTTAAATCACTATTTTAAAGTATAACATCTTTTTTATTAAGAGAAACTAACTTATAGAGAAGTTTGGCTGAGAATAGACAACTGTTAAGGCCCTTTATTGTAGAGAATGCTGTGCTTTAATAAATCATGATGTTGTAATAGAACTGTATCTTCCTGAGTAATAATTTATAGTGTTTCTCTAGTAAATCTTGAATAGCTTATTTCACTTCTGTGGTCAAAAAAAATGTTCTGTTTCTAGTTACACGTTGTCTAAATCTTCATCTCACTTCTATGTTTGCCATCGTTTTGGCTATACTGTGTTTGTCTATGCCGATTCTTGAAGTTTTAGCTTCAAAGTCACAATACATCTGGTTTCTCTTCCTTTCTTTGCATGCATCTATCAGCCTAGTGATTTAAGGAAGCATTGTTGAAAGGTAAACTATTTAGTAATTTAGCATGCCTTTGTTTCTCTGTGAAGTATTAGAGAGTCCTTATCATTTTATGTGAATGAACACTGTGTGGTTATGTACTGGTGAAGAACTGACATTTTAATGGAAGTAATGAAACTCACCCACCACTTAAAATATGTTGATGGTTCTGTTGGAAATAGGTCATTCGTTGGGACGATTGTAACAGTTTGCCTATATCCCACTTGTTTGCCTTCTAATCATCTCATGCTTATTTATAGTAGACATAGTATTATTTATTATTTTTAAAATTTTCTTTACTTATTTTTTTGGCCATGCTGCACAGCTTATGGGATCTTAGTTCCCCAACCAGGGATCAGACCGGTGTCCCGGCAGTGAAAGTGCCAAGTCCTAATGTCTGGACTACCATGGAATCTCCGCTTAGAGTTTTTTTAAAACAAATGACTGACTCAGAGCCATAGATGTTAGATTTGGAGGAAGCCAATTTAATGATGGTGGGTAGCAGTGTGCAGGAGACTCTGTGCGCCAGGCACCGTGTCAGATGCTTTCCGAGTCTGTCATCTAATCCCGCAGACACCCAGGTGAGGTCCAGGCTGCTGTTATCCCCATTCAGCAGACATGGACACTAAGGCTTAGAGAGGCCGGGCACCGTGCCCAGGCTCGCACACCCAGTAGCAAATGTATAGTGAGACCTGTCTGGACCCCGAAGGGGTTAATCTGTTCCCCACACTGTTGCCACCACTGTGTTTCCTGTCTTCAGACCCAGGACCAGCGGAAAAGCTGGGAGTCCAGGCGAGATCATTTTTTTTTAATTAGTTTATTTTTTAATTGAAGGATAATTGCTTTACAGAACTTTATTGTTTTCTGTCAAACCTCAACATGAACCATCCATAGGTACACATACATCCCTTCCCTTTTGAACCTCCCTCCCGTCTCCCTCCCCATCCCACCCCTCTAGGTTGAAACAAATCAGTTCTTAGTGAAGACCTAGGACGGAGGAGCCTGGTAGGCTGCAGTCCATGGGGTCGCTACGAGCCGGACACGACTGAGCGACTTCACTTTCACTTTTCACTTTCATGCATTGGAGAAGGAAATGGCAACCCACTCCAATGTTCTTGCCTGGAGAATCCCAGGGACGGGGGAGCCTGGTGGGCTGCCGTCTATGGGGTCCCACAGAGTCGGACACGACTGAAGTGACTTAGCAGCAGCAGTTTACTTTATGTAAACCACAGTGAGCAAATTACACTCCAACTGCGTGTAAGCACTTCAGTGTGTAGCCCCCAGTCTGTATGTTTCTGAGAAAGACAAGCCAGACACATGGTGTTCGCATGCAGGGGTTAGGTACCTTTTCTATACTTCACTTGTTGTCATGGGTTCAGTGACCTGCATCATCACTAAACATGATCTTGGGTGGTGGTACAAGCTGTTTCCTTTTCTCCTTCAAACAGAAAGGTCTGGACGGCTTTGCTGAGAGGTTTCTTACTGTTGCTAGTGGTTCTCCTGAGCAGCATCTGGCGATGAACACAGTCCTTTCATCAGGGCAGTTCATGCCATGCAGGGTTCACGGTGCTGGCGTGGCTCCGCTGTCCTGCCTGGCAGGGCCATCTGGTCGCTGGATTCAAGGGAGAGTGGAGCCAGGCTGCAGGGAGGCTCCAGGCCAGGATCTGTGCACTCAGTAGGGTGTTCTCGCTGCCCCACGGCCCCGCTTCTCTTGAACAAGACAGTCCTTTAAGATGGCATTAAGCTAGAACAACACATTTTTTTGTACTTGGCGGATAGCATCGCTACTATGTTTTCAAATAAGTTTCTGGTTATAATGTAAAGCCTGTGTGATTGCCTTTTTCGGACACAGTCTATCGTTAGCCAATTTCACACTTACCTCACTCCCTCAGCTGCCACCTTTACCGGAAGAGGTAGAAGATGACAAGACCGCCATCAATGTGAAGCCTCGACCCCCGCCTTGCTGCGGTTCCTTCGGCTAGACCGGCTGGACAGGGGGTCACCGCACAGAGCCAGCTACGAGGACATCAGGGACGCCCACAAGTAAGGGGCCTGCGTGCCTCGTCGTCAGTCTCAGGAGCCCTGCGCCTCTTGTCTTCAAAGAGTTGCAGGGATGATTGTAAAGGAATCCCACTGGATTCAGTGCCTGTGTTTAGTGGTGAACTTCAGGTGCTGGGGTAGAAGAGCTCAGTGACCTCAGTGATTTTAGAAAACATCCGTCTCTACGTATTGACTCCTGTGGGAGATTTCTTCCTGCTCTTGCTAGAGCTCTGCCCGGCCTGGGTGCATTCCTGATGGTTACGGCTCCGTGCCTCTTGGATTTGCTCTTGAGGGTCCCTCCCTTTTTCTCAGGGGTCTCCTCTCAGGAGACTGTCTGTCACCTCCTGTGACTGACCCTGTCCTCATTCAGACCCCCACCTGCTGAGCTCCCGTTGTGAGCCAGGCAGCACTCGATGGAGGGCACGTGTGGTCACCTGACCAGCAGCCCTGCACAGTGACCATCACTCTCCTGCCACGGCCGGGGACGGTCACCCTGCGGGAAGCGGGGGGAACTGCCCAGAGCAGGGGAGCTCGCCTTCTCTGGGAGGGTCATCACCTGCCGAGCAGCGACCCTGAGGGAGGGTTGGAGAGCCCTCTGCACCAGCTCGTCTGGAGTGAAGCCCTCCTCAGGGGAGAGCTCCAGGCAGAGAATCTCAGCTTCCCGGGGCCATTGTTTGTGGCCGGAAGCCTGCATTGCTCGTGTGGAGTGTGGTTGGTGAAGGAGACTCCACTGTCTGCTGCGAGGTTGAGGCGCGGGTGTTGCTGGGTGGCCAGTTCTATCAGTAGGTCTTGTGGAGGGGTGTGTGTTTGCACAAGGGTGCCGGTTAAAGGTTGTTTTCTCTCCCCAAAGCTCGACAGGCTCTCAGGACGGCCCCGGGGGCAACCCCAGCAGCAGCAGCAGCAGCAGCCAGGACTCGCCGCAGAAAGCCCCAAAGAAGAAGGGCATCAAGTCCTCCATCGGCCGTTTGTTTGGCAAGAAGGAGAAGGGCCGGCCTGGACACCCCGGCAAGGAGGTGCTAGGACCAGGTGGGTGCTTCACCGTTCAGAGGGAGGAGGGTCTGCATGCATGTCCCTTCTGTGTCTCTCCCGCTGTCCCCATGAGGCCCCTGTCACTCACGCTGGGTGTCCTCCTGGGAGGAGCAGACGAGGCATCTGTCTTCTTTAGGGTCCGAGATGATCGGATCAGTTGATGAACGGATGTGTGGATGGATGGAAGAATTAAGAGTTAAAGGATGGATGGATTAGTGAGTGGATGGATGGATGAACAGATGGCTGGCCAGATGGGTGGATGAACAGAGCATGGAATGAATATTGCAGATGTTTATACTGCAGTGCTAGAAACATACTCTACGAATGAGTAGGAGCTGGGCAATGATTGTTTCCTCCAGAACAGTGACAAGTGTTTGGAAATGGCCTAAGTGCTCATCAGTGAGGGGTGAGGTAAAATCTGTGGACACCCCACAAGGAACAGCACCTCTCCTTCCTGCCACTTTCCCCATCCCCAGGAGCTCATCACGGGTTCTGCCCATGCCCCCTACTCCATCCCACAGCCACGCAGGTCCTCCTGGCGTCTCCTCATCACACAGTGTTATCATCAGGCCCCCATCTCACTCGGCTTCATCTCCTTAAGGACAGGATATGTTCCTGCCTCTTCAGCCAGAGATTTGTTGAGTGTCTTGTTTGTGTTGGGTGTGGGATTTATAAGGGTAAGTAAAACAGATGTGGTCTGGAGTGCAGTTAAGTGAGAAGAGAGAAAAAGGAGCAGATTATTAAATGCTATCCTTATTATTACTAAATGTAACGCTGAGATGGATGGTGCATTGATTATATACCAGATGCTGTGTGTGCCCCTTACCAAACAGGTGCTGCCACCTCCCGATTTACAGAGGAGGAGACAGTGATGGTCATGCGGTTAGGGAGTGGTGAAGGCAGGTTCACACCCATGCAGTGGGACCATGCACTTTGCCGAGCCCCAGCCACCTCTCTGGTGGATGCAACAGGAATGAGATGGTTCTATGGCATCGCTGATTCGATGGACATGAGTTTGAGCAAACTCCAGGAGATAGTGAATTACAGGAAAGCCTGGAGTGCTGCAGTCCGCGGAGTGGCAAAGAGTCGGACACAACTGAGCGACTGAACTAAAACCTGAGTGTGTGCTGAACTGCTTCAGTCGTGTCTGACTCTCTGTGACCCCAGGGACTGTAGCCCACTAGCTCCTCTGTCCATGGGATTCTCCAGGCAAGAAGACTGGAGTGGGTTGCCATGCCCTCCTCCAGGGGGATCGAACCCACATCTCTCGTTATCTCTTGCAGTGGCAGGCAGGATCTTTACCGCTAGAACCACCTGGAAAGCCCCAGTGAACGCTGACAACTAGGAAATGCAGAAAATAAGGGCTGCTCCTAAGTTAAACTGGAAGAGCAGCAAGCACAGATTGTAAAGAGGAAAACACACGATGACCGACAACAGTGCTGACAGAAACAAGCAGGGACGCGTTCACCCACATCAAGAAAATGTGCCATTCGGAAGAGGAGCCCTTGGAGGGACAGTTGGAACCGGAATGAAAACTGAGGCCATGGTAGGCAGTGCCCACTCACACGGCCCGAGTGGAGTGGTGTCACTCGCCGGGCTTTCTGCATCCCCAGAGCTGCTGGCAGTAACATCTGGGCGCTGAGGCCGGGCAACGTCCCCGAGTGAGCTAAGGCACCCCTGCTCTCCTTCCAGTGCTGCTGCGGGGCCCTCTGTGGGCGGCCACCCTCATCCCCTGCTCTGCCACCCACTGGGGCCCGACTGTTCCCCTGGGATCCTTTCAGCCCTTGAGCTTGTGTGTTCCCAGCCCTCTGCCACACCAGACTGGGATGCAACTCAGGACTTGGGCTTGAGATATTAAGGAGACCGTGAATCTGGAAGGACACAGCCCTGGGGCCCTCGAGTGACCACGTGAGAGAGCTGGAGAGCAAAGCCCCCTCGGGGAGGAAGCAGAGCTTTGAAACGTGCCCACACCCACTGCTGCCTCGGCACAAAGTGCCTTTCCTTTGCCTCTCCTTGGCCTGAAACAGACCCCAGCTGCTACTGCTGCTCCGCAGGTGATTGCTAAAGATGCACCTCCTGCAAGAGCTATTGTCCTGCTGCTCTGGGGCTGCCTAAGTGTGCTCAGGAGTGTCAGACAAGTGGGGCTGCCACGCCTGATGCTGGGGAGGGCCTGATGCTGGACTAGGGCCTGATGCTGGAGGAGGGCCTGATGCTGGACTAGGGCCTGATGCTGGGGGAGGGCCTGATGCTGGGGGAGGGCCTGATGCTGGAGGAGGGCCTGATGCTGGACTATGGGCCTGATGCTGGGGGAGGGCTTGATGCTGGGGGAGGACCTGATGCTGGAGGAGGACCTGATGCTGGGGGAGGGCCTGATGCTGGGGGAGGCCCTGATGCTGGAGGAGGGCCTGATGCTGGAGGAGGGCCTGATGCTGGAGGAGGACCTGATGCTGGGCGAGGGCCTGATGCTGGGGGAGGGCCTGATGCTGGGGGAGGGCCTGATGCTGGGGGAGGGCCTGATGCTGGGGGAGGGCCTGATGCTGGGGGAGGGCCTGATGCTGGGGGAGGACCTGATGCTGGAGGAGGACCTGATGCTGGGGGAGGGCCTGATGCTGCAGGAGGACCTGATGCTGGGGGAGGACCTGATGCTGGACTAGGGCCTGATGCTGGAGGAGGGCCTGATGGTGGACTAGGGTCTGATGGTTGGGGAAGGTCTGGTGCTGGACTAAGGCCTGATGCTGGGGGAGGCCCTGATGCTGGACTATGGGGGAGGACCTGATGCTGGAGGAGGGCCCTGATGCTGGGGCAGGAACATCTGATGCTGGACTAGGGTCTGATTCTGGGGGAGGCCCTGATGTTGGACTGAGGCCTGATGCTGGGGGAGGGCCTGATGCTGGACTAGGGCCTGATGCTGGAGGAGGTCCTGATGCTGGACTATGGGCCTGATGCTGGGGGAGGCCCTGATGCTGGAGGAGGGCCTGATGCTGGACTATGGGCCTGATGCTGGGGAGGACCTGATGCTGGACTGAGGCCTGATGCTGGGGGAGGTCCTGATCCTGGACTAGGGCCTGATGCTGGAGGAGGGCCTGATGCTGGGGAGGGCCTGATGCTTGGGGAGGGTCTGATGCTGGACTATGGCCTGATGCTTGGGGTAAACGTCTGATGCTGGCGGGAAGGTGTGATGATGGTGGGCAGCCTGCTCCCAGATGTACGCAGAGTTGTGATTATAAATATGAGAAATCTTTTTTTCATACTTTCCTGACCACCTTGCTATGTTCTTTTTTTCTGAAGCATAATTCTGTGCAATATAGATTTGATTTCTGCCATACATCAACATGAATTAGCCATAGGTGTTCAAATGTCCCCTCCCTCTTGAATCTCCTTCCCACCTCCCTTTGCTACATTCTTGTCTCTATGGATATATGAATAATAAAGACTTGACTAAAATAACATAAAAAGCTCCCACACACAAGCATGCACACGCACACTCCCTAGTGCATCATTCGGGTCCGCGTCAGGGTTGCCCTCGGCCACCCCGCCCTGGGATCCACGGTGAGCCTTGACACCTGCACTTTGTTCCCACCCTGGGCCCGCTGCCCACGCCTCAGCAGCAGAGGGGCCTTGTCCCCGCAGATGCTGAAGTGATGAAGCCTCTTGTCTCCGGAGCCAAGGGTACGAACACCTAGTCGGTCGTCCTTTGGGGACACCTATACTTCTGCCTTCTAGCCTTTCCATTGTATCCATCCGTTTCTCTTAACAGAATGTCCGTGTGATGACACGGGCTCCCATTACCAGCTCTGGTCTGTTCTCATTGAGAGTACAGCTTACCCTCGTCACTCTTTACTGGCAGTGGGAAATTTTGCTCCAGTACTTTATTGAAGCAGTGAGTGCAGTGAAGTCGCTCAGTCGTGTCCGACTCTTTGCGACCCCGTGGACTGTAGCCCGCCAGGCTCCTCTGTCCATGGGATTCTCCAGGCAAGAATGCTGGAGTGGGTTGCCATTTCCTTCTCCAGGGGATCTTCCCAACCCAGGGATCGAACACGGGTCTCCGGCATTGCAGGCAGACGCTTTATCCTCTGAGCCACCAGGGAAGCTCTGACTTTATTGAAAGAAAGCAATAAATAATACTGTGATAAAAATAGTTCAAAAGTAGACTGTACATACTTTGTCACATATTCAGGAAGATCACAAAAGATTAATAGAAAAACAGAATGGTAACAATGAATTGTACAAGGAAATTAAAGGCAGAACCCACATGTAGAGAGACATGCTGTCTCTGTCTACCGAGATATCAGCTGCATAAGGCACCATGATCTGAACGCATCTCTTACTAGCTTTTTTAATGTGCTGCTGAAAAAGTAAAAGTTACATTTGCTACTTATACTATTCAAAATGGCTATGTCATCAAAATCTAAAAATGTACGCCTAGGTCCATTCTTTAAACATGTTTACAAACAGATGTAAAAAGATGATTTACATAAGAAAAATAAGGCCTTTGTCAGAGCTGCACTATGCTGTCTGTCTGTCCGGGATGTGGTGCCCTCAGTGTTCAGCTCGATGGCTCCACAGCGGGTGCAGGGCACCGCGGTTGATCCTCGAAGAGTCTCACCGGAGGCGAGGGATCCAGGGCCACAGAGACTAGGTTACCGGAGAGATTTTCATAGTCGTCTTCTAGTCATCCTTTCAGCCCAAATTTCATTAGAAGCTCACATTTAACACCCAGTACTTTTAAATCGCTTCACACTGCAGACAAAAAGCATTTCCTCCTAGAAAAAAAGTACAGTTTAGGTCAGTCGTTAAAATACAACAATTGGTTGAAATTAAGTTCGCTCATTTCAGAGTGATTGTTGGACAGCTTGGTTACATTCTGGAAGGATAATGCACACCGTGTCATGATGATTTTACAATCGCAGTAAAACCCCTTCTCTCATGGTTTAACATTTAAAAATTAAACAAGAATAATTACAATAAATGCATCATTTACAAAAGCCCTATATTTGTTCATAGGATTTATACAGACAAGCATTACAGTACATACATTTGAAAGACTAAAATCAGGTATCAGAACATGAACTGATCTGAAAGGAGATTCATAGCCCAGATATACAAGAAAAAGTAAGTATATAAATGAAGTCATAAGTTTACATAAATAAAAGAAACATTAAATTTTAAAATATTTTCTCTATGGTATTCATGAATTTTTCACTAATTAAAAACTCTGTAATAAAATATCTTAGGGTCCATATAACAAGTATTAACAGATTAAAGATTGCATTGAGTTCAAAATGTAGTCTTTGTCATATTCTGGATGCTGTATAATCACCTGCAGAATTAGTGCAGGTAAACTGGAAACAAACAGACGAGTCAGTCCTGGGACAGCAGCTGGTGCCCGAGTCCCTGCCCCTTCAGACACCCCCCCACCCCATTCTGGGCTTCAGCTGCTTTGAGAATCCAGAGAAACACGAAGGACCAAGCAGATCAAGGAGAGAACTCTGTGGCTGACTTTATTCTGACATATAGCTAAAAACTGCTGGTAAAAAAACTTAAAACCCAATCCAGCTTTCCAGCTGAGCCGTGAACAGGACAGAGCAGACAGCCTCCTGCTCTCAGAGCGGCTCGAGCAGGGCTGGGCTCCCGGGCCGGACCCACCAGAGGACCACCCAGAGCAGCACCTGCAAGGGAAGGTGGCCCCTCAGCGGCAGCCGACCCCCAGATGCCGGTGCACTTCAGTGTTAAACACTGGCCTCCGGACGGAGAGGCCCAGGGCAGGGCAGCCTCGTGAACCCTGATGCTCTGGGCCCTGTTCCCTCTGAGAACGTGCACACAGGGCGTGGCCAGCACTGCACTGCACCCTGTGGGAGGGGACCTGTGCCGGGAGGGACGGGAGGGAGACTCGGGCCATGCTCTGACTACTCCGGCGGCAGCCAGGTGCCAAGGTCATGTTCTCTGCTGCTGAGGGCTCTCCCGGGCCGACCTCCGGAGACCCGCTGACCCTCCACTCCTAGGGTGTGGCGTCCATGCCCCCTGCCCCTGGACCAGGCCCAGGCTGCCTGTACTCACCCCTCAAGCTCAGCAGGAGTAAGTCCTGACTGTAGCAGAATCCAGCCTCTGCGTTCCCGCCATGCTGCATGGTCCCATGAGCGGGGAGGAAGTGTGCAAACACAGATGGAAAGAAATGCTGATTCTGTGGGATTGGCTTTTTCCGGTCATTTCCTTCCCTCTGGTCCTAAAGCAGAAGGCCAAAAGATGACTTGATGCTGCCAGGGATGGGCCAGAGTGGGGACAAGTCGGACCTGGGACAGCTTGCTGCCTTCCACCTCAGGGGGCTAAGACCCTCTTATGCACATAGAACTGTAATTTCTAGTCGCCTGTTTGTGGCAGGAGGAGGGGGGTTAGCTGGGGTTAGATGGGGGTCATTTTAGCACCACGGACGCGTCTCTGTGTCAGAGCCACACACTCAGGTAGCTCTGCTGGATGGGCTGGATCCCTTTAGAGAGGCTGGGCTTGGAGATTGTTAGTCCTCTGTTCTACCTTCCATCCCAGCAGCCCATCTGATTGTGCTGAGGCCGTGTCCGTGCTGTGGACGTAGGCCACCCCTGGCGTTGATTGCCACCTGGCAGCAGCAGGACCCATAATGCAAGCCATGGAGTGGACTTTATAGGAGGGCCTCAGCTACAGGGCCCAGGTATGGGGCTGTGAGCTGCTGCTCCATAATTGTGGCTTATTTTCCAGAAAACTCACCTGTGGGGGCAGTCTTTTCTGTCAACTCAGATTTTCAAAATATCTACTTTGGATTGCTGTCAACTAACATCATACGACAGAACGTAATTTTTTTTTAATTTAATTTTATTTTAAACTTTACAATATTGTGTTAGTTTTGCCAAATATTGAAATGAATCCACCACAGGTATACATGTGTTCCCCATCCTGAACCCTCCTCCCTCCTCCCTCCCCATACCCTCCCTCTGGGTCATCCCAGTGCATCAGCCCCAAGCATCCAGTACCGTGCATCGAACCTGGACTGGCGACTCGTTTCATACATGATATTATACATGCTTCAATGCCATTCTCCCAGATCTTCCCACCCTCTCCCTCTCCCACAGAGTCCATAAGACTGTTATATACATCAGTGTCTCTTTTGCTGTCTCGTACACAGGGTTATTGTTACCATCTTTCTAAATTCCATATATATGCGTTATACAGAACGTAATTTGAGTCTCAATTAGCTAGTCAGGTCTACGTCCAAAATGCGCAAATGTTGCCGAGGAGGGGGCCACGTGAGGCCAGACAGGGCTGCATGGGAGAGCTCATCCCTGGTGCAGCCCCTGGAGACCCGGAGACTTGGGGTCCCCACTGATGCCCTTGTTCTTCTTCCTTAGACAGTGAGGAGGACACAGGCTTGAGTCATGGCTGCCAAGCACCTGGTCCAGAGCCTGGAAACCCCTTGCCTGCCGGGGCTGTGGCAGGCACGTCTCTAAGATCAGGCCTCGGCTTGTTGAACGATAGTGCAGCCTAGACCCAAGGAGCAGCCGTGGCACCACCTGCCCTGTCTTCAGGGTGTTCTGATTTCTCAGACCTGCTGCTCACAGTTTCCCAGGATCCTCCTCTGGTCGCCCCTGCCAGAGTCCCTCTCCTGCAACAGCAAATGCCTCCTGCCTTCCCTTCTCTGTGCTCCAGCCGTCCTGCAGCTGAACTTTTTACCACAGAGCACAGAGAGCAAGGACCTGACGAGCGCACCAGTGAGCCGAGTGGTGGCCTCACCGTGACCGTCAGGGTGTGGTGTGGTTCCTTAGAGCTTCCTAGATGCCTGGGTCAGTCACACACATGTGTTGCTGCCCCTAACTCTCATTAGACAAAACGTCTGATCTCAGTGAGACTGCACACCTGTGTGCCAGGTGACACTCAATCTCCTGAGGTTGACAACTGTGAGGGACAGATGCCATCAGGGCCCTGTGTGAGAGAGAGAGAGAGCCGACGCTTCCAACACTGCAGGCTCCTGAGGGCAGGCATCTCGCCCCCCTCTCTGGATGGCGGGGGGTGGGGGTTTGGGGTGGGGGGCGGACGTGTGCTTCCAGCAGAGCAGCCCACATGACAGGCTCTTTGTTTGAAAAAGAGAAGCAAAAGCAGGTGAAGCAAGTTGATGTCTATCATGATGACATCTTCCTCTTGAATACTACTTGAGTGTATTTATTCGACGCTCACTGTTATTTATTTGAGCTTAAAAAACAGGACATCCAACAGCATGACACAACAAAGGAACATTCCGGAACCTTTGCAAACCAAGAGAAGGTACTCATGCAGCGGTGTTCACTGAAAGGAAAAGAATGCAAACAAACAAACAAAGAAAAAGACATGTGAATAGGTGTGCGGTACCCTGCACACAAGTCAAAGGACGTGACAGTTGTGCACCAAGTCTGGGGGTGGACCGGGAATTCTGATGTCAGGCAACAGTGACATCAAATAGAGACCAGGTTCCCATGGGTAGCGCCCATCTCCCCCAACCCTAGATGCGCTTCCTGAGAGCAATGAACACAGGAAGGTTATATTGTGTAGCAGACAAACGGACTCACTCATGGGCTTAATGTCTCCAAGACCACTTGACCTTTGTCCTCCACCCAAGGAGCTAAGCATCTTATTAAACAGGGCCTAACCAGGGACAGAGCCAAATGCAGAACCTGTCATACAATAGGTGCTCAATAAAGAAGCACAGAATTAATGTAGCTGCTGCTACGTGGAGGCCAAGTAAGGGATCTGACGCACCTCATGGCCTTTTATTGACAGGCACTTAAAACGCCAGCCTGCTCTCGAGGTCTATGCTATGCTATGCTAAGTCACTTCAGTCGTGTCCGACTCTGTGACCCCATAGACGGTAGCCCACCAGGCTCCCCCGTCCCTGGGATTCTCCAGGCAAGAACACTGGAGTGGGTTGCCATTTCCTTCTCCAATGCATGAAAGTGAAAAATGAAAGTGAAGTCACTCAGTCAGGTCCGACTCCTAGCGGCCCCATGGACTGCAGCCTACCAGGCTCCTGCGTCCATGGGATTTTCCAGGCAAGAGTACTGGAGTGGGGTGCCATTGCCTTCTCCAATCAAGGTCTAAGGTGTTTAATTATAGAATTCAACACATTTATTTTAAAAGGCACTGCAAAGGGTGTCTTGACAAACAACATACAACGCCTGTCACGTTCATCATCCTGAAGATTGACTTATGTGTATTGTAGACACTTAACAAGAAGCTCACGTGTACCAGATGTCAGTTATTAGCAGGTGACAGCTAGAAACATGTCCTAGCTGTGCACATCTATTCACGTGCTCTAGTATGGATGAAACCACTTCTCTAGAGGCAGTGAAACATACAAGATGTGAGTTGCCAATTTATTTTCAGCAGCTCATGATCATATGCTGGAGGCAGGAAGAAGAGGAACAAGCTTTAGACTATGGCCCTTTATTCTTTGAGACCTCGGTTCCCCATCCACAAGGGGCATGCTTGGTTGAAATAACAGCTAATGTGTGTAAAAATGAGAGTGGTACTCTGATCTGACCTTCCCAGGATTGCCCAGACTAGGTGCCTTCCAGCAGGGGAAGCAGATGCGCACCTGGGAGCAGGGGGGATGGGTTCTCCAGCTCAGAGGAGCCAGGCCCAGGGCAGGAGGCAGGTAGGGCTGCTTTCCCCGTGGTCTGCAGTGGACCCTGGTACCTTCAAGGCTACGCTGAGACCCCAGCCATCCACATGGAGTAAACCCCTCAGGAAGACTCTTCAGATAGGCTCTCAAAACAGCACCAGCCCTTGTCAGCACTCTCCAGGGCCCTTTGAGGAGCTGCAGCTGAAGGAGCTGGTGGTGCTTCCCTGCCCCTCCCCACATGGGTCCTGCATCTCATCCCCACAGCCTCTGCTTTCTCTGCAGTACCTTCTCCCTCTTGCCCACAGGTATCCTCTAAGGCAGTGATGCTGGTAAGTCTGGTGCTCAGACTTAGGAGGAACCAGCAGAGAGGTTCTGTACAGGCATCACTGCTAGTCTCCCCAGATGGAAAACGCTCCCCTTGGAGAAAAGGGGACTCATGTACACTGTTCGTAGTAGTGCAAATTGGTGCAGCCACTGTGGCAAACAGGAGGAAGCTACCTTCAAAAATTAGAAATAGATCTACCATATGACCCAGCAATCCCAATTCTGGGTGTATATCCAAAGGAAATGGAATCTGTATCTCAAAGAAATATCTATGTCCCTTGTGCATTGCCGCATTACCTGCAAAAGTCAAGATATGGAGACAACCTTAGTTTGTGTGTGGTGTGTGTGTGTGTGCGTTCGTGCTGTGCTTAGTCCCTCAGTCGTGTCCAGCTCTTTGTGACCCCATAGACTGTAGCCCGCCAGGCTCCTCTGTTCATGGGGGTTCTCCCTGCAAGAATGCTGGAGTGGGTTGTCATGCCCTCCTCCCAATCCAGGGATCAAACCCAGGTCTCCCACATGAAAGGTGGATTTTTTCACCATCTGAGCCACCAAGGATGCCCCTATCTGTTTGTATGTATAACGAAATACTCAGCTATCTGGAAAGAAGATTTTCCTCTACCCTTCTAGATTCTTCTGGTTGGTATGAGAGTTAAATTGACATGAGGCAGATTAACAGGAGAGCATCAAAGTTTAATAACATGTATACATGGGAGAGACCCAGGGAAAATGAGTAATTCGCCAATGCCAAAACCCTCACCTTAAGTATTAATACCATCTTCAGCTAAAGACAAAAGAGGGAGTCAGGTAGGGATTGGGGACTTCATTGGGAATGCAGACAGTTCACATGGAGATGCGAAATCAAAGTTTGGTAAATCAGTGTCTCCTGGGCCCTGCGGAGACAGTGGGACGAGACTGGACTCTGGTCTCCAGGCTCTGCTGACTCCCCCCACTACACAAAACCCACGTTCTTGGCAGATTTCTCCAGGGACAGCTCTGTTCCAGGAACAGTCTCTTTATCTAAATTCTATAGGCACCTAAGAGGAAGGTAAAAATAACAAAACAAAACACTTCCCAAGTCTTCTGTTTTTTAAAATAATCAGGACTTAAATGAATCCTCGTGCCAGAGAGATACATTCTCAGGTAACAGAATTTGCCCCCCTACACAGGCAAGGACTCAGGCCCCTAGCTGGCTGGGCTCTTCACAGACTTACACTTCTAGCATGGGCACCTCCAATCCAGGTGCATTTATCTGAGATTTATCTGAGGCTCAGACAGGGGTCTTCCCCAGGCGACTTCGAGGAAGAGGGGGAAACCTTGAAGGTGCTTTCCCCACTCTGACTTGGTACCCAGTACTTTTCCCCTCCAAGTCCACACCCACAATCTTGGGTCCCTAGAACTCCAAGAGCCTTTTGCTGGGCCTATCCCCACAGTGAGATGACCTCTATGTGCTCTGCCCCACCTAGCTCTCAACAGCTGCACCATTTCCCAGGGGACAATGAAACAGCTGGAGATGCTTGCATCATTCAACCCAGGAAGTGATGAAAGCTTTTGCGCTTCCATTCAGGGCCTGTAGCTTTACTCACCTACTCACACCTCTGAGCTCAGCTCCTGACAGACCGGACCTGCCCTTGTGTCCATAACCAGAGAAAGCCATCAGTTCGTAAGGGCTCATGTGATTAGATTAGGCCCACCAGGATCTTATCCTGCCAAAGGTCATTGATCAGTAACTTTAAAATGACAGTCACAGGCCTGGCTGCAGGGCAGATGCTCTGGGAGGCAGCTGCCCACTGAGGCCACTGTGCTTTGTCTGCTGAGCCTTCAGGAGCTCCTTGTCCTGTGTCCCAGCTCTCACACCACCTGGGGACATGCTTGCTCACAGCCTAATTGTGATGACCTCAGCAAACAAGTATAGGTTGTGAGCAGTGTTGGATTGATGCGCTTGGCCACCAGGCATGCTGCAGGGGCCATCCAGCTGGGTGAGCCCCAAGGAGGCTGAAGGCTGGGGAAGGCAGTCAGGCCCTGCATGGGGCCCACTGGGTCTTCCCCACGCCAGCCAAACCATTCCTTTTGCTTCTTCCTATGTTCTTACCTTTGCTGGTGCTGGCTCCACTCTGGGAAGCCCCTTCCCATATACCTGGGAAACCTCTTCTTCAGATCTCAGAGGAAATGCCCATTGGTCACTCCAACAAGGCTGCCCCTTCTTTGTCCTTGGGGCCTGAGTATCCCTCTCACTCAGGGACCGGGCACCGTGGTGGCAGCTGCCACAGATGTGGCTTGTGTGCCACTGGACACCTGTACCAGGGTGAGCCTGGCGTCCTGCTGCTGGGTCATTGCCTGGGGGCTCTCAACTGCCCCTTCTCTGGAGATTCACTCAGGTTAACAGGAGCCACCTGTGCCTGAAAGTGCTGACAGGCTGTGCCTCCCCGTGTGAAGGGGCCACGGTTCACACGCCTGAATCCAGGTTCAGGCTGGCTGGCCCCCAGCTGCTCCCACATCTGCCCTTCCCTGCCTTCCCCAGGCCTCAGCCTCCCCGGGGCCTCCGTAGTAGCCTTGCAGCATTGCTCCCCAGCCTCTCCACAGCAGGAATTCTGGTCCTCTCCGGTCCTCTCCGGTCCTCACCCAGCTCCCAGAAGAGCCAGTGCCTGGCACCCTGTCGGTGCTCAGCTTGGGCTGCTCCACAGTATGTAAGAGTCACGGGAAGTTGTTCTTGGCCTTGCTTCTATTGCTTCCTTCACCACCATGCCCCTCCATCCCACCGCCGCCACCACTGAGTCAGGTGCACATGGATCTATTGCAGGCTCCCACCATTGAATATCTGTCCCCTGATCCCCTAGAGTGATGTCAGGAGCTGGGCCTATCCTGCTTCCTCCCAGAGCTCCAATGCCTGGCACACGGTGGCAATTCATAAATGCTATTGGAGGAATAGAGGGGCTCCCGTTTCTCACGTGGGGAAACTGAGGCCGAAAGATGGCCCATCATAAACATTTAGGAGGCCAAAGCCTCTGAGACCCCAGCCCAGCCTTGGGTAAGGACGACCCCTCCTGTGCTATCTCAGCAGCACTGAGAAGACAAGTGGGGGCCCAGGGCCCTCAGTAGGCTCAGACTCCCTGGAATGCCAAGCTCTCCACCCTCCCTGCCCCTACACTGAGCTGCTCTCTCCCCAGCATGGCTGGTGGCTGGGCTCTGCCCACAAGGGGTCAGGGGGAAGGTGGGGGCAGAGGCGGCAGGTTGTGAGACTTGAAGATCCCCCTCTGGGTGGGAAGCCCACAGGACCTGCCCTCTGCCCACCCATCTTTCACCAGCACATCTTACCCTGCTCCTGGCACTGGATCTGCAGCAGTGGGGCGAGACACGCCACTGCTGCAAGACACGCCATCCCTGCCCACAGGGAGTTTCTGCAGGGGGCCAGGAAGGATGGGGAGGTGAGTGTAGGGGAAGGGTGTGGGGGTGAGGGGAAGGGCAGTCCAGGCGGAGGGAATAGCCCTTGCACAGGCCCTGGGGTGGGGACCAAATTGTGCTTTCAAGGGACTAAAGGGGGACAGGGTGCCTGGAGCAGAGGAGGGGGATGAGGAGGGCAGGATGAAGGCAGGTTGGATGGACAGGATCCAGTGCAGAAGGAAGCCAGGGAGGGCTCACAGGCAGTGGGCAAAAGGCTGGACTCTGGTTTGGAGACCACTCTGGGCATGGTGGAGGATGGCCTGAGGGAGGGGGAGGGGTGTCCTTTGAGGACACTGCTCTGACCTAGGCTCCTTGGCACTGAACAGAAACCCACTTCCATCTTTCTCCCGAGTTGCAGACCCCCAAACAGAAGGTGGACTTGGGGAGACCCACTGGCTGGGCTGTCCATCCTGACTAGCAGGGCGGTGGCCTCTGCATCCAATGAGGAGACATGGAGGTCACAAGGGGCGCCTGGGGGCTTGCGGCCTAGCTCTGACCCTGGGTCAGGTAGCTAACCTCCCACTGCCCTTGGGCAAGGCCCACATGCACCCTGAACTGACCTCCTCCAGGACAGGAAGCCTGTCCCCTGATCTCTGATTCTCCCCACCCCCCCTCCCCCCAACCCATTTTTACCTATTTTAGAGCAGATTCCAAGGTGGACTCATTTTATCCTCTTGGAGGTGGGAAAGAGTTGAGGCAGCCAGTGGGCACAGCCACACAAGGATGGGGGCTTGAGGACCTGGGTTCCAACCCGAGGGCACAGTTTCAAGGCTCTCCCTGAATTAACAGGCTCTCTCCTTCACTCTCCAACAAATCTGCAAGCTGGCTGCTGTAGGGAACACCCTTCTCCACTAATGGGGAGACTGGGGCCAGAGGGGAAAGGAAGCCACTCTTGACCAGAGAGCAAGCGTGTGGCCTGGGGTTGGACTGAGGGGCCAATCAGGATGGGCCTGAGGGGCTCCTGAGCTCCAGCTGGGGCCATGTCCTCCTGCCCAGAGGCCCGGGCTGACAGTGCTCTGGTGGGAGCTCTTGCGGGGCAAAGCAGGGTTGGCAGGCAAGGCCATGGCGGGCTTAGATTCTAGCATTGGGACCCCAGGGAAAGCTCCAGGACCAGGGGAGGAGAGCACCCTCCCCCACTCCCACCTTCAAGCCGATCACCTCTGGATCCAAGCCACGAGAACACGGGCCAAGAAGCCTTCCCAGCGCCCACAGCCCCTCCCACAACCTGGCTGCCTCTCCAGTGGCCTGGAATCATCACGTGGATCTTCACTGACACAAAGGGCTCTCCACTCAGGGAAAGTTTGGGCAAAGGGAAGTAGTCTTTCCCTGGGGGCTCCTTCCAATGGAGACCCTCGAAGCGACGACATTCTTAGCCCAGAACAGACCAGCTCATCCACACTGCGCCCCCCAGCAGCCACACGTGCCTGACCTCTGTAGCCCCACTGCCCCACTTCAACCCCTCTTGGGCCCACCACACCGGTGGGAGCCAGGCCTGCCTCATGCTGGGGGCTCAGCACACGTCAGCCCTGCCCTCGCCAAACCCTTGCAGGAGAAAGGAAAAGGAAGGAACAGGCCTGGGGAGGACCCCACAGGGGCCCAGGGCCCAGCTGAGGTGGCTGTCTGGCACACTTGGGCAAGGTGACATCCTGAGGAGCACGCAGGGGTCTGCAAGGAGGCCGCCTATGTCCTCTCTGTCCCCTCTCGTCGGCCTCTGGGGAGTCCCCACAGGACACAGAGTATTGGGTGGGGGTGGGGGCAACACATGGGGCCGTGAGCACCACATCAGGTGGGGCCTTTAAACACGTCTGCACACGGCGCCACTCCAGGAGGTTGAGATGAGTCTAGTGTATGGCCTACATCTCCAGACACTGCTGTGTGTTGAAAACAACATGAAAATTCTCTCCGTTTCACCATTTAAAATATATTTGACATCGATTTGACCTTTGCAGGGGCTGCCTTCCCACCAGGCCCCCCGCCCCCACGGGGACCCTCTGGGGCAGAACTGGGCAGCACAGCACCAGCAGGTGAAGCAGGCAGGGGAGCCCTGTTCTGAGAAACACACCTGGGCCTGAGCGGGCACACGGCCCCTAGACCCGAGTGGCCCGCAGACGCACACAGGCCACCCTCAGCAGGCAGGGGCAGCTCTGCTGCCAGAGCCCAGCACAAGCATGTACGTGTGTTTGTGGGCAGATGCACACAGGCCTCCTAACATGCAGTCGTGCACAGAGATGCTCACCTTTGCAGGTGACACACTCACATACTCGTGTGGCTGTAACCTTGTGCCAACGGGCACAAAGGAGTCTCACCCTGTAGCCTGTGCCCCTCACGTGCCCATGTGGGCAGAATTGGGGCAGAATGCTGGTGGGACCACAACTGGGGTCCATCCTCAGTGCTGTGTGCCCAGCCCCACAGCCTGGAAACATAGTAACCACCCAGCACACAAACAGACCCATGGCTAGATACACACATATGTATCATGCACAGACACCACGTGCAAAGATTCACATACATGTTGGAGATGGTCATGGGCACACATCTGCAGGACACTCCCATGCACAGACTCAAGCACTTCCAGGAAAAGCTGTCACTGGACACACTTCACTGGCACATGGATGAGATGACTCCACATGGGAATTCACGCCTTGGTGCTCACACACTTTGCTCCAGGCCCCTCCCCACGTAAGGAGCTTGGTGTCTCAGGGCAGAGGGCACCTCGCCAGCTCTAGCCTCTGCACCACCAGACACAGGCTGCCAGGAAGCTTCCTGGAAATACCACCGCCAGCAGGCAGGGGCAGAGTAGGATTGTACACCCACCTGCACAGCACACAGGCCACATGTGACCAACACACATGTGCCCACACATTCCCACAGGACACACGTGCTCCGCACACACACAGCACATGGCACGCTGAACACTCAGTGGGTTCACACACTCCACACCTCACACACGGGCACACATGCCCAAGGTCAGGGACCACCTGATCCTGCCTCTGCACTCACAGCTCGTCCACCTGCCCTCCTGCTTCAAGGGCGCTAAAGAGGGAGACTATTTTGGTCTTTAGCACAAAAAATAAATAAATAAACACAGAGGAGGCAAAAAGCAGACAGTGGAGTTTGAAAACACAGATCTGCTCTTGGTGAGAGATGAAAGGCTGCTTGGAGTGGCCCTCCTGCAGAGTCTGTGGCCTGAGCCGTCCAGTGTGAGCCTGGAAGGTGGACAGGCCTGAGAGGAGGTGCCCCAGGCCACTCGAGACAACTGATCAATAGCAGCTCAGATCTCAGACTCCCGTCTGTAAGGACAAGGGCTGTGCCAGCCTGTGGCCTGTCAAAGTTGCACGTGGCCTGGGAGCTGAGGCTGTCTTGCTCTCCATCCACCTCATCCTCCTCCTCGTGGCTCAGAAAGGCTGCTAATTCTTGTAGCAGGAGGAGTTGGTGCTTTGGCAGCAGGAATTTGTTCTCCACCAGGTCCCTGGCACTGCAGCAGGACGTGGATGGCACCTCAGACATCTTGTGGAAATGTGAGTAGTCGATCTTGTACTGGTTCTTCTCTTTGAAGAGGACGAGTTCAAAGCGGTGGCCCCACAGGATCTCATTGGCCAGGTAGGATCTGCAGGCCTGCCTAGTCATGGCCATGGCCTCCACCATGCCCTCCAGGATGACTACGATCCCAGAGTCCTCCGTCTCCAGGTCCTGCAGGCTGATGCCAAACAGTAGGGCTGGCCTCATCAATCTTGTGCAGGATGGTGATGGGAGACACCAGGAAGATGCGGTCCAGGCCCTTGTCAAAGCCGACATCAATGTCGATCTGGTCCAGTGGGATGTACTCGCCCTCCTCCATGACCCGGGGCTTGATGGGCTGGGCCCGCACATGGGACTCCACATGTGGCTCTTGCCTAGGTGCCCACGCACCACGTGAGGCAGACCTTGCCATTGTGCAGTGCCACCACTGCATTGTACCTGAATAGCAGCATCTGGGCGTGCTTCTTGGGCTGCACCATCTTGGCCATGATGGCGCCAATCCTGAGGGAGTCGCTGATGCCGCCCACAATGGACGGTGCCACCACCATGAGCACTGCTACCTTGGTCACGCAGCGCGGCCCGTAGCCAATGGTGGTCTGTGTCTCAATGGAGAAGAGGAAGGCGCCATGAGGCCAAGAACCTGCAGCATGCTGGCGTTCAGCCGTGGGCCTCCGTGGGCTCCACGTCCCCATGGGCGACAGCAATGATGCTGAAGATGATGCCAAACAGCAACCAGGAGGTGAGGAAGACCAGTGAGAAGATGAGCAGCATGGAGCGCCAGCAGATGTCCATGCATGTGGTGAGCATGCCCGCCAGGTAACGGACGTGTTGGCAAGCTTGATGTTGCACCGGCCACTCTTCTTGACAAAGTGATTCCTGCACCTGTACTGCGTGTGCACCTTGCCATTGCCGAAGCGGTTGGCACCCGACGCAGTGAGCAGGTGCAGCCCGTCCTCTGTAGACATAATGCTGTAGGGGTTTGTGCGGCTGGACACAGTCATCCAGGAGGTAGGGGCAGCAGGACCCCACTCACCCCCAGACTGGCTCAGGGCTGGGCAACTCTGCAACAGAGAGGACTGGCGGGGTTGTTGGTTGTGCTGACTGGAGCCTGCCCTCCGCTGCCTCTGCCCCAGCCCAGCCCTGGCTGTGGAGACCCAGACTCACCCACAGCCAGCTCCCAGTCCTCTCTCCCACCTCAGCCAGCTCCTCGCCTGCCTCCAGCCTTCTGGCTGCTCCAGAGGAGAACCCTGGTTCTTCCTCATTTCCCCTTTCTCCCACCCAGGGCTCTGCTTTCCAATATGTTCAGGATTCAGGATCCAGCTCCTTTTTTCTACCCTCCCGGCCTGAGTCCTTGAAATCACCCATGAAGACCAGCATGAAAGACACCATACTGGCTTTCCTGCTCCCACCCTGGTGCCAGTGCCCACGGAAGCCCCCAGGAGTCAGTCCATCTGGTCTCCAGCCTCACCCTTGCTTGTCCCTGGGCCCACCTGGACACCCTCCTCTCAGCCCCTGGCTGTGATGCCTCGGGGGCATCTCCAGGGCCTCCTTGCACCTGAGAAAACTGTGCACCGCCCCCCCCAGAACCCCACTGGAATCCCACACATACCCCTCTGACCTCAGTATGAGTAACCACAGCAACAGCTTGCTCGGGGCTGCACAAGCCATCCCAGCACAAGACCACCAGCTCCCTGAGCACAGGGGTTTGCTGTTGGTTCACGGCAGTTTCACTCTTGTGGCCTGGGCCTCAGCCTGAAGGACATCCAAAGCTGGGGCCACCACCCTCCTGACACTCACACTCTCCCCCAGATGCCTATTTTCACTGCCCATATGCTAGGCCTGTGGCCTCCCCATCACCAGAGGTGGCTAGAAGGGGGTCCATGAGTCAGCCTCCAGGGGGGTCACCGATTGCTGACCTAAGCCTGGGGGCCTCTGCCACCCCTGCCTTCCTCAGCTCTAAATGAGAGCATGTGGGGAGCACTCAGAAGAGTCCTCTTCCTCCACCCACTCAGCATAGCACCTGGCTGGCACACACACTTGCACACTAGGTGCTTCCAGGCCATAACCCACGGCACTGTTCCTGCAGCCAGACAAACCCCATTCTCACTGCTGGGGGCAAGCATCCAGGCCCCAGACGCGCAAGCAGCCACCCATCCCTGGGCCCCTGCTGGCTCTGGCATAGCATCTGTAGACATGAGACCCCAGCTCCACTTGGCCCCATGGGTGGGCATTGAGGCCACATGGCTGTCTGTGTAGGGCAGCAAGCCAGAACAACATGGCAGGGCAATGATGGACCCCATGCCACACCCCCAAACCCAAACCAGTTGTATCATGAGATCAGAGCCAGACGAGCCTGGGAGCACTTGAGGGCACTCAGACACTGAGGCCACAGAGAAGGTTCCAGGGCAACTGGACCAGGAGAAAGGGAATGGAGGTGACAGCCAGGAGGTGGCAGAGCTGAGATCAGCCCTGGTGTGGGATACGGTACAGCCAGAGCCACACAGAGGGC
This sequence comes from Bos mutus, assembly GCF_027580195.1. NCBI lineage: Eukaryota > Metazoa > Chordata > Mammalia > Artiodactyla > Bovidae > Bos > Bos mutus. Next base: position 71,947,098 of record NC_091621.1, on the reverse strand, counting down.
ACCGCCTCTGACCTTTGCTGCAAACACCTGGGAGAAGGAGGGTGGAGCCCACTTGACCTGCCAGGCTGCAGACCCCTCCCAGGGTCCGTCTCATTGCCAGTGTCACTGGATCCCCAGGTCTGGCAGGTACACAATGCTCCCTGCTCATCCATCCACAGGGAGAGCAGTCCAGACCTGTCAGCAAACACTCCTGGGTCCAAGGAGGTAGTCCAGGGAGGACTCAGCAGTCCAAGGAGGTACCTACTGTGGCTATTTCTACTCTCTGGATGGAGTTTCAGATTGGTCAAGTGACTTCCCCCAAATCACATAACCACTAAGAAGGAGAGCTGAACTCAGAACTACTTCTATCTAACAACGTCTTCCACTGTGGGGACCCCAGGCTCTACAGTGGCCTCTCCTCACACTGCCGTTCTCCCCTACAGCTGACCACCTCACCCTGGGTCTGAGGAGCTGAGGCCTGAGGCTATAATGGTGGATGCTGCTTCTGCCTGGGCCAGGAGGCAAGGAGCCAGCGGTGGGGGTGCCTCAGGGACTGTGCCTGGAAGATAGCCTAGCACGAGATTCCTGGGCCTTCCAAGCAGAGGTGACTAGGGTGGGGCACTCAGATGCTGGAAGCATGCCACCGGATTGCAGGGGCGGTGGGGGGGGGGGGGGGCGGGGCGTCTGTGTGGCCAGGAGGACTTGCAGGACGTCCAGGTGGTCACAGCTGCTCCACATGAGGCTCTGAGCTGCTTGAGGCCTGCATCAGGGACAGAATCGAAAAAATCAAAGCCAGGAGAGCCCAGACTGGCACGGCTATTCCCAGCAGCTGGGCAACCTCACATCTGGCCGACTCCCAGGCAGGTGGCGGGTGTCACAGCGACCACCGGTGTCTCTGCCTGGGGTGAGTGCCTATGCCCCACCCAGACCTCTTCTATTGATGTTCCTCCTAAAACTATAGAGAAAATCAACAGGTTACATTCACAGCCACTACCTCACTTCTCAGAGCTGGAAACTGGTACTTAGAGTGAAGTCACCTGGGCAAAGGCCCCTGGAAGCCAAGGAGCAGAGACACAGCAGACAGCTCTGTGTGCATGTACATGCGTGCATGAGATGCCAGGGGTGTGGGGAGCCCTTGCAGCTCTTGGTGAACACACCACCACAAAGGAAGGCTGAGAAGAGGACCCACAGTAGGAGCCCCAGCACCACAAACCTGCCAAACATCCAGGGACCCTCCATACACCCAAGGCAAGGTTGCAGGGCTCTGTGGTCTTTAAGGACTCAGTTTAAGAAATGTGGGGGACATCCCTGGTGGTCTAATGGTTAGGATTCTGCACTTCCACTGCAGGGGGCCTGGGTTGGATCCCATCCCTAGTCGGGGAACTAAGACCCCAAAAGTTGCAGGGCATGGCCAGAAAAGAGAAAAGTGGGACAATATCCTTAACCACGGATGTACAGGCCTGTCTGGCTCCTGCTCAACACACGCATATGGTTAGTTTAAACAGACAGGAAGCTAAATTTGCTTTGCTGGAAGAGGCCTTAGCAGGCAAGGAGGCTAGGTCTCCATTTTATAGATGGGAAAACTGAGGCTGAGACTTGTCCCAGGTCACAAAACACTTCCTGGGCCACGTTGAGATACATGATAAAGACAATAAGTAGTGACACCACAGCAGTCAGAAGCCCAGGTTGGCTGGCAGGGTTCCCAGGTGTTGCTAGGAGGGGAAGGGGAGACAGGCACTGGGATCTCCCACCTGAGCCAGGCCAGGTGACTACAGCAGTGGAGATGGGGTGTGAGGCACACCCAGTGGGCTGGACCCAGAGAGCCCCAAGGGGAGGCGAAGCTGTCCCGAGCCCAGCGTCTCCAGAACTGGCACACCCTCCAGCCACAGCACCCACGCACAGAGCCTCTGGCACCCAGCAGGCTCAGTGCCCCAGCAGGGACTGGGATGCAAGCTTTTAGGCAGGTAGCTAACACACAACTGTGGCTGGGGCTTCAGGAGGAGCCTCCGAGTGGAGTGGGCCACCCTATGCCAGGTCCCCTGAGGCTCTGGGCTTCAGGTTTCTGCAACATCGAGAAGAGACCAGGGCAAAGCTGTGGGGAGCGAGCTCCGCCCCTGGCAAAGGTCATGAGGAAGGAGGCTTGGCATACGCAAAGGCGAGATCAAGCCTCAGGAGTCTCCCTGGAAATTCTCGAGCAATCTACCCCCAAAACCAGAGTCTGCCTACTTTCTGCTTTGTGCTTTCACCTACAACTCTGACTTTACAGGGGGCTGTTCCCCACTACCTCTCTCTGAAAAGAGTTAGCTTACAGCTCCAGTTAATAATTCCTGGATGTGAGTGTTTCAACCTACAAATTCCTTTGGAAGTCCTCTAGCCTGCCTGAATAGGTTTTTCCGGCCACACGTGATTACTCAGAGCCTCCCAAGTATGAGAGGCATGAGATGTTCTAAACTGTCTAAATGCAGATTCCTTTGAGCAGTTAAAAGATTGATTAGAAATTGTATTGGTGAAGGGATTTTCACTTGTCGGGCCAATGTTTGCTGCTAAGTTTCCATATCCCTTATCTGCTGTGTCCCTGGCAGTGTATTGATTAATATAATTGGTGTAAGTAGTAGCTTTAATGTTTGTAACCTGGGACCCTTGAGTTAATTCTTTTTCTTGTTATAGCCCATCACACCTTTGCTCTGTAGGAATGCAACTTTATCTAATGCTTTTTGGAGGCTGGCGCCTGACTTTAGAATAATCACCTTTAGAGAAAAATAAGTTTCTTAAAATGTTAACAGGCCTCCGGGCCAGAAGATGATGCAAATCACCTAAACTTTTGCATATGATATGTTTGAAAGCCTGGCTTCGATAAGGGTCAGGAACTGCTGCCTTTGCATGACTCTACCCCTTCCCCCATTATCCTCTATGCACAACTTAAGGTATAAAACTACTTTGGAAAATAAATTATGCTCTTTTTGTTCACCGGAATTTGGTCTCCCCATGTCGTTCTTTCTTTCACCTTCTAGCTGAACTTTTCCTCTGAGGCAGGGAAGCTCGTCAAGCCTACTAATTTTGCCTGGGCTTCTAAGATCTGACCGGGGAAGACTTAGTGTCTCCTCTCCTTCGGGAGAACGGGAGGATGCCTGCGGCCTTCGTAGGTGACGTAAATTCCCTGCTTTGGAATTTTATTCAGCCTCTTTTCTTCACTGAATTTCTTCGCTGAGCTATCCTTATTTCACCCCTCTTTATATCCTTAATAAACGTTTAATTAAGCAGTTGTTTCCTGATCCTCACCAACGCCGTCCCCGCTTCGAATTCCCTGGGTCAGCCGGGGCTGGTCCCCGGCACAAAGCCAAGAAAGCACTGACGGAGGGGCCACTGAGGAGAAACTCAATGTCCCCCTTCCAGGTGGCAGGACCCCTTCTTAGGTGTGAACAGAGTGATCGGTACTTTTTCGGTGCTTACTACCTACCAGGCATTAAGAGCTCAAATAGCTCCTGTAATCCCTTCTGATGACTTCCTGGGTGAGGAAACTGAATCTCAGAAAGCTTGAGTCATTTACCCAGGGTCACATAGCCTTTCAGGAGTGACCACCTAGTGTCGAGGGTAGAAGAGAACTCAACTGCCCATCTCCTTATCTCCTCCAGTCCCCAAGGCCAGATTGTGGACACAACACTGTATTCCTATCCTCAGTGCTCAGGGTCCCTGAAATTCCACGTGGTAATGACACAAATAGCCCATCTCTCAGCAAACAAAAGCAGAGGCAAGAGCCTCGCCAGCACCCCCTGATCTATGGCCATTCAGGCCCTGCTTGGGGCATCCAGGGAAGCAGCACTCACTACCTCATGGTCAAGTCCTTACAAGTCCATGGTCAACAGGAAGAATCCTTACAAAGCACTCGTCTCAGGGAAAGCCAGCATGTGGCCTACGAACACCTCCTCCCCAGTCCATGACCAAGGCAGACACCACTAACCCATCACAGAACACTTTCTCAGGACACCCTGCGGTCGCCTCACCCTCTTTTCTAATCCAATCACTATCTATCAGACTCAGCACAAGGGCTTGAAAAATGCAACCCTTCCTCTGCAAGTGGGGAGACTGAGGCTCTGAGAAGGGCGCCCTCACTCAGCCACACAGGGAGTGAGCAGTGTGGGCCAGGCTTGGCAGGTTCACCACAGGGAGACAGGACAGCTCAGGGTGCAGAGGTGGGGAAGGGGTGTCCATGGTGTGGGGAGGGCATGCTGGCACCTCAGGGTCCAGTAAGCAGGCTGAGGCTGGCTGGGGAGAGCCGAGAGCTGACGTGGCCAGGAGGCAGGGGGCTAGGGGCCCACCACCTCTGCCTTCACAGTCTGGGGAGATGACAGCCATCTCCTGTGCCTTCCCATGTTTCCCAGACACAGTCCTTCCCCTTCCCCAGACATCAAAACATTTGGGGCCAACACTGTGCAGGCCTTCAGGGCTGGGCCCCTATGAGGCCCCTGTGAGGCCTGAGAAGAGGCCTTCTGTGTGCTGGTGATGAGCCTGGCTGGTGCTTGGCTATCCCTGGACCCTCCCCGCTTCCAGGAAACCTGCCCAGTTTCCAACCACCAACCCCAGTCTTTCCACCTGTGCACTGGCAGGCCAGGGAGCAGCTCCCTACTCCAAAGAGCACACTTGGGGCTCCTGCTGTGCTAATCTTACAGGGGCCCTCAGTCCTGGGCCTCCCTTAGGCCTCTGGCAGAGACTCCCAACCCCGAGCCCACCACCCCCACATCCTCCCAGCACCTTGGAGCCCACATGCTCCTCCTCTTCTCCAAAGCTTACCCCCTTCCCCCTACTCCCCCGTCCTCAGTCTCCTTCTCTCCTCTCACCCCCTGCACCCTATGGGGTCACTGGGCAGCCTAACCATTTCCCCAATCACCCCAGCAACTCCCTCCCCTTCAGCCCCCAAATCCACTCCTTCCCCAGGTCCTGTGCATTCTACCTCCTGAGTGATCAAAGCCATCCACCCACTCCTTGCCCACAGGCCCCTCCTGACCAGGCGTTCCTATATAGATGCTGCAAGAGGCTCCTTACGGATGTTCCTGTGGTGACCCTCACCCCATGTGGTCCAGTCTCCAGATCACAGCAAATGGGAATGCTGGAGATCCATTGGTCAGGAACCAGTGGAAGCCCGCCACTTCCCTGAGGCCCTTTTAGATTCTGTGGTCCTGGGCTTCCTCTGTCAGGACCAGAAGGTGCTTTTCCACCTTGTGTGAGAGTTGGCTTTGCCTTGGCCCCATCTCTGGCCAATCTCAGAAGTCCAGAGAGACTGGGAAGGCCTGGAACAGAGCAGGCACCCAGTAAATGTCTGCTGCTCAGACAAAGATGAGGGAATAAGCTGCTGAACAGAGAGATGGATGAGGAGATGCATGAATCCATGAGTGAGGAGATAGGTACATATACCAGTGGGTGGTCAAGTGTGTAGATGGATAAACGGGCCTGACAGGTGGATGGATGAATGGAGAATGACTAGAAGGGTGGATCAGTTAGGTGGGTGAAAAATGTCTGGATGAGTTGGGTGAACGGATGAGTGAGTGGATGGATGAGTGAGTGGATGTATGGATGTTTGAGTGGATGGATGGATGAGTGGAAGGACAGGTGGACAGATGAACAGATGGATGGACAGGTGGGTGGGTGGACGGATGGATGGATGGATGGGTGGCTGGATAGCTGGGGCAGGTCGGTGGTGTGGTGAATGAATGGAAAGATGGCTGGATGGGTTGGGTAGGTAGGTGAAGAGTTAGATGGATGGAAGATGGATAGAGGGTGGACGAGAGGTCACATAGGTGCGTGGATGGGTGGATGGGCAGGTGGGTAAAGAGATGAGTGCCTGGTTGGAAGGATGACTGGGTGGACAGGTGCACATCCGTGACCCAGTCTTACCTCTGGAGCCCTATCTTCTGAGTAACGGTGCTCACCAAGCAAGTGACTGCTTTCAAGGCTGCGCTAGCGGTGGCTGCCATTTCCCAGGCACCAGATGGAGAGGTCTCAGTGGCTGGAAGAGCCTGAAGCTGACAAAGCACAGTTATCATTCTCCTTGGTGGGGGGAGCTCAACAGTTATAAACTTCCACACAAACCCCCATCTCTGCTTGCTTTCCCCGGACCCCATGGAAGGTGGAGGACCCCGTGGGTCTGTTCATAATGACCCTTGAGAGCCAGAGGAAGGCAGTGCAATGTGGGCCCCCAGAGAAAGTGGCCGCTGACAGTCACTGAATGCCTACTGTGTGCCAGACACTTGGTAGGTGCTTCACAGGCACCAAGTCAAGCAAGTTTCATGGCGTTGGAACCCTACAAAGTCGGAGCCACTGCCGCTCCTGCTGTAGAGACGGGTGCCGTGGAAGTCCTCCTCAGGTCACTGAAGACCCTGTGGTTCGGCCTCTGCACCTGGCTGCCTGCAGAGCCTTTGGCACACCAACCACAGGCCCCGCTGTGACCGGACAGCCCCTGCCTTCCTCTGCAGGGTGCCATGAAGCCAGGGCAGTGGGGAGGGGGAAGCGGGCATTGGGGAGTCTTTGGAGGTGAGTCCACCTGGCCACAGCACCTGTGCAGGCCACCCTCTCCCAGCCACATTGGCGGTTATCCAGTCACACTGGATCTTCCAGCTGGGATTAAGGGCCAGCTGGTGTGGTGTGAGCCAGCCCCAAACCACAAACCTCCTGAGGCAGCACCAGTGGTGGGTTTAGAAGCATACAAAGCCAGTGTCAGTTGCAACTCTGCCTTTCACCAGCCGTATGACCTTGGCTGAGTCACTTCCTGGCTCGGGGCACCTGCTCGTGCTTTTAGGAGGTGGCCTGGCTGGTCTCCCTTCACTCCAGGCTCACCCCAAGACACCCAGCCCTCAGCCCCCTGATTACCCATCCCTCATGGTTCCCAGAGCAGCAGCCAGGGGCCCTGCCGTCTGCTCCTCTAAATACGATGGACGTCTGACAGCAAGGACCAGTTCCTGGGCCTCTGACCTCTTGTCCTTCCCCTGGAGTGGACACCCACCACGTCAGGACCTGTGTGCCTGGGTTCCTGGCCTCAGTGATACTCCAACCTTCACAGCCCACCCTGAGGGATAGATGGGAAAACCGAGGCTGAGAGGGGTGAAGTCACTGAGGGCTGGAACTCTGAGCAGGGGGGATGACACCCGGCTGTGGGGAGGGCAGACGGAGGAGCGCTGGCCTCCCATCCCTGGGGTCACTTGGCCTGCCTGCCCCGGGCTCTCTCAGCCTCTGTTTCCCTGCTGCCTAGAACAGGCTTTCTCCTATGAGGGAAGCAAAACCAGCTCCATTCCACAAGGAGGAGACGGAGGCTCTGAGCAGAGCAGGGACTTGCCCTGGATCACAAAGACACAGGTGAGTTCGAGCTAAGATGGCGGAGGAGTAGGACGGGGAGAACACTTTCTCCCCCACAAATTCATCAAAAGAACATTTAAACGCCAAGTAAATTCCACAAAACAACTTCTGAAAGCCGGCAGAGGACATCAGGCACCCAGAAAAGCAACCCAAGTCTTCGAAAGGAGGTAGGGAAAAATATAAAAGACAAAAAAAGGGACAAAAGAGGGAGGGACGGAGTTCCGTCCTGGGAAGGGAGTCTTAAAAAGAGAGAAGTTTCCAAACACCAGGAAACCTTCTCACTGCCGAATCTGTGCCGAGCCTTGGAAGCACAGAGGGCAACATAACAGGGAGGAAAAATAAATAATTAAAACCCACACATTGCGAGCCCTACGGTAACTCCCCCAGCGGAGAAGCAGCACAGACGCCTGCATACGCCATTAGCAAGCGGGGGGCTGGGCAGGGAGGCGTGGCGCGGGCTGCATCGCAAGAATCTGGCCTGAATACCCCGAGCACTATCTGAGCGAAATAATTTGGGCTAGCAAACCAGACTGTGGGATATCTACCATGCGAAAAGCCAGCCCTAACCTATGACACCGCCAGGCCTGCACACGGAACAAAGGACTGAACAGAGATAGCCGGCGGCAGACCATCCCCCTCTGGTGATAGGCAGCCAGAGCCGGAAGGGGACAATCGCAGCCCCAGAGAGACACTATCTATAAAACTGTAAGCAGGCTTCTTTGCTAACTAAAACTTCTTGGGGGTCTGGGCGGTCAACATCTGCCTGAGAAGGTGTGCTGGTGCACAACTAGATAACCGAGCGGCGGGGAGGCGATAAGTCGCAGCAATCGCGCGCGCAAAACACCTCATCACCTGAGCTGCTCGGATCTGGGAAGGGCACAAAACGCAGGCCCAACTGAGAGTCTGCACCTCTGAGGACTACCCGAGTGCCTGAACCTGAGCGGCTTGGACCCGGGAAGTACAGGCAGCCCAGGGTGGGTCGCGGATGGTTCGCGGCGGAGCAACCTAGAGCCTGAGCAGCGTGGGCAGAGAGGCTACACGCGCCGTGAACTGGGGGCAGACCCAGTGTGGCTGAGGCACTGCAAGCACACGCCAGTGTTATTTGTTTGCAGCATCCCTCCCTACCTCCCCTCAGTGCGACTGAACAAGTGAGCCTATAAAAAAAAAAAAAAAATTAAGTCCTCTATTATTCCTTTAATTTCCACTTTTATAACCGATTACTTTGCAAAAAAAAAAAAGAAGACCCTATTTTTTTAAAGCAAACTTCATATATATATATTTTTTTTTTTAAAATTTTTTTGACTTTTTTTCTTTTCCTTCTTTTCTTTAACATTGTATTTTTGAAATTCCAAACTCTACTCTAGGTTTTTTTTTTTTTTTTTTTACTGTGCTTTGCTTTAGTGAACTTTATAGATACATGTTTTTTTTTTTTTTTTTTTTGTACCTTGTTAATTTTCTGTTTAATTGATCTATCCATAGGTGTGAGTATCATTAAAGTCTCCCACTATTATTGTGTTATTGTTAATTTCTCCTTTCATACTTGTTAGCATTTGTCTTACATACTTTTGCTTTTGTTGGGTGGATATATATTTATAATTGTTATATCTTCTTCTTGGATTGATCCTTTGATCATTATGTAGTGACCTTCTTTGTCTCTTTTCACAGCCTTTGTTTTAAAGTCTAATTTATCTGTAACAGGATTGTGACTCCTGCTTTCTTTTGGTGCCTATTTGCATGGAAAATCTTTTTCCAGCCCTTCACTTTCAGTCTGTATGTGTCCCTGTTTTGAGGTGGGTCTTTGTAGACAACATATGTAGGGGTCTTGTTTTTGTATCCATTCAGCCAGTCTTTGTCTTTTTTTTTTGGGGCATTCAACCCATTTACGTTTAAAACAATTACTGATAAGTATGATCCCGTTGCCATTTACTTTATTGTTTTGGGTTCGAGTTTATACACCATTTTTGTGTTTCCTGTTTAGAGAATATCCTTTTTTATTTGTTGGAGAGCTGGTTTGGTGGTGCAAATTCTCTCAGCTTTTGCTTGTCTGAAAAGCTTTTGATTTCTCCTTCATACTTGAATGAGATCCTTGCTGGGTACAATAATCTGGGCTGTAGGTTATTTTCTTTCATCATTTTAAGTATGTCTTGCCATTTCCCTCCTGGCTTGAAGAGTTTCTATTGAAAGATCAGCTGTTATCCTTATAAATTCCTTGTGTGTTTTTTTTTTGTTTTTTTTGCTGCTTTTAATATTTGTTCTTTGTGTTTGATCTTTGTTAATTTGATTAATATGTGTCTTTGGGTTTTATCCTGTTTGGGATTCTCTGGGTTTCTTGGACTTGGGTGATTATTTCCTTCCCCATTTTAGGAAGTTTTCAACTATTATCTCCTCAAGTATTTTCTCATGGTCTTTCTTTTTGTCTTCTTCTTCTGGAACCCCTATGATTCAATATTGTAGCGTTTAATATTGTCCTGGAGGTCTCTGAGATTGTCCTCATTTCTTTTAATTCGTTTTTCTTTTATCCTCTCTGATTCATTTATTTCTACCATTCTATCTTCTAATTCACTAATCCTATCTTCTGCCTCTGTTATTCTACTATTTGTTGCCTCCAGAGTGTTTTTAATTTCATTTATTGCATTATTCATTATATATTGACTCTTTTTATTTCTTCTAGGTCCTTGTTAAACCTTTCTTGCATCTTCTCAATCCTTGTCTCCAGGCTATTTATCTGTGATTCCATTTTAATTTCAAGATTTTGGATCAATTTCACTATCATTATTTGGAATTCTTTATCAGGTAGATTCCCTATCTCTTCCTCTTTTGTTTGGTTTGGTGGGCATTTATCCTGTTCCTTTATCTGCTGGGTATTCCTCTGTCTCTTCATCTTGTTTAAATTGCTGAGTTTGGGAGTCCTTTCTGTATTCTGGCAGTTTGTGGAGTTCTCTTTATTGTAGCGTTTCACTCGCTGTGTTTGTGTATGTAGAGGTGGCTTGTCAAGGTTTCCTGGTTAGGAAAGCTTGTGTCGGTGTTCTGGTGGGTGGAGCTGTATTTCTTCTCTTTGTTCAGTCGCTGTGGGGGGAGGGGAGGGATGCTGCAAACAAATGACACTGGCGTTATGTTCGCAGTGCCTCAGCCACACTGGGTCTGCCCCCCGCTCACGGCGTGTCCCGTAGCCTCCTGCCCACACTGCTCAGGCTCTAGGTTGTTCCGCCGGGAACAATCCGAGGCTGGCCCTGGGTTGCATGCACCTCCCAGGTCCAAGCCGCTCAGGTTCAGGCACTCAGGTAGTCCTCAGAGGCGGAGACTCAGTTGGGCCTGCGTTTTGTGCTCTTCCCAGGTCCGAGCAGCTCAGGTGATGATGTGTTTGGCGGCGCCAATGCTGCAACTTATCGCCTCCCGCCACTCGGTTATCTGGGTGTAAAACCGCGCACCTTCTCAGGCAGATGTTGACCGTCCAGACCCCAATAAGTTTTAGTTAGCAAAGAAGCCAGTTTTATAGATAATGTCTCTCTGGGGCTGCGATTGCCCCCTTCCGGCTCTGGCTGCCTGTCACTGGAGGGGGGAAGGTCTGCAGCCGACTATCTCTGTTTAGTCCTTTGTTCCGTTCCGCGGGCTGGCGGTGTCTTAGCTTAGGGCTGGCTTTCTACGCATGGTAGATATCCCACAGTCTGGTTTGCTAGCCCAAATTATTTCGCTCAGATAGTGCTCAGGTATTCAGGCCAGATTCTTACTCTCAGCGATGCAGCCTGCGCTAGCCTCCTGTCCAGCCCCATCTTGCTAATGGCGGATGCAGGCGTCTGCGCTGCTTCTCCGCTGGGGAGTTACTGTAGGGCTCTCATAATCTCACCAGTTTTAATTGTTTATTTATTTTTTCTCCCTGTTATGTTGCCCTCTGTGCTTCCAAAGCTCGGCACGATTTGGCAGTGAGAAGGTTTCCTGGTGTTTGGAAACTTCTCTCTTTTTCAGACTCCCTTCCCAGGACCATAACTCCGTCCCTCCCTCTTTTTGTTTCTCTTTTATTGTCTTTAATATTTTTTCCTACCTCCTTTCAAGGAGTTGGGTTGCTTTTCTGGGTGCCTGATGTCCTCTGCAAAAAATTCAGAACTTGTTTTGTGAATTTACTCGACGTTTAAATGCTCTTTTGATGAATTTGTGGGGAGAAAGTGTTTTCCCCATCCTACTCCTCCATTGTATCTTGAAATTCTTCCCTACTCTAGGTTTTTAATTTTAGCTTTTTAGTATTTGTTATCAATTTTGTACCTATAGTTTTTTTTTTTGTTTTTGTTTTTATATAATTTCTGTGACCCTTTTTTATTTTTTCTTTTTCTTTTGCTCTGTTTCTTTCTCTTCTTCTTTTAAATAACATTGTATATCTGAAATTCCAAACTCTATTCTAGATTTTTAATTTATGCTTTTTGGTATTTGTTATCAATTTTGTACCTGTATTTTTTTTTATATAATTTATGCGACCTTGTTTGTTCTTGTTTGTTTTTTTTTCTCTCTCCCTTTCTTTTTCTTCTTCTTTTTTTAACATTGTATTTTTGAAATTCCAAACTCTACTCTAGATTTTTAACTTTTGCTTTTTGGTATTAGTTATCAATTTTGTACCTATATTTTCTGTATAATTTTTGCGACCTTGTTTGGTTTTGTTTCTTCGTTTTTTCTCTCTTTTCCTTCTTCTTTTCTTTAACATCGTATTTTTGAAATTCCAAACTCTACTCTAGATTTTAAATTTTTGCTTTTACGTATTTTTTTTTTTTTACCAATTTTGTACCTTTAAGAACCCAATCTTCAGTACCCATTTTTCACTAGGGAGCGAGATTACTGGCTTAACTGCTCTCTCTCCCTTTGGACTCTCCTTTTTCTCCACTAGGTCGCCTGTGTCTCCTCCCTAACCCCTCTCTACTCTACCCAACTCTGTGAATTTCTGTGTGTTCCAGACGGTGGAGAACACTTAGGGAACTGATTACTGGCTGGATCTGTCTCCCTCCTTTTCATTCCCCCCATTTATCCTCCTGGCCACCTCTGCCACCTTCTTCCTTCTTCTCTTCTCTGTATAACTCTGTGAACAACTCTGAGCGGTCCAGTTGTGGAGTGCACATAAGGAAGAGATTACTGAATAGCCCACTCTCTCCTCTATTGACTCCACCTCATCTCATTCGGGTCACCTCTAACTCCCTCCTCACTCTTCTCTTCTCCATATAACGCTGTAAACCTCTCTGGGTGAAACAAGTTTCAGGGCAAGACATACCAAGCAAATTCTCCAGCAGCAAGGAACACAGCCCTGAGCTCCAATATTCAGGCAGCCCAAAGTCACCCCAAAACCATAGACACCCCATAACTCATTACTGGACATTTCATTGCACTCCAGAGAGAAGAAATACAGCTCCACTCACCAGAACACCGACACAAGCTTCCCTAACCAAGAAACCTTGACAAGCCACCTGTACAAACCCACACAGAGCGAGGAAAAACGCATACAATAAAGAGAACTCCACAAACTGCCAGAATACAGAAAGGACACCCCAAGCTCAGCAATTTAAACAAGATGAAGAGACAGAGGAATACCCAGCAGACAAAGGAACAGGATAAAAGCCCACCAAACCAAACAAAAGAGGAAAGAGATAGGGAATCTACCTGATAAAGAATTCGAATAATGATAGTGAAATTGATCCAAAATCTTGAAATCAAAATGGAATCACAGATAAATAGCTTGGAGACAAAGATTGAGAAGATGCAAGAAAGGTTTAACAAGGACCTAGAAGAAATAAAAGAGAGTCAATATAAAATGAATAATGCAATAAATGAAATTAAAAACACTCTGGAGGCAACAAATAGTAGAATAACAGAGGCAGAAGATAGGATTAGTGAATTAGAAGATAGAATGGTAGAAATAAATGAATCAGAGAGGATAAAAGAAAAATGAATTAAAAGAAATGAGGACAATCTCAGAGACCTCCAGGACAATATTAAACACTACAACATTTGAATCATAGGGGTCCCAGAAGAAGAAGACAAAAAGAAAGACCATGAGAAAATACTTGAGGAGATAATAGTTGAAATTTCCCTAAAATGGGGAAGGAAATAATCACCCAAGTCCAAGAAACCCAGAGAGTCCCAAACAGGATAAACCCAAGGCGAAACACCCCAAGACACATATTAATCAAATTAACAAAGATCAAACACAAAGAACAAATATTAAAAGCAGCAAGGGAAAAACAACAAATAACACACAAGGGAATTCCCATTAGGATAACAGCTGATCTTTCAATAGAAACTCTTCAAGCCAGGAGGGAATGGCAAGACATACTTAAAATGATGAAAGAAAATAACCTACAGCCCAGATTATTGTACCCAGCAAGGATCTCATTCAAATATGAAGGAGAAATCAAAAGCTTCTCAGACAAGCAAAAGCTGAGAGAATTCTGCACCACCAAACCAGCTCTCCAACAAATACTAAAGGATATTCTCTAGACAGGAAACACAAAAACAGTGTATAAACTCAAACCAAAACAATAAAGTAAATGGCAACAGGATCATACTTATCAGTAATTACCTTAAATGTAAATGGGTTGAATGCCCCAACCAAAAGACAAAGACTGGCTGAATGGATACAAAAACAAGACCCCTACATATGTTGTCTACAAGAGACCCACCTCAAAACAGGGGACACATACAGACTGAAAGTGAAGGGCTGGAAAAAGATTTTCCATGCAAATAGGGACCAAAAGAAAGCAGGAGTAGCAATACTTATATCAGATAAAATAGACTTTAAAACAAAGGCTGTGAAAAGAGACAAAGATGGTCACTACCTAATGATCAAAGGATCAATCCAAGAAGAAGATATAACAATTATAAATATATATGCACCCAACACGGGAGCGCCACAATATGTAAGACAAATGCTAACAAGTATGAAAGGAGAAATTAACAATAACACAATAATAGTGGGAGACTTTAATACCCCACTCACACCTATGGATAGATCAACTAAACAGAAAATTAACAAGGAAACACAAACGTTAAATGATACAATAGACCAGTTAGACCTAATTGATATCTATAGGACATTTCATCCCAAAACAATGAATTTCACCTTTTTCTCAAGCGCACATGGAACCTTCTCCAGGATAGATCACATCCTGGGCCATAAATCTAGCCTTGGTAAATTCAAAAAATAGAAATCATTCCAAGCATCTTTTCTGACCACAATGCAGTAAGATTAGATCTCAATTACAGGAGAAAAAAAACTATTAAAAATTCCAACATGTGGAGGCTGAACAACACGCTGCTGAATAACCAACAAATCACAGAAGAAATCAAAAAGAAATCAAAATTTGCATAGAAACTAATGAAAATGAAAACACAACAACTCAAAACCTGTGGGACACTTTAAAAAAGCAGTTCTAAGGGGAAAGTTCATAGCAATACAGGCACACCTCAAGAAACAAGAAAAAGTCAAATAAATAACCTAACTCTACACCTAAAGCAACTAGAAAAGGAAGAAATGAAGAACCCCAGGGTTAGTAGAAGGAAAGAAATCTTAAAAATTAGGGCAGAAATAAATGCAAAAGAAACAAAAGAGACCATAGCAAAAATCAACAAAGCCAAAAGCTGGTTCTTTGAAAGGATAAATAAAATTGACAAACCATTAGCCAGACTCATCAAGAAACAAAGGGAGAAAAATCAAATCAATAAAATTAGAAATGAAAATGGAGAGATCACAACAGACAACACAGAAATACAAAGGATCATAAGAGACTACTATCAACAATTATATGCCAATAAAATGGACAACGTGGAAGAAATGGACAAATTCTTAGAAAAGTACAACTTTCCAAAACTGGAACAGGAAGAAATAGAAAATCTTAACAGACCCATCACAAGCACGGAAATTGAAACTGTAATCAAAAATCTTCCAGCAAACAAAAGCCCAGGTCCAGACGGCTTCACAGCTGAATTGTACCAAAAATTTAGAGAAGAGCTAACACCTATCCTGCTCAAATTCTTCCAGAAAATTGCAGAGGAAGGTAAACTTCCAAACTCATTCTATGAGGCCACCATCACCCTAATACCAAAACCTGACAAAGATCCCACAAAAAAAGAAAACTACAGGCAAATATCACTGATGAACATAGATGCAAAAATCCTTAACAAAATTCTAGCAATCAGAATCCAACAATACATTAAAAAGATCATACACCATGACCAAGTGGGCTTTATCCCAGGGATGCAAGGATTCTTCAATATCTGCAAATCAATCAATGTTATACACCACATTAACAAATTGAAAAACAAAAACCATATGATTATCTCAATAGATGCAGAGAAAGCCTTTGACAAAATTCAACATCCATTTATGATAAAAACTCTCCAGAAAGCAGGAATAGAAGGAACATACCTCAACATAATAAAAGCTATATATGACAAACCCACAGCAAACATTATCCTCAATGGTGAAAAATTGAAAGCATTTCCTCTAAAGTCAGGAACAAGACAAGGGTGCCCACTTTCACCATTACTATTCAACATAGTTTTGGAAGTTTTGGCCACAGCAATCAGAGCAGAAAAAGAAATAAAAGGAATCCAAACTGGAAAAGAAGAAGTAAAACTCTCACCGTTTGCAGATGACATGATCCTTTACATAGAAAACCCTAAAGACTCCACCAGAAAATTACTAGAACTAATCAATGATTATAGTAAAGTTGCAGGATATAAAATCAACACACAGAAATCCCTTGCATTCCTATACACTAATAATGAGAAAACAGAAAGACAAATTAAGGAAACAATTCCATTCACCATTGCAACGGAAAGAATAAAATACTTAGGAATATATCTACCTAAAGAAACTAAAGACCTATATATAGAAAACTATAAAACACTGGTGAAAGAAATCAAAGAGGACACTAATAGATGGAGAAATATACCATGTTCATGGATTGGAAGAATCAATATAGTGAAAATGAGTATACTACCCAAAGCAATTTATAGATTTAATGCAATCCCTATCAAGCTACCAACGGTATTCTTCACAGAGCTAGAACAAATAATTTCACAATTTGTATGGAAATACAAAAAACCTCGAATAGCCAAAGCGATCTTGAGAAAGAAGAATGGAACTGGAGGAATCAACCTATCTGACTTCAGACTCTATTACAAAGCCACAGTTATCAAGACAGTATGGTACTGGCACAAAGACAGAAATATTGATCAATGGAACAAAATAGAAAGCCCAGAGATAAATCCACGCAAATATGGACACCTTATCTTTGACAAAGGAGGCAAGAATATACAATGGACTAAAGACAATCTCCTTAACAAGTGGTGCTGGGAAATCTGGTCAACCACTTGTAAAAGAATGAAACTAGAACACTTTCTAACACCATACACAAAAATAAACTCAAAATGGATTAAAGATCTCAACGTAAGACCAGAAACTATAAAACTCCTAGAGGAGAACATAGGCAAAACACTCTCCGACATACATCACAGCAGGATCCTCTATGACCCACCTCCCAGAATATTGGAAGTAAAAGCAAAAATAAACAAATGGGACCTAATTAAACTTAAAAGCTTCTGCACAACAAAGGAAACTATTAGCAAGGTGAAAAGGCAGCCTTCAGAATGGGAGAAAATAATAGCAAATGAAGCAACGGACAAACAACTAATCTCAAAAATATACAAGCAACTCCTACAGCTCAACTCCAGAAAAATAAATGACCCTATCAAAAAATGGGCCAAAGAACTAAAGAGACATTTCTCCAAAGAAGACATACAGATGGCTAACAAACACATGAAAAGATGCTCAACATCACTCATTATCAGAGAAATGCAAATCAAAACCACAGTGAGGTACCATTTCACGCCAGTCAGAATGGCTGCGATCCAAAAGTCTACAAGCAATAAATGCTGGAGAGGGTGTGGAGAAAAGGGAACCCTCTTACACTGTTGGTGGGAATGCAAACTAGTACAGCCACTATGGAGAACAGTGTGGAGATTCCTTAAAAAACTGGAAATAGAACTGCCTTATGATCCAGCAACCCCACTGCTGGGCATACACACTGAGGAAACCAGAAGGGAAAGAGACACGTGTACCCCCAATGTTCATCGCAGCACTGTTTATAATAGCCAAGACATGGAAGCAACCTAGATGCCCATCAGCAGATGAATGGATAAGAAAACTGTGGTACATATACACAATGGAGTATTACTCAGCCATTAAAAAGAATACATTTGAATCAGTTCTAATGAGATGGATAAAACTGGAACCTATTATACAGAGTGAAGTAAGCCAGAAAGAAAAACACCAATACAGTATACTAACACATATATATGGAATTTAGAAAGATGGTAACAATAACCCTGTGTATGAGACAACAAAAGAGACACTGATGTATAGATCAGTCTTATGGACTCTGTGGGAGAGGGAGAGGGTGGGGAGATTTGGGAGAATAGCATTGAAACATGTATAATATGTATGAAACGAGTCGCCAGTCCAGGTTCGATGCACGGTACTGGATGCTTGGGGCTGGTGCACTGGGACGACCCAGAGGGAGGGTAGGGGAGGGAGGAGGGAGGTGGGTTCAGGATGGGGAACGCGGGTATACCTGTGGCGGATTCATTTCGATATTTGGCAAAACTAATACAATATTGTAAAGTTTAAAAATAAAATAAAATTTAAAACAAAAAAAACAAAACAAAACAAAAAAACAAAGACACAGGTGAGACTCAGAGCCACAGAGTGAGGCACAGAGCTCAGGGACAAGAGCCCAGAATCTGATGCCCTTCCAGCACTCCGGCTTCCCCTTCAGTGACCACGGCCCATGAGACAGACGTGACCCCCAACCCTCTAAGGTTCACTAAACATTCTCCTGGCGGGGGGTTGGGGGGTGGTCACAGTCCTGGACAGGGAAGGCCAAGGCAGGGGCAGGGTCTGCAGCTGACAGGGATGACCTGATGTGATGGCTAGACTGTCCTTCAGCCTCCCAGCAAGGGAGGGGAGCCCTCTGCTTTTCTCCCAGGACCGTCCTATCAGTCAGGGGTGGGTCACTTCCCCTTCCTACTCAGCCTTGCTGCAATGCAATGGGGGAAGTGCACTGGGCATAGGCTGGGTACCACTTGGCTCTACTACCAATGTCCCCATCCTCACCAACGACAGCCTCCCCTGGAGGGTGGGGCTTGGGGATCAGTGAGCCTCAGCCCTGCATTCGAGGCCTGATCACCTGCCAGCTCCCCATGAGAACTTCCCTGGGCCTCAGGCTTCTCATCTGCAAAATGGGGAGGCTACGAAGAGGGTGTCCAGTGCAGCAGACACACGGTAAATGCCGGCCCTCCCAGCCTTCGCAGAGGGTGACACACCCTCCTGTATGGCCCGGTATGGTGCTCTCAGGATGCACTCGACAGACACCAAGGCAGGCGGGCCCTGAGTGGGGAGTGGGGTCTCGCCGCCCTGCCCCCCACTTTGTGCCCAGGGTGTCATCTCTGGCTGGGGTGCCCAGTAAATGCTGGCTACGGGAACCACAGTGACCACAACACCGCAGGCCCCTCAGATTCTGTGGCCTGGAGACAGGGGCTGGATGCACTGACCTCAAGGATAGGCTGAGCCAAGTGGCCAGGAGGGGTAAATGTCTACTTTCTGAGCCCTGAGGTGAAGCCAGGGCAGGAAGTTCTGGCCCCCAGTGTGGAAGACAGGTCATGCCAGGGAATACTCCCAAGGGTATTTTTATCTTAAGAACATACTTCCCCTTGGAGTAGGAGCAGGAGGGAGACAGGGTGTCCTTGACCACAGACCCCTGGAAGCAGCAGAGGACAGAGACCCCTAGTGCCCTTTGCTAGAGTGGGCATCATAGACACTGGCCTGTCCGTGGGCCTCCTTGAGTCCCAGGAGCAAGTGGAGCCTGGGGGGTCTTGGGGTTACTCATGGGGCTCCCACTTCTACTCAATCTCACTATGTGACCTAGGATAGGCCCCCGGGCCCCTCTGGGCCTCCCTCTGTCAGGCAAACTTTCCTCAGGGCTCACTCACTGCTGGACTCAGCTGGGCACCAGGGGCTCAGTGATGGACCAGCAGCATCTGTCGGCAAGTGGAACCTTGCCAAGCAGGAAGACAGTGAGCTAGGTAGCAACCGCAACAGACAGGGTCAGAGGCACGGTCAGAGCCTTTGGAGGCCAGGGGAGGAGTGTGACCCAGTCAGAGGGCAGGGGACTCCCTGGAGAGAGCTCAGCTGAGACTGACCACAGCACAGCAAGGGGCACTCAGGGTCCCAGAGAGCAGGGTGCACATTGGCTCTTCTCCTCACACACTGGGCCTTGGGCAAGGCTCGCCCAACTCTGAACTCTGTCCCTACTACACACAAGGGGGCTGGCCCTTCCAGCACCTGCATTCAGGGTGCTAAGGATTTGGGGCTGAGCAGGGTGTAGAAAGACACCCTAAAAGCAGGGAGGCGATGGGCTGAGTACCTATGCGCTTCACACCAATGCGTGTATTAGCAGAGGTGCTGAGAGGCCCTGCATGTCATTTTAATGAGTTTGGACTTGACCCCAAGGGCAATGGGGTGCCAAAGAAGAGTTGGGAAATATAGAATCAAAGGCAGTATGGCTTGCATTCAAATCTTGTCTCTGTCCCTTCCTGGATGCCTTTGAGCAAGTCATATAAACTCTGAGCCCAGTTTTCTCACCAGCGAGATGGGGTGAATAATGTTATCTATTTCGTGTGGTCATGATGGGTTTCATCTGATTCGTACATGGAGGTGGAAATATCCTGGTCCCTCACGCCTTCCCAGCACCACATTTCTGAGCCCCTGACTCGCTCTGCAGGGGGAGGGTCACAGGTCCCTCCCTGGAGGGACTGGACTGGACCTCGCTCCAAGCAGGAAGGGGAGAACAGATGGAGAGGATGGGAGGTGCCATGCAGTGAGCAAAGGCACAGTGGTGTCTGTTTTCCTTCCAGCTGTAATTTATCAATCTTCAACTTAATTTAAGTCTCAAACATTTTCTAAGTGTGCACAGGAGAGCAGAGACATGAGACAAAGGGACCAAAAAAAAAAAACAAAAAAAAACACCCTGGGACATGAAAGGCCACGAAAGAAAAGGTTGGAAAATTGGCCACCATAAAAAATATGCAAGATACTGCTTATTAAAATGAATTATAAGCAGAGTGAAAGGTAAATAATACATGTTTGCTATAGAAAGGGCTGATATACTTAGTATATAAAGGGTTCTTATAAATCAACAAAAGAAAAGGACACAGTGGGATTGTGAACCTCCCGTCCTCAGTGAGGGCATCTCAGGAGTGCCCACACCCGGAACCTCAGCCTGAGATGGGCCCTCCCCACGGAAAGCCCTGCTCTATGTTTCACCTTTCAAGTTCCAAGGATGCCTCCTCTAGGAAGCCGTCCAAGATTTCCCTGGGTCCCCTGCGGGGCCCCCGCCGCACGTTTCTCAGAACCTTGGAATCGAATGCCTAGCTTCTGCTGAGTGCCTGGCACTGCACCCAAGAACAGCCCAGGTGAGATGCCCCACGTGTCCTTGAGCAAGGAGGGAGTAAGTTGCAGAGAGAAGCACTGTGTCCATCATCACCAGGCTCTGAGCAGCAGATCCAAGCCCCACATCCATGACCTGGCCTCTGTCCATCTGCATCCAGCCACCTCCTCTCTAAGGAACCCTCCTGACCGAGGGCTGCCTTGCCTCACAGCAGTCTGGGCACAATGTGAGGCCTTCCAAGCAAAGGTCATGCAGGACACGGCCCGACTCCCAGTCTCAGTGCTCCGCTGACCCAGATGCTCACTAGGGGAGCAGAGAGACAGTTGTTTTCTCAGCCTTCCTCTTCTCCCCCTCTTCATCTTGTAAATCTGGCTTTATTTTGGGAACAGAAGACTCATCAGGAAGGCCTGACAGGCCTCTCAGGTCCAGGGTTCACCCTGGGATGGGCTGGAGGCTGTGCTCTGAGATCAGGAGTCCGGGAAAACAGGGTGGGCTTCCGGACGACCCATCATTCTGCCCAGGATCCTCTGGAGAGCTGGGCTCCAGGAGCACAGCCGAGGCGTTAGGGCCTGCTCAACGGACTGGACATTCACTCACTCGGCAGACACCACCTGGGCCTCAACTGTGTGCAGACACGGTGCTCAAGGCCAAGATTACATGGGGGCAAGGCAGACAAAAACCATGCTGGAGAGAAGAGAACCGGGTCATTCCAGAGGCAAAGTGGGCACAGGAAGACCTCTCTGAGGTGGTGACATGTGACTTGAGGCCTGCAGGAGGAGACAGCGGCGTTCTTGCAAGTGGGAAGAGGAAGGACAAAGGCCCCGAGGCTGGGATGTCACTCCACGTGCTCAAGGAACTGGAGGGAGGCAGCGGGGCTAGAGCTGCGTGTGCTGGGGAAGGGCAGGGGCACCCAAGCCTCCTCTTTCACACCCGCCAGCAGTAAGAACAATCCATACCCCAGAAATGGCTTTTGGAAGAAACACTCTCACATCCTGCCTTGCTCCAGGAGACTGAGACTCTGGGTGGAAAGGCAGCAAGCTAGAGGACATCTGACCTTCTGACCCACCACAGCCTCACACCGGCCTCACCAGCACAGATGCTCTCCAACCCTAACAACTGGAACTGTGCACCCACGTGGACACTGTGACACGTGCTACTTCCATTCACACTATGGTTCCTTCGGATAGTCACAACAGACTGGAGCTCAGAGAGGGTGAGCATCATGCCCAGGGCCACACAGTTGGTCCAATCAGAGCTGGGTAAGAATCACTGGAGTCCAGATTCAGGGCCATGGAAACCAAGACTCGGGAACTGACCACATGTCTGGCCCCGATGTCTCCAGGAAAAACCAGAGTTTTCTCCAAGGGGCTCAGGACCGCCTCCTACAGGAAGCCTTCCCTGCCTGCCTCTCCTTCATGGCAAACTAATACTGTGGGAAGGCAGGGGCTGCTGAGAGCCCAAGACTAGGGGACAGGGGCCTGGCGTCTGGACCATATTAGGCCCTGCTGTGCTGTGTGGCCTTGAGCCACCAGCCCTCTCTGAGCCTGTGCCCAGGAAGATGAGGTAGATTGTGGAGGTGGTTTCCCCAAAGGCAGGAAACGTGGCCACTGAGAGCCTTAGGAAAGGCTTTCTCCTACCTGAACTTTTATTTAGCACCAACTCTGTGCACCTTTCAACAATCCTGAGACATTGCCCCAAGAGGATACAACAGGGTCAGAGAGAGAATCCAGTGCCCCAAAGCTACAGGCTAGTCAGTGTCATCCTCAGCCCGGACATCCTAGAGAGGTCATGCGTTCCCAGGGGCTGGGGCACCTGACCAGAAGCCAAGGGATGGGGAAGCTGCTCCCACCTTCATCTGCACTTCATCGGCGCCACCAGCGGCCGGGGCTGGGGAGTCCTCCTGCACACGGTCCCGGCCTTGCTGGCTCCAGCCTGCCCTCTTCTACCTCTGAGGTGCGTGTTTATATGACTAATCCCTGTCTCATTTCCAAATCTGTGAAAGGGACAAGGTTCTACTGCCTTCCTGCCTGTTAGTCTACACACAGTGCCCAGAGCCCAGTCCAGCACACAAAGGCATGCACATGCATGTGCACATGTCCTGCATGGACAGACGGCCTGGGGTGCGGGTGCATGTGACTCCAGGAGTGTCAGGGTGTGCACGTACCTGGCCCCAGTTTGTTTCCCCAGAAACAGAGCTAGAGTGGAGGATTTGGGAGCAGGCAGTTCACTTGGGCAGTGACCAGAGAAGGACAGCAGGAAGCAGGTGCTGTGGGAGCTGGAGACTGCAGTGCCTGGGAGTCAGGGTGCTGTGGTTCATGGCACAGCTGTGTGGCCAGAGGTGGCGCTCATGCAGAGACCAGGGCGTGAGGTACAAAGCTCACACACCAAGCGATGCACGTCTACACATCCCTGCTCCTCTGGGAACATCAGTAAAGGGGCCTGGCCTGTGTCCTCACAAGGGCACATCTGTGCCTCCATCATGCCAGGGCTGGACAACCTGGGGTGAGTCTCCATGTGTCTGTTCTTGCATGTGTGTATGTGTATGTGTGAGCTGTGTGTACACACATGTGTACGAGGTGTGACACAGCCATGCACACACGTTCAGGCTACGTGCATGCACTTAAGTCCCTCACCTGACCCTGGCTGTGGCTGTGGGGTGATAGAGATGGCCTGGTCACCCTGGTAACCAGCAGGAGCTGGCTAAGCTGGAGCAACCTTGGTTCAAAAGGGAAAAAAAAAAAAAAAATCAAACCACTGAACACAAAGAGGAGCAGGAGGGTTGAGAGGGCCAGGCTCGGGCCAGGCTCAATCCAGGCTCCACTCGCAGTCTGGCCTGCCTGGCCTTGAGCCAATGAGGGCTGCCAGTCCTCCACCCAGCGTGCAGACTGTCTGTGGTGTGGGGGCCCTTCGGAGTCCGGGGAGTCCACCTGGCAAGGCAGCAGGCAGGGACAGGGACTGCGTGTGGCCACCCTGCAGATTCACCAAGCCCCAGAGGACGGCGCTTCAGACACCAGGCACTTGGCAAACCAGGGGCCGCTGGGCGGAGCCGCACACGAGTCACCCTTTACCGCCTATTAAGGCAACTCCAGAAAGAATGAAGGGATGGAGCCAAAGCAAAAACAATACCCAGCTGTGGATGTGACTGTTGATAGAAGCAAGGTCAGATGCTGTAAAGAGCAATATTGCATAGGAACCTGGAATGTCAGGTCCATGAATCAAGGCAAATTGGAAGTGGTCAAACAAGAGATGGCAGGAGTGAATGTCGACATTCTAGGAATCAGCGAACTGAAATGGACTGGAATGGGTGAATTTAACTCAGATGACCATTATATCTACTACTGCAGGCAGGAATCTCTCAGAAGAAATGGAGTAGCCATCATGGTCAAAAAAAGAGTCCGAAATGCAGTACTTGGATGCAATCTCAAAAACGACAGAATGATCTCTATTCGTTTCCAAGGCAAACCATTCAATATCACAGTAATCCAAGTCTATGCCCCAACCAGTAACGCTGAAGAAGCTGAAGTTGAATGGTTCTATGAAGACCTACAAGACCTTCTAGAACTAACACCCAAAACAGATGTCCTTTTCATTATAGGGGACTGGAATGCAAAAGTAGGAAGTCAAGAAACACCTGGAGTAACAGGCAAATTTGGCCTTGGAATATGGAATGAAGCAGGGCAAAGACTAATAGAGTTTTGCCAAGAAAATGCACTGGTCATAACAAACACCCTCTTCCAACAACACAAGAGAAGACTCTACACATGGACATCACCAGATGGTCAACACCGAAATCAGATTGATTATATTCTTTGCAGCCAAAGATGGAAAAGCTCTATACAGTCAGCAAAAACAAGACCAGGAGCTGACTGTGGCTCAGACCATAAACTACTTATTGCCAAATTCAGACTTAAATTGAAGAAAGTAGGGGAAACCACTAGACCATTCAGGTATGACCTAAATCAAATTCCTTATGATTATACAGTGGAAGTGAGAAATAGATTTAAGGGCCTAGATCATGGAATGAGGTTCGTGACATTGTAAAGGAGACAGGGATCAAGACCATTCCCATAGAAAAGAAATGCAAAAAAGCAAAATGGCTGTCTGGGGAGGCCTTACAAATAGCTGTGAAAAGAAGAGAAGCGAAAAGCAAAGGAGAAAAGGAAAGATATAAACATCTGAATGCAGAGTTCCAAAGAATAGCAAGAAGAGATAAGAAAGCCTTCCTCAGCGATCAATGCAAACAAATAGAGGAAAACAACAGAATGGGAAAGACTAGGGATCTCTTCAAGAAAATCAGAGATACCAAAGGAACATTCCATACAAAGATGAGTTCGATAAAGGACAGAAATGGTATGGACCTAACAGAAGCAGAAGATATTAAGAAGAGATGGCAAGAATACACAGAAGAACTGTACAAAAAAGATCTTCACGACCCAGATAATCACAATGGTGTGATCACTGACCTAGAGCCAGACATCCTGGAATGTGAAGTCAAGTGGGCCTTAGAAAGCATCACTACAAACAAAGCTAGTGGAGGTGATGGAATTCCAGTTGAGCTATTCTAAATCCTGACAGACGATGCTGTGAAAGTGCTGCACTCAATATGCCAGCAAATTTGGAAAACTCAGCAGTGGCCACAGGACTGGAAAAGGTCAGTTTTCATTCCAATCCCAAAGAAAGGCAATGCCAAAGAATGCTCAAACTACCGCACAATTGCACTCATCTCACACGCTAGTAAAGTAATGCTCAAAATTCTCCAAGCCAGGCTTCAGCAATATGTGAACCGTGAACTTCCTGATGTTCAAGCTGGTTCTAGAAAAGGCAGAGGAACCAGAGATCAAATTGCCAACATCTGCTGGATCATAGAAAAAGCAAGAGAGTTCCAGAAAAACATCTATTTCTGCTTTATTGACTATGCCAAAGCCTTTGACTGTGTGGATCACAATAAACTGTGGAAAATTCTTCAAGAGATGGGAATACCATACCACCTGATCTGCCTCTTGAGAAATTTGTATGCAGGTCAGGAAACAACAGTTACAACTGGACATGGAACAACAGACTGGTTCCAAATAGGAAAAGGAGTTCGTCAAGGCTGTATATTGTCACCCTGTTTGTTTAACTTACATGCAGAGTACATCATGAGAAACGCTGGACTGGAAGAAACACAAGCTGGAATCAAGATTGCCAGGAGAAATATCAATAACCTCAGATATGCAGATGACACCAGCCTTATGGCAGAAAGTGAAGAGGAACTCAAAAGCCTCTTGATGAAAGTGAAAGTGGAGAGTGAAAAGTTGGCTTAAAGCTCAACATTCAGAAAACGAAGATCATGGCATCCGGTCCCACCACTTCATGGGAAATAGATGGGGAACCAGTGGAAACAGTGTCAGACTTTATTTTTCTGGGCTCCAACATCACTACAGATGGTGACTGCAGCCATGAAATTAAAAGACGCTTACCCCTTGGAAGGAAAGTTATGACCAACCTAGATAGCATATTCAAAACCAGAGACATTACTTTGCCAACAAAGGTTCGTCTAGTCAAGGCTATGGTTTTTCCTGTGGTCATGTACGGATGTGAGAGTTGGACTGTGAAGAAAGCTGAGAGCCAAAGAATTGATGCTTTTGAACTGTGGTGTTGGAGAAGACTCTTGAGAGTCCCTTGGACTGCAAGGAGATCCAACCAGTCCATTCTGAAGAAGATCAGCCCTGGGATTTCTTTGGAAGGAATGATGCTAAAGCTGAAACTCCAGTACTTTGGCCACCTCATGCGAAGAGTTGACTCATTGGAAAAGACTCTGATGCTGGGAGGGATTGGGGCAGGTGGAGAAGGGGACGACAGAGGATGAGATGGC
The DNA here is from genome assembly GCF_027580195.1 of Bos mutus. Classification (NCBI taxonomy): domain Eukaryota; kingdom Metazoa; phylum Chordata; class Mammalia; order Artiodactyla; family Bovidae; genus Bos; species Bos mutus. The sequence goes on along the minus strand of NC_091621.1, from coordinate 71,920,440 downwards.
GGATGGCATCACTGACTCGATGGACGTGAGTCTGAGTGAACTCCGGGAGTTGGTGATGGACAGGGAGGCCTGGCATGCTGCGATTCATGGGGTGGCAAAGAGTCGGACACGACTGAGCGACTGATCTGATCTGATCTCAAGGCGCTAATTGCACGCGCCGCCTTGAGGCCAGGCAGCAACCCAGGTCGTGTGATGATTTATTCACGAGCTCCCATCCCCTCCCGCTCCCGACCAGCTCGTCAGCCTCGCTGCCCTGCTGGCTCGGAGGGAGGCATATCCTTGCTCACAAATATTGCCCACTATTTATATCTCACCTGATGGAACCAGCAGTGCGGTTCCCCACAGGCAGCCACCGGGCAGCATCAGGCCGAGTCTAGGTGCTCACGCTTGCTCAGGAGCCTGGGCCAGACCTTGGCTCACATCTGCAAGGGATTTGCCCTGCCTGCTCACTGTATCCTGAGAAAGCCCTCTGAGGAAGGGCCGGCTGCTGTCCCCACTGGGCAGATAAGGAAACTGAGAGCTAAAGTGAGTTCTCCAAGGCCGCACAGCCTATAAGACGCAGAGCTGGGGACTAATCCCTGCCAGGCCGCCCCCAAAGCCTGGGCCTTCACTGCACAGCACAGACCTCCCCAGTTGAGTCCCAGAGGTGGGGACTCATTTCGATTCCTGTTTTACAGAAGAGGAAACTGAGGCTCAGAGAGCTGAAGGGACTCACCCATGGTCACACAGCCAGGAAGGGAAGCCTGACATATGACCCTGCCTGGTAATGTGCCCCAGTCCATGCCCTGGTGACCCTCCGGCATGTGCAGGGAGCAGCCCGGGGAGGGTTGGGGGAGAGAATGGCTCAACATAGCCAGTCCCCACTGCTACGTGAAGCAGAAGCCATGTGGGGCCCCTTCACTTTGTGAGGTGGCCCTGCCTCAACACCCAACCCACCTTCCAGACAGCTGTGGAGGCCAGCTTGCTTGGCTCTGGTGCCTCAAGGGCCCAGCCCTCAGCACAGGGACAAGAAGAGACTTGGCATCCTGCTGCTGACCTCTGACTGTCACCCTCACAGACAAGGGGCCTGTTGCCTGGCCACAACAGCACTGGACGGGGGGTTTGGGAATCCCTTGCCCATCCCTCAGGCATCCTGTAATCCCTGGCTTCTCCTGAGACCCTGGGAACTGAGCCAGCTAGAACTCTGGCTGCCAGAGGGCAGCATGGTCCCCTCTCAAGGCCTCAATGTCCTCATCTGTAAGACAGGTGCAGACAGGCCCTCTGGGGGCTGAGCAATCGAGATGTGGGGCCCAGAGCTGGGCCTTCACACAGCAACCACTCAGCATGTGACCACAGTGAGGGCTTTCATGTCGGCATTTGCAAAGTGGGAAGCAGCTCACCTGTGACCCACAGAGCTGCATGGGCTTTGCAGCGTGCCAATTCTGGGCTCAGATTCCAACTCCTTGGTTGCGTGTCCAGGCACCTAGCAGCCCCTCTGAGCCATGGTCTCCCTGCCTTCCCGCAGGCCTGTCCAGGTGTGTGCTGGACTCTGCTCCAGCCTCAGCAAGCGCCTGAGAGCCAAACAGCTCCTCATCCCACTCGACCCCAAGGCCAGGGCAGCTGACACCTTTGAGGGACACCTCCGCCTGGGCCTGCCCTCAGGGGCCCAATGAGGATGTTCAGTACCGGGCCACGGGCACTGCCCCTCCCATGCTCCCCAGCCAGGCCACAACCCTGCCTGTGCACCAAAGACGTGCAATCCTAGGACTGCAGCTCAGATGAGGCCAGGCCCGGGCAGCTCACCCGGCCTCACAGGGCCTCGCGTCCCCATCTGTAATGTGTGAGCATTCAGACATGACTGCTGAGAGGACTGACAAGTGTATAAAGAGCCTAGAGAAGAGTGACCACCATCACCATCATGAGCAGCAGCAGCATTTCTGAGCCAGGCACCAGGAGGACAGTAGGAGGGACCCACTCACTTTAGCCCTGCCCCGCTGTGTGCTCATGGTCTGTTCCCAGGCCTGCCAGGCCCCAGGAGTCCTCAAGCATATCCGGGCAGCCCTTTTCTGTGGCCCCAGCAGGGCCTAGAAAGAGTTTCTGGAAAGAAGATGAATGCACATTTTCTGATGGTTTGCTCTGGCAACGCTGAACCCCTGCAGCTCCCACTGGCAGAGTGCCAGCCACTGGCCAGCTTCTGCCTTGTCCCTCTGACAGGGTCTGGGGCCACCCCGACCCTCCGTGGGCCCTGGCTTTCTTTGTGTCACACAAACTCTGGCCACACTAGGTATCCCAAGCTTCTGGATCTGATTCATCACTGGAGTCACCCAGCACCACGCCGGGCATGAGCGAGGGCTTATGTCCATGTGCAGAACCAGAAACGAGTGTGCACGCCCACCTGGGTCCCCAGGATTTTATCTCAATGGTCTCCCTTAAGCCTCCCAAGAGTCCTGCTTTGACATCAGAAGCAACTGAGGCACAGGAAGGTAGCCTCTGAATACTGAAGACCATGTGGGCTGTGACCAGCAATGGCAACAGCCCCTTGAGCCCTGGTGGCACCCCTAGCCCCGAGCTTAAGGGAAGCCACATTCTAGCCTAATGTGGGCCCTCAGTGGAGACGTGAGGGCTAGAAGGTGGAGCAGGAGGGACCTGGAGGCTGCACTCGGATCTCTGCAGCCTGCTTTGTATAATGGGTTGTAGGGACAAGCTCAGCACCTGGCAGTGGGCGCTCAGCCGTCAGCTGTGGAAGGAAGGGCTGGGGTCCCAACTGTCCAGGGTCCACCAGCCTCCTGCCACTCAGGCCTCCACCTCCTATTGACAGGTCACCCATTCAGGGGTCTCAGGCCCCAGAAGGGCATTAAAGGTCCTGGCACCAGGTTAGCAGCCAGCAGACAGTGATGGCCTCATAATCAAAGAAGAGAAGGCACCAGGCCTTGCACAAAGGCAGGGAGTTTCAGAGACCCTGCGCCCATGAGCAAGGGCAGCATGGGGCAAGATGAGCAGGCTGGCCTAAAAGTAGGCAGGGATGTGGAGGCAGACCCTTTGGGGCCCTGAAGCCAAGCTTCTGAAGGCTGCTCTGTCAGCCACAGTGAGACTTCTAGACAGAGGTTCAGAGGGGCACCTCAAGCCCCAGAAAGTCCCTGAACCCCTCTGAGCCTCGTGCTTTCCTCTGTAAATGGGGTAAGAAGAGCACTGGCACCTCCCAGGATCACCTCAGGAATCCATGCATCAACACCCACGAAAGCCCAAGGCAGCAGAAGCTTCCAGGAGCATCCCTTCCTGAGACCCAGGAACCCCACCTCCCTCCAGCCTGGGAGGGGATGGAGGGATGAGACCCAGGATCCTGCCCTCCCTGCAGCTGGGGGGGGTGGAAGGGTGACGAGGACAGAAAACCCATGAGCTGGGGAGATGCTGGAATAGAGTGCAGGAAAGGGGACTGCAGAAAGCACTGGGACCAGAAAGTTACTGAGGGTCTGAGCACAACACACAGGGCAGTAGGCCCAAACCTTTAGGTGCTACACACATGCAGTGGCACGGCTCTCCCCCACCTGCACCGCCGGCTGCATCCGCTTCACTGGTAATAGGGCACACACTCCTCACTAAGTCACTTCACTAGTGTCCGACTCTGTTTACACACTCAGACACATGCCCTCCATACAGTCACGGCCCTGCACAGCCACAGAACACACAGCCAAGAGCCACACCCCTACGCTGCCCACTGTCCACAGCCATCCACACTGTCTACCATTCACACAGCCTGACCCTGTCTACAAGACTGGTCCCAAGCCTACCCTCTGAACCCACTTGCTTGGGCTCCACCTGCTGAGGATGCTGTGTTGTGTAAGGGGGACACAGAAAGGAGGGTGGGGTGTCCGTAAGACCCTGTACTCCCACAGCAGCTGCACCCCAGGCCAACGGGAGCCAGGTAGCTTGGACCCCTCCAAATCCAGCTACCAGCATAATGCTGATGGGGAGCTCCTGCCAGCTCCTTAGTGCTGACAGGCCGATTAGGAACAGGGGCCAGCTGTGCCCCTGCCTCCCACCAGAGCAGCTGCAGCCTTTGAGGGGTACCGAGGAAGGGCTCCTGTTCCCTGCCTGCCTTTCTGCCCTTACACTTCCCTGCAGATAAATGATATAGAGCATCTTTTAATATGTTTACTTGCCATCTGTATATCTTCTTTGCTGAAGTATCTGTTCAGGTCTCTGGTCCATTTTTTCCTAATGTCTGTTTGTCATGTATTCTCTGTTGCTGAGTGTTAAAGTTTTTGGTTTATTTTGGTTAACAGCCCTTGATCAGATGCTGCTGCTGCTAAGTCATTTTAGTCGTGTCCCGACTCTGTGTGACCCCATGGACTGCAGCCTACTAGGCTTCTCTGTCCATGGGATTCTCCAGGCAAGAACACTGGAGAGGGTTGCCATTTCCTTCTCCAATGCATGAAAGTGGAAAGTGAAAGTGAAGTCGCTCAGCCGTGTCTGACTCTTAGCGATCCCATGGACTGCAGCCTACCAGGCTCCTCCATCCATGGGATTCTCCAGGCAACAGTACTGGAGTAGGGTGCCATTGCCTTCTCCTGATCAGATGTGTCTTTTGCAAATATTTTCTCCTGTCTGAAACTTGTCTTCTCTTACTATTAACATCATCTTTCTCAGAGCAGAAGTTTTCAATTTTAATGAAGTCCATCCAGCTTGTCAATTTTTTTCTTTCATGGATCATGCCTTTGATACTGCATCTAAAAGCCATAACTATACCCAAGGTCATCTTAGTTTTCTCCTACACTATCCTCTAGGAGTTTCATAGCTCTGTGCCTAACATTTACATTTATGACCCAGTCTCAGTTAAGTTTGCTGAAGGGTGTGTAGTTTGTGTCCAGATTAAGTTCTTTGCATGTGAACGTCTGGTGGTTCCAGCACCATTTGTTGAAAGACTGTCCTTGCTCCACTGTCAGTGATGTGTTGGCTATGTTTGTGTGTGTCTGTTTCTGGGCTCTCTGCTTTGGTCCACTGATCTCTCTGTCTGCTCCGTTGCCAGGCCCACACTGTCTCGATTACTGTCACTTTATGGAAAGTCTTTAGGTCAGTTAGTGTCAGTCCTACAGCATTGTTCTTCTCCTTCAGTAGAGTGTTGGCTGTTCTGCATCCATCACTTCTCCATACAAACTTTAGAATTAGTGAATCAATATCTACTAAATAACTTTCTGGGATTTTGATTGGGGTACGTTGAACCTATAGATCAAGCTGGGAATAGCTGACATCTAACAATATTGAGTCTTCCTATACGTGAACATGGAATATCTCTCCACTTATTTAGCTTTCCTTTGATTTCATTCATCAGAGTTTTGTTGGATTTATATCTAGGTAGTTTCTTTTGAGGCTTCCCTGGTAGCTCAGGTGGTAAGAATCCACCTGCGATGCAGGAGACCCAGGTTTGATTCCTGGGTTGGGAAGATCCCCAGAGAAGGGATAGGCTATCCAGTATTCATGGGCTTCCTGGTGGCTCAGATGGTAAAAAAATCTGCCTGCAATGCAGGAGACCTGGGTTCAGCCCTGGGTTGGGAAGATTCCCCTGGAGGACGGCAAGGCAACCCACTCTGGTATTCTTGCCTGAGGATCCCCATGGACAGAGGAGCCTGGCGGGCTACAGTCCATGGAGTTGCAAAAGATTTGGACATGACTGAGTGACTAAACACAGCATTAGTATAGAGTATTGCTATTTTTAATCACATAAATTATCATAGTCAACCTAGCTATAGGAATTAGATAAACGACTTCATTAATTTCAACTGAAACAACTTAAAGATTTTTCAATAAAGAAAAATTTTGAGTATGAAAACATCACAAATATTGTATGGTCAATAAACTTGAAAAATAATTTCCATCAAATCAGAGAATAGTTAGTGGCAAAGCTGAAAAGAAAGTCTAGTTTTTGTTTGTTTAGTTTAAAGCAGTGCATATTCTATCATTTCATACTACTTATAATAAAAATTATGGTTGGCTTTTTATCTGTGATTCTTACCTTTATGTTAATATCACTTTATATTCCCTGAGTTTTAAAACTTAAAACTTAAAAAGTTGGTTTTTTTTTTTACTGTTTTATGTTGTACCTAAATGTTTACTCAGTTATTAAGTTTTTATTGTTCCTCTATTTTCAAAGCCAAGTTACTTTCTTTGCTTCATCTTTGTAAACTGTCATTTATAACAGCATTTGCCTCATAACCAGATTTTCTGTCTTTTTCATTTTGTTTTGGAAAGGTCAGTTTCTTTATTTGTTTTCTTTTTATTAAAATATTTTTGCATGAGAATCTTCTGAATATAGGCTACTGTATACTAGTGTTCTGTTGTTGCTATTTGGAAAGAATGAATCAGGGCAGATTTTCAAGATAGTGGAGGAATAAGATGGGGAGACCAACTTTTGCTAACAAATATATTAAAAATTCATCTGCATGTGGAGCAACTCCTACAGAACACCTGAACGCAGGCAGAAGACCTCAGAATTCCAAAAAGGCAAGCCAATCTCCTCAGCATGAGATGTGTATGTTAGTTGCTCAGTCGTGTCCGCCTCTTTGCAATCCCATGAACTCTAGCCCACCAAGTTCCTCTGTCCATGGAATTTCCCAGGCAAGAATACTGGAGTGGGTTGCCATTCCTCTCCAGGGGATCTTCCTGACCCACTGATTGAACTTGAGTCTTCTGCGTTGCAGGCAGAAGACTTCTGAGCCACCTAATGGCAAGTCAGAATGAGGTAGGGAAAAAGATAAAGACAAATAAAGAGGCAAATGATTTCAGGATGGGAACCTGCACCTCAGGGAGGGAGTTATTAAGGAGAAAAGTTTCCTCATACTTGGAAACCTCCTCATGGGGATTCAGGAGAAAGCTTCAGAATTCCAGTGAGGAATGCAGCAATAAATGCTCCAGAGGCGAAACAGAGAAAATTCACCAGAGATCATTGCCTAACAGCACTTTTCCAGCCTAGAAGCTCCTCACATGCCCACACCCATAACAAGTGGGGCTGAGACTCAGGCTCAGGCTCATGCTCATGCTATGGGAGTCAGCGAGAGGACTAGGGTTGGCTGTCATAAATGTACTCTGAGGGAGTTAGTATGACACAGCTGAGAGAGTTCAGGAAGGCTTGGCTGCCTGGAAAAGCAAGAGATCACTGCTGCCAGGACACTCTACTTCTGCACTCTCACAGACAGTGGCTATGTGCCTGGTGGTGGTCACCAAAGCTGGCAGGAGCACCAGTGCCAGTGGTGGAACTAGACATAAGTGCAGTTTATCGTTCTAGAGTGGGGAACATAAGCCACTAGCCACTGCCAAAGCCAAGGAGAGTGCCTGAGGCAGCAGAGAAAATGCTGCTGCGGTTGTCCCTGAATCCAGAAGTGAACAATAAGTAGGCACAGGCTACTGCACACACCTTTCTGGGCGCCTAAGCTGCTTGGCTCTTCCTAGGGACACACAAAGTGGGGCCAAGTCCTCTAGGAGAATGCATGGCATGCCTCAGACTGTAATAATATCTGGTGGATCTCGACTACTACAGGCACTTCCAGTATGTCCCATGTGTGGCTGCCATATCACTCCCTCTCCCAAGCTCAACTGAACAAGTGAGCCCTAATAAGCCTTGACCTTCACCCCTCTTGTCTGGGTGGGAAGAAACACCAACCAGAAGGCAGCCTATAAGCAGGGATACCCAGAACCAGAGCAGAACACCAGGGATGTGGAGCCAAAGAAGAAGGAGGGGAATGAGGTCCTGCAGTGGCTTAAATCCTTCAATTGGCCTGAGACTGGACTTTAGGGACAACTGTGGATTATGGGAGCAAGTATAAGCTGGAGTAAAGCAAGTTCTGAGTCTGAGCTTACCCTACATTGCCCACAACAGGTTCAGAGAATTCTCTAGAAATATTAGAGGATTTCCTGAGTAGGCAGATTGACTGGAGCACACACTGTGTCAAGAAGAAAAAGGAAGAATCATGAAGACCTTCTTCTCACACTGTATATACAACTTTCCTTTTTAAAATTTTTATCATATTGTTCTACTGTTGTTCTTTCTTTTTGGTCCTTTAATTTCTATTTTTATAACCTATTTTCCTTTTTTTTAAAAAATAGAGATTTTAATAAATTCATTTAATTTTTATTTTATTCATATTTTTACAGTACTGTCTAGTTCTTCTTCATGTTTTCCATGTTTTTGATTTTGGAATTTTGCTAGTGTAGTTTTTAGTATTCATTTTCACTTATGGGTTTGTTTATTGGCTTGACTGCTCTCTTCCTTTTGACTCCACTTTCTATCCTTTCCCACCCTCTTTTTTTTTCTCTTCTTTCCTCTTTGAAAGTGTGTGAGTCTCTTTGGGTATTCTTGGCTATTGAGTGTTGTTTCACCATTAGTCTTGGGGATTTGTCTGCTGAGCTCTGTGGTGTATGAAATCTTGGTGTGGCAGTAAGGGTGGGGCCTGAATTACCAAGGTGGGAGACAGAAGTCTAGGACTCTGGACCACTAGAGAACTCCAGACACTATGGAACATTAACTGGTGAGAATTCTCCCAAAGGCCTCCATCTCAACACTAAGACCAAGCCCCACCCATAGGCCAGCAAGCTGCAGTGCCAGATGCCTCACTGCAAACCTTTAGCCAAAGAGGAACACAACCCTTCCCTTAGCAGAAGGCTGCCCAAAGCCCACAGATGTACCAAAACACACCACTGGACGTGGCACCACCCTCCAGAGAGACAATGTCCAGTTCCATCCACCAGAGAACAGGCACAAATCCCTCCAACCAGGAAACTTTAACAAAGCATGGGTCCAAACCCACACATAGGGACAGACTCCACAATTAAGAGGACCTACAACCTTCCAGCCTATAGATAGGAGACCACAAACACAGTAAATTAAGCAAAATGAAAAGACAGAGAAACATGCAGCAAATGAAAGAATACAGTATAAAACCACCGGACAAGAATATGAAAGGAAAAAAAGCAATTTATCTGAAAAAAAATACAGAGTAATGATAGTAAAGATGATCCAAAATCTTGGAAATAAAATGGAGGCATAGATAAATAGACTAGAGGCATAAGAGATCCAAAAGATACAATAAATGTATAAGAAGGATTTAGTAGAATAAAAGAATAGACAATCGCAATGAATAACACAATAAATGAGATTAAACATACACTGCTGCTACTGCTGCTAAGTCGTTTCAGTCGTGTCCGACTCTGTAAACCCCATAGACGGCAGCCCACCAGGCTTCCCCTGTCCCTGGGATTCTCCTGGCAAGAACACTGGAGTGGGTTGCCATTTCCTTCTCAATGCATGAAAGTGAAAAGTGAAAGCAAAGTCGCTCAGTTGTGTCTGACTCCTATCGACCCCATGGACTGCAGCCTACCAGGCTCCTCTGTCCATGCGATTTTCAGGCAAGAGTACTGGGTGGTGCCATTGCCTTCTCAAAACACACACTAGAGTGAAGTAATAGCAGAATAAATTAGGTAGAAGTACAGATAAGTGAGCTGGAAGATAGAAGAGTGGAAATAACTAAACCAGAGCAGAAGAAAGAAAATAAAATAAATGAGGATGGTCTCAGAGGCCTCTGGGACAACGTTATTTACATCTACATTGAAATTAGAGTGGGCCCAGAAGAAGAGGAGAAAATGGGGTATGGAAATATTTGAGATTATACTCAGAAACTTCCTTAACATGGGAAAGGAAATAGCCACCCAATTTAGGAAGCCCACAGAGTCCCATACAGGATAAGTCCAAGGAAAAACACACCAAGACACATATTAATCAAACTAACAAAAGTTAAACCAAAGAAGAAATTTTAAAAGCAACAAGCGAAAAGAAACAAATAACATAGAAAGGGATTCACATAAGAATAATAGCTGATCTTTCAATAGAAACTCTTCAGGCCAGAATGGGGAGGCAGGATATATTTAAAGTGATGAAAGGAAAAAACCTAGATGGAAGATTACTCTATCCAGCAAGGATCTCATTCAAACTTGAAGGAAAAATTGAAAGCTTTATAGACAATCAAAAATTAAGAGATATTAGCACTGCTAAACCAGCTTTATGACAAATGTTAAAGGAATTCTAAGAAAGGAAATATTATTATATAATAGAGAAAAAAAAGGCCACTGAGTCAAACTCAAACTAGTAACCTAAATAGTCATAGGATCATATATCTCAATAATTAATTTAAATGTAAATGGATTAGTGCTCCAAACCAAAGGCTACAGATGGGCTTAATGGATACAAAAACAAGACCCTATATTTGCTCTCTATAAAAGACCCACCTCAGACCTAGGGACACATGTACAGGACTGAAAGTGGGGGCTGCAAAAGATACTCCATGCAAATGGAAATCAAAATAAAGTGAAAGAATACTACATATGGAGAAGGCAATGGCACCCCAGACATAAGCCTCTAAAATCCCAAAACAGAGGAGCCTGGTAGGCTGCAGTCCATAATGATCAAGAGATCAATCATGACTGAGATTTCACTTTCATTATAAACTTTCATGCATTGGAGAAGGAAATGGCAGGACTCCAGTGTTCTTGCCTGAGAATCCCAGGCTGCAGCCTGGAGGGCTGCCATCTAGTGTCTCAGTCAGAGTTGGACACCCTGAAGCGACTCAGCAGCAGCAGCAGCAGCAGCAGCAGCAGCAGCACTACATATATCATGGGAAGAGACTCTAAAATAAAGACAACAAAGGATACTACACAATGATCAAGAGATCAATCCTGGAAGATTTAGCAATTATAAATATGGAAGACAATGGCACCCCACTCCAGTACTCTTGCCTGGAAAATCCCATGGAGGAGGAGCTGTGTCTTAGCAGCAGCAGCAGCATGCACTCAAGCAAGGGAGCACTTCAATACATAAGGAAAAATGCTAGCAACTATTAAAGGAGAAATTAACAGTAACACAAAAATAATGTGGGACTTAACTCTGCATTCACACCAATGGAAAGATCATCCGGAAAGAAAATTAATAAGGTAACACAAGTTTTAAATGATATATTGGACCAGTTTGATCTAATTGGTATCTATAGGGCATTTCATCCAGAAACAGTAGAATTCACTTTCTTCTCAAAATGCACATGGAACATTCTTCAGCATAGACCACATCTTGGGTCACATATCAAACCTTTGTAAATTACAAAGAATTGAAATTATTTCAGGCATCATTTAAGACCACAGTGCTATAAGATTAGATATCAACTACACTCAGTTCGTAAGAATCTGCCTGGAATGCAGGAGACCTGGGTTCGATTCCTGGGTTGGGAAGATCCCCTGGAGAAGGGAAAGGCTACCCACTCCAGTATGGAGACCTGGTTTGATCTTCTTGCAGTCTGGAGAATTCCATGAACTATATAGTCCATGGGGTCACAAAGAGTCAGACATGACTGAGCGACTTTCACAGGGAAAAAAAACAAAAACAAACTATAAAAGGCAAACACATGAAGGCTAAACAACATGCTTCTGAACAATCAAGAGGTCACTGAAGAAATCAAAGAGAAAATTTAAAAGTACCTAGAAGCAAAAGACAATGATATATGACAACTAAAAACTTAGGGGACACAGTAAAAGCAATAATAAGAGGCAAGTTTATAGCAATACAAGCCTACCTCAAGAAGCAAGAAAACCATCAAATAAACCATCTAACCTTACATCTATAGCAACTGGAAAAAGAGTAAGAACAGCAACACATAAAAACACCCAAAGTTAGTAGAAGTAAATCATAAAGATCAGAGGAGAAATAAATGAAAAAAAAAATGAAGGAAACAATAGAAAAGATCAATAAAATTAAAAGCTGGCTAATTGAGAAGATTAAGAAAGAATGACAAATCATTAGACAGTCTCACTAAGAAAAAAAGAGAGAAGACTCAAATCAATAAAATCAGAAAATAATGGAAAATAGACAACCCTGAAATATTAGGATCATAAGATACTACTAGAAGCAACTATATGCCAAAAAAAAAAAAAGAAGAAGAAGAACAACCTGGTAGAAATGGACACTTTATTAGAAAAGTATAACCTTCCAAAACTGAACCAGGTAGAAATAGAAAATATGAACAGACCAATGACAAGCATGGAAATTGAAAATGTAGTCAACAATCTTCCAACAACAACAACAACAAAAGGCCAAGGCCTGATGTCTTCACAGGTGAATCACCTATCCTACTCAAACTTTTCTGGAGAATTGCAGAGGTAGGCAAACTCCCAAATTAATTCTACAAGGTCACCATCACACTAATACAAATACTAGATAAAGATGTCAGATAAAAAGAATATCAGAGGCCAATATCACTGATGCATATACATGCAAAAATTCTCAACAAAATTCAAGCAAATAGAATCCAACAATACTTGATCACACAGCATGATCAAGTAGAGTTTATTCCAGGAATGTAAAGATTTTTCAGTATACACAAATCAATCTGTGTGATACACCACCATAATAGAAAGTGAAAGATAAAAACAATATGATTATCTCAATAGATGCAGAGAAATCTTTCAACCAAATTCAACATCCATTTATGATAAAAACTCTCCGGAATGTAGACATAGAAGGAATCTACCTTAACATAAACAAATGGCAATGCATGACAATCCAAAGAGAATTTATTATCAACGGTGAAAATGTAAATGTATTTCCTCTAAGAACAGAACACGCCAAAGTGTGCCCACTCACTATTGCTACTATTATTCAACATAGTTTGGAAGTCTTAGCCACAGAAATCAAAGAAGAAAAAGAAATAAAAGAAATGCAGATTGGAAATGAAGAAGTAAAACCCTTATTGTTTGCAGATGACATAAAACTATACCTAGAATATAAAACTATACCTAAGACTATACCTAAAAATGTCATCAGAAATTGATAGAGCTAATTGATTAATGAAGTCTCAGGATATAAAATTAATACATAGAAATCCCTTGCATTCCTATACACTAAAAATGAAAAATCAGAAAGAGAAATTAAGGAAACAACCCCATTCTCCATTGCAAAAAAAGAATAAAATACTTAGGAATAAACCTGCCTAAAATAGACAAAAAATCTGTATGTAGAAAATCATAAGACACTGATGAAAGAAATCAAAGGTGGCACAAAGAGATGGAGAGACATTCCATGTTCTTGGATTGGAAGAATCAATATTGAAAAAAATGACTATACTACTGAAAGCAATTTGTAGATTCAATATAACTCCTATCGAACTACAAATGGTATTTTTCACAGAACTAGAACTAAAAAAAAAAAAACCCAACTTAAATGGAAACACAAAAGACCCTGAATAGGCATATAAACTGTAAGAATGAAAAACAGAGCTGGAGGAATCTGACTTCAAACTATGCTACAAAACTATAGTTGTTAAGACAGTATGGTACTGGCAGAAAAACAGAAATACAGATCAATGGATCAAGGTAGAAAATCCAGCGATCAACACACACATCCAAGGGCACCTTATTTTTGACAAAAGAGGAAATAATATGTGCAATGGAGAAAAGATAGCCTGTTCAATAAGTGATGCTGGGAAAACTAGAAAGCATATTCAAAAGCAGAGACATTACTTTGCCAACAAAGGTTCGTCTAGTCAAGGCTATGGTTTTTCCAGTGGTCATGTATGGATGTGAGAGTTGGACTGTGAAGAAAACTGAGCACCGAAAAATTGATGCTTTTGAACTGTGGTGTTGGAGAAGACTCTTGAGAGTCCCTTGGACTGCAAGGAGATCCAACCAGTCCATTCTGAAGGACATCAGCCCTGGGATTTCTTTGGAAGGAATGATGCTAAAGCTGAAACTCCAGGACTTTGGCCACCTCATGCGAAGAGTTGACTCATTGGAAAAGACTCTGATGCTGGGAGGGATTGGGGGCAGGTGGAGAAGGGGGACGACAGAGGATGAGATGGCTGGATGGCATCACTGACTTGATGGATGTGAGTCTGAGTGAACTCTGGGAGTTGGTGATGGACAGGGAGGCCTGGTGCGCTGTGATTCATGGGGTCGCAAAGAGTCAGACATGACTGAGAGACTGAACTGAACTGAACTGATGTGTAAAAGAATGAAATTAGAAAACTTCCTCATACCAAACACAAAAATAATTCCAGATGAATTAAAAATGTAAATATAAAACTAGAAATTGCAAAACTCTTAGAGGAAAACATAGGCAAAACACTCTTTGACATAAATCACAGCTAGATACTTTATGACCCACCTTTTAGAGTGGTAGAAATAAAAACAAAAAGAACAAGCAATTAAATGTAGCTAGTAGAGGTGATGGAATCCCAGTTGAGCAATTTCAAATTCTAAAAGATGATGCTGTGAAAGTGCTGTACTCAATATGCCAGCAAATTTGGAAAACTCAGCAGTGGCCACAGGACTGAACAAGGTCAGCTTTCATCCCAATCCCAAAGAAAGGCAATGCCAAATAATGTTCAAACAACTGCACAATTGAACTCATCTCACACACTAGCAAAGTAATGCTCAAAATTGTCCAAGCCAGGCTTCAACAGGACATGAACTATGAACTTCAGATGTTCAAGCTGGATTTAGAAAAGGCAAAGGAACCAGAGATCAAATCACCAACATCTGCTGGATAATTGAAAAACCCAGAAAGTTCTAGAAAATCATCTACTTCTGCTTTATTTTGTAGGTTATAGCCTTTGACTGTCTGGTTCACAACAAACTGGGAAAACTCTTAAAAGATGGGGATACCAGGCCACCTGACCCACCTCCTGGGAAATCTGTGTGCATGTCAAGAAGCAAGAGTTAGAAATGCACATGGAGAAACAGACTGGTTCCAAATCGGGAAAGGAGTACGTCAAGGCTGTATATTGTCAACCTGCTTATTTAACTTATATGCAGAGTACATCATGAGAAATGCTGGGCTGGAGGAAGCACAAGCTGGAATCAAGATTTCAGGGAGAAATATCAATAACCTGATATGCAGATGGCACCACACTTATGGCAGAAAGGGAAGAACTAAAGAGCCTCTTGATGAAAGTGAAATAGGAGAGTGAAAAAGTTGGCTTAAAACTCAATTCAAAATACAAAGATCATGGCATCTGGTCCCATCACTTCATGGAAAATGGATGGGAAAACAATGGAAACAGAGACTGACTTTATTTTTCTGGGCTCCAAAATCACTGCAGATTCTAACTACAACCATGAAATTAAAAGATGTTAGCTCCTTGAAAGAAAAGCTCTGACAAACCTAGACAGCATATTAAAAAGCAGAGACGTTACTTTTACCAACAAAGGTCCATCTAGTCAAAGCTATGGTTTTTCCAGTAGTCATGTATGGATGTGACAGTTGGACTGTAAAGAAAGCTGAGCACTGAAGAATTGATGCTTTTGAACTGTGATGTTGGAGAAGACTCTTGAGAGTCTCTTGGACTGCAAGGAGATCCAACCAGTCCATTCTAAAAGAAATCAGTCCTAAATATTCACTGGAAGGACTGATGCTGAAGCTGAAACTCCAAATTTTCGCCACCTGATGTGAAAAACTGACTCATTGGAAAAGACCTGATGCTGGGAAAGCTTGAAGAAAGGAGGAAAAGGGAACGACAGAGGATGAGATGGTAGGATGGCATTACCGACTCAATGGACATGAGTTTGAGCAAGTTCCAGGAGTTGGTGGTGGACAGGAAGCCTGGCATGCTGCAGTCCATGGGGTTGCAAAAGAGTTGGATGTGACTGAACTGAACAGAATTAAATGTAATTAATTCATTAAATGTACTTAAACAAATGTAATTAAATGTGAAAGCTTTTGTACTGCAAAGGGCACTATAAACAAAGTGAAAAATCAGCCCTCAAAATGGGAGAAAATAATAGCACGTGAAACAATTGATGAAGGATTAATCTCCAAAAAATACAAGCAGCTCATGCAACAATCAAAAAAAAAAAAAAAAAAAAAACTCATTCTAAAAGTTGGCAAAAGACCTAAACAGACATTTCTCCAAAGACATACAGATGATTAATAAGAACATGAAAAAGATACTCAATACCACTCATTATTAGAGAAATGCAAATCAAAATTTCAATGAGGTAGCACTTCACACCAGTCAGAATGGTCATCATCAAAAAAATCTGCAAATAATAAATGCTGAAGAGGATGTGGAGAAAAGGAAACGCTCTCGCACTTTTGGTGAAATGTAAATTGATATAGCCACTATGGAGAACAGTAGGGAGTGTCCTTGGAAAACTAGGAAGAAAACTACCATAAGACCCAACAATCCCACTACTGAGCATATGTTCTGAGGAAACCATAATTGAAAAAGACACATGTACCGCTATGTTCATTGAAGCACTATTTACAATAGCTAGGACATGGAAGCAACCTAGATATCCATTGACAGATGAATGGATAAAGAAGTTGTAATAAATGTATACCATGGAATATTGCTCAGTCATAAAAAAGAACACTTTGAGCCAATTCTAATGAGGTGGGGAACCTATAGCCTAATATACTAGGATGAATAAGTAAGAAAAAGAAAAGCAAAGTAAGTTAGAAAGAGAAATAAATTGAAAGAGAAAAACAAGTATCATATATTAACCTATATATATATATATATGGAATATAGAAGGATGAGCCTTTTGCAGGGCAGTAGTGGATATTCAAACATAGAGAACAGGCTTATGGACACAGCTGTGGAAATAGAGGCTGGGACGAATTAGGAGAGTAGCATTGAAATGTATACTTGAGCATACGTACAATGGTTAGCCAGCAGGAATTTGCTGTATGACTCAGGGATCTCAAACCTGGTGCTCTCTGCCAATCTATAGGGGTGCTATGGGGTGAAATGTGGAAGGGAATTTCAGGAGGGAGGGGACATATGTTCACCTATGGGTGATTCATATTGAGGTATAGCAGAAACTATCACAATATTTTAAAGCAATTATCCTCCAATTAAAAATAAATAAATAAAATAAAGGATGATCTAAATGATCATTGATCACAGGTACCTTATTTTATTTATAAAGAATTCCAAATTGTTTACAAAGTATTCTAATTAGTAAAATAGATAAGTTATTGGGTGCGTGATTTTCAAAAAACTGTGTTTCTCCATGTCAGAAAACAAACAAACAGAAATGTCCGAAAAATAATTACATTTACCAAGGCAAAACAACATACTTTTTTTGCAAACGACTCAGAGCAGTTTCCATGGTTATTGTTGCAAAGGTCTGACTTCCCACATGGAATATAATGAACAGATAAAAGGATGAGTCTCAGTCTGACAATGCAAGCCTACCTAATTAAAACATGGTAGGTGTTTTTTCATACTTGATCTCACCTGAAGTCTAGTGGTAATGGTAAATTGTTAACTTTCATTGATGATTAGAATTCCACTGCATAGATATCTAACAGTTTGTCCATTCTTTTATTAACTGACAACTGAGCTGTTTAGTATTTACATATGTTGGATAAATATTTAGGATTGGGATTGTGGGGTCACAGATAGATATACCCAGAATGACAAGCTGTCTACTTTCCTTTATTATGCAGAATACATGAAATAGAATGAATGCTTTGCTTCTAGGTCTCTGTTGCTACATCTCCTCAACTGAGGTCATGAAATCATGAATCACACACCCTGAAATATTGATGAGAGATTTAATCAGTCAATTGTGGGTAACGTTCCAATACATTTGAATATCTTCAAAGCTAGAGCTTTCTACTTATCTTTCTTGCCTATATTTGCAGTGAGCTTTGATTAATTGCAGTGCCAGGAAAATGGTAAGTTTTATTATTATGCAGAGCATATGTTTTGGTTAGAGTATAACTTGTGATAGTTCCAGGTACTAATGGGAATGGATAGACCTATGATTGAACAGGAAAGACTAGAGATCTCTTCAAGAAAATCAGAGGTACCAAAGGAACATTTCATTCAAAGATGGGCTCCATAAAGGACAGAAATGGTATGGACCTAACAGAAGCAGAAGATATTAAGAAGAGATGGCAAGAATACACAGAAGAACAGTATAAAAGATCTTCACGACCCAGATAATCACAATGGTGTGATCACTGACCTAGAGCCAGACATCCTGGAATGTGAAGTCATGTGGGCCTTAGAAAGCATCACTACGAACAAAGCTAGTGGAGGTGATAGAATTCCAGTTGAGCTATTCCAAATCCTTAAAGATGATGGTGTGAAAGTGCTGCACTCAATATGCCAGCAAATTTGGAGAACTCAGCAGTGGCCACAGGACTGGAAAAGGTCAGTTTTCATTCCAATCCCAAAGAAAGGCAATGCCAAAGAATGCTCAAACTACGGCACAATTGCACTCATCTCACACGCTAGGAAAGTAATGCTTAAAATTCTCCAAGCCAGGCTTCAGCAATATGTGAACCGTGAACTTCCTGATGTTCAAGCTGGTTTTAGAAAAGGCAGAGGAACCAGAGATCAAATTGCCAACATCCGCTGGATCATGGAAAAAGCAAGAGTTCCAGAAAAACATCTATTTCTGCTTTATTGACTATGCCAAAGCCTTTGACTGTGTGGATCACAATAAACTGTGGAAAATTCTTCAAGAGATGGGAATACCAGACCACCTGATCTGCCTCTTAAGAAATTTGTATGCAGGTCAGGAAGCAACAGTTACAACTGGACATGGAACAACAGACTGGTTCCAAATAGGAAAAGAAGTTCGTCACGGCTGTATATTGTCACCCTGTTTATTTAACTTATATGCAGAGTACATCATGAGAAACGCTGGACTGGAAGAAACACAAGCTGGAATCAAGATTGCGGGAGAAATAACCTCAGATATGCAGATGACATCACCCTTATGGCAGAAAGTGAAGAGGAACTCAAAAGCCTCTTGATGAAGGTGAAAGTGGAGAGTGAAAAAGTTGGCTTAAAGCTCAGCATTCAGAAAACAAAGATCATGGCATCCGGTCCCACCACTTCATGGGAAATATATGGGAAACAGTGGAAACAGTGTCAGACTTTATTTTTCTGGGCTCCAAAATCACTGCAGATGGTGACTGAAGCCATGAAATTAAAAAGACGCTTACTCCTTGGAAGGAAAGTTATGACCAACCTAGATAGCATATTCAAAAGCAGAGACATTACTTTGCCAAAAAAGGTCCGTCTAGTCAAGGCTATGGTTTTTCCTGTGGCCATGTATGGATGTGAGAGTTGGACTGTGAAGAAGGCTGAGCACTGAAGAATTGATGCTTTTGAACTGTGGTGTTGGAGAAGACTCTTGAGAGTCCCTTGGACTGCACGGAGATCCAACCAGTCCATTCTGAAGGACATCAGCCTGGGATTTCTTTGGAAGGAATGATGCTAAAGCTGAAACTCCAGTACTTTGGGCACCTCATGCGAAGAGTTGACTCATTGGAAAAGACTCTGATGCTGGGAGGGATTGGGGGCAAGAGGAGAAGGGGGCGACAGAGGATGGGATGGCTGGATGGCATCACTGACTTGATGGACATGAGTCTGAGTGAACTCTGGGAGTTGGTGATGGACAGGGGAGGCCTGGCGTGCTGCAGTTCATGGGGTCGCAAAGAGTCGGACACGACTGAGTGACTGATCTGATCTGAACAGGTTTAGACAGCTATCTATTTGTCTTCACCTAGTCATGTGGCCCAGGACTTCACTATCTATTTTCATTCCTGGAAAAAAATGAGGTCATCAGAATACCGGGACTCCTGTCCATCACCAACTCCAGCAGTCCACCCAAACCCATGTCCAATGAGTCGGTGATGCCATCCAACCATCTCATCCTCTGTCATCTCCATTTCCTCCTGCCCTCAATCTTTCCCAGAATCAGGGTCTTTTCAAATGAGTCAGCTCTTCGCATCAGGTGGCCAAAGTATTGGAGTTTCAGCTTCAACATCAGTCCTACCAATGAACATCAATGACTGATCTCCTTTAGGATGGACTTCTTGGATCTCCTTGCAGTCAAAGGACTCTCAAGAGTCTTCTCAAATGTCACAGTTCAAAAGTATCAATTCTTTGGTGCTCAGCTTTCTTTATAATCCAACTCTCACATCCATACATGACCACTGGAAAAACAAAAGCCTTGACTAGACGGACCTTTTTAATATGCTTTTAATATGCTGTCTAGGTTGCTCATAACTTTCCTCCCAAAGAGTAAGTATCTTTTAATTTCATGGCTGCAATCACCATCTACAGTGTGATTTTGGAGCTCATAAAAATAAAGCCAGCCACTGTTTCCCCATTTATTTGCCATGAAGTAACGGGACTGGATGCCAAGCTCTTAGTTTTCTGAATGTTGAGTTTTAAGTCAACTTTCTATTCTTCTCTTTCACTTTCATCAAGAGGCTCTTTAGTTCCTCTTCACTTTCTGCCATAAGGGTGGTGTCATCTGCATATCTGAGATTATTGATATTTCTCCTGGAAATCTTGTTTCCAGCTTGTGCTTCCTCCAGCTCAGCGTTTCTCATGAGGTACTCTGCATATAAGTTAAATAAGCAGGGTGATAATACACAGCCTTGACATACTCCTTTTCCTATTTGGAACAAGTCTGTTGTTCCATGTCCAGTTCTAACTGTTGCTTCCTGACCTGCATGCAGATTTCACAAGAGGCAGGTCAGGTGGTCAAATAGTCCCATCTGTTTCAGAATTTTCCACAGTTTATTGTGATCCACACAGTCAAAGGCTTTGGCATAGTCAATAAGCAGAAATAGATCTTTTCTGGAACTCTCTTGCTTTTTCAATGATCCATTGGATGTTGAAAATTTGATCTCTGGTTCCTCTGCCTTTTCTAAATCCAGCTTGAACATCTGGAAGTTCACGGTTCACATATTGCTGAAGCCTGGCTTGGAGAATTTTGAACATTACTTTACTAGCTTGTGAGATGAATGCAGTTGTGCTGTAGTTTGAGCATTCTTTGGCATTGCCTTTCTTTAGGATTGGAATGAAAAACTGACCCCTTCCAGTCCTGTGGCCACTGCTGAGTTTTCCAAATTTGCTGGCATATTGAGTGCAGCACTTTCACAGCATCATCTTTTAGGATTTGAAATAGCTCCACTGGAATTCCATCACCTCCACTAGCTTTGTTTGTAGTGATGCCTCCTAAGGCCCACTTGACTTCACATTCCAGGATGGCTGGCTCTAGGTGAGTGACCACACTATTGTGATTATCTGGTCATGAAGAACTTTTTTGTACAGTTCTTCTATGTATTCTTGCCACCTTTTCTTAATATCTTCTGCTTCTGTTAGGTCCATACCATTTCTGTCCTTTATCGAGCCCATCTTTGCATGAAATGTTTCCTTGGTATCTCTAGTTTTCTTGAAGAGATTTCTAGTCTTTCCCATTCTAATCTTTTCCTCTATTTCTTTGCAATGATAACTGAGGAAGCCTTCCATAAGTCTCTCCTTGCTATTCTTTGGGACTCTGCATCCAAATGGGTATATCTTTCCTTTTCTCCTTTGTTTTTAACTTCCCTTCTTTTCACAGCTATTTGTAAGGCCTCCTCAGACAGCCATTTTGCTTTTTTTTGCATTTCTTTTTTTGGGGATGCTCTTGATCCCTGTCTCCTGTACAATGTCACAAAACTCTGTCCACATTTCATCAGGCATTCTATCAGATCTAGTCCCTTAAATCTATTTCTCACTTCCACTGTATAAAGGATTTGATTTAGGTCATACCTGAATGGTCTGGTGGTTTTCCCCACTTTCTTCAATTTTAGTCTGAATTTGGCAATAAGGACTTCATGATCTGAACCACATTCATCTCCCGGTCTTGTTTTTGCTGACTATATAGAGTTTCTCCATCTTTGGCTTCAAAGAATATAATCAATCTGATTTCGGTGTTGACCATCGGGTGACGTCCATGTGTAGAATCTTCTCTTGTGTTGTTGTAAGAGAGTGTTTGCTATGACTAGTGCATTTCTTAGCAGAACTCTATTAGCCTTTGCCCTGCTTCATTCCGTGTTCCAAGGCCAAATTTACCTATTACTCCAGGTGTTTCTTGACTTCCTACTTTTGCATTCCAGTCCCTATATTGAAAGGGCATCTTTTTCGGTGTTAGTTCTAGAGGGTCTTGTAGATCTTCATAGAACTGTTCAACTTCAGCCTCTTCTTCGGTGTTACTGGTCAGGCATAGACTTGGATTACCATGATATTGAATGGTTTGCCTTGGAAATGAACAGAGATCATTGTGTTGTTTTTCAGATTGCATCCAAATACTGCATTTTGGACTCTTTTGTTGACTATGATGGCTACTCCATTTCTTCTAAGGGACTCCTGCCCACAGTAGTAGATATAATGGCCATCTGAGTTAAATCCACCCATTCCAGTCCATCTTAGTTCGCTGATTCCTAGACTGTCGATGTTCACTCTTGCCATCTCCTGTTTGACCACTTCCAATTTGCCTTGATTCATGGAGCTAACATTCCAGGTTACTATGCAATATTGCCCTTTACAGCTTCTGGTGGAGGTGATGGAATTCCAGTTGAGCTATTTCAAAGCCTGAAAGATGATGCTGCAGAAGTGCTGCCCTCAGTTTGCCAGCAAATTTGGAAAAACTCATCAGTGGCTAGTAGCAGTGGCTACAGGAAAAGGTCAGTTTTCATTCCAATCCCAAAGAATGGCAATGCCAAAGAATGCTCAAAATACAGCACAATTGCACTCATCTCACACTCTAGTAAAATGATGCTTAAAATTCTCCTAGCCAGGCTTCAGCAATATGTGAACTCTGAACTTCCAGATGTTCAAGCTGGATTTAGAAAAGACAGTGGAAACAGAGATCAAATTGTCAGTATCCGATGGATCTTTGAAAAAGCAAGAGAGCTCCAGAAAAACATCTATTTTTGCTTTGTTGAGTATGCCAAGTGTTGACTGTGTGGATCACAATAAACTGTGGAAAATTCTGAAACAGAGGGGAATGCCAGACCACCTGACCTGCCTCTTGAGACATCTGTATGCAGGTCAGGAAGCAACAGTTAGAACTGGACATGGGACAACAGACTGGTTCCAAACAGGAAAAGGAGTACATCAAGGCAGTATATTGTCACCCTACTTATTTAACTTATATCAGAGTACATTATGAGAAATGCTAGGCTGGAGTAAGCACAAACTGCAATCAACATTGCCAGGAGAAATATCAATAACCTCAGATATGCAGATGACACCACCCTTATGGCAGAAAGTGAAGAGGAACTAAAAAGCCTCTTGGTGAAAGTGAAAGTGGAGAGTGAAAAGTTGGCTTAAAGTTCAACATTCAGAAAATGAAGATCATGGCATCTGGTCCCATCACTTCATGGGAAATGGCTGGGGCAACAGTGCAAACAGTGTCAGACTTTATTTTTGTGGCTCCAAAATCACTACAGATGGTGATTGCAGCCATGAAATTAAAAGATGCTTACTCCTTGGAAGGAAAAAGTTATGACCAACCTAGATAACATATTCAAAAGCAGAGACATTACTTTGCCAACAAAGGTCCGTCTAATCAAGGCTATGGTTTTTCCAGTGGTCATGTATGGATGTGAGAGTTGGATGATAAAGAAAGCTGAGTGCAGAAGAACTGATGGTTTTGAACTGTGATGCTGGAGAAGACTCTTGAGAGTCCCTTGGACTGCAAGGAGATCCAACAGTATATCCTCAAAGAGATCAGTCCTGGGTGTTCATTGGAAGGACTGATGCTGAAGCTGAAACTCAATACTTTGGCTACCTGACGTGAAGAGCTGACCCATTTTAAAAGACCTTGATGCTGGGAAAGATTGAGGGCAGGAGGAAAAGGGGACAACAGAGGATAAGATGGTTGGATGGCATCACCGACTCAATGGACATGGGTTTGGGTGGACTTGGGAGTTGGAGATGGACAGGAGGTCTGGTGTGCTGCTGATCATGGGGTTGCAAAGAGTCGGACGTGACTGAACAACTGAACTGAATGAACTGAAAAGAAGGTTGTGGAAACTCTGAGGTGGATGCATCAGAGGACTGTGACTGTGGCTCTTTCTAGCAGTGTTATGATGACCCACGCTGTAAATATAACTGTATGCTCAAGGTAGGGGCTGAGTGTATAAGGTAGAGTGCTGTACAATCTGTACCTGGTCTAAAAGGAACACTGTGCAGACCAGTCACAAATACATGTGATCTTCAGAATACTGTATTGGAACAGTCCCTATATCTGGGGATGATCTTTATATACAGGATGGAATGCCCTGTTCTGAAGAGGGTTTCTGCTATAATGGGTCCTGCACTGACCTTAATGTGCACTGCAGAGAAATTTTTTGGAAGTAAACTTTTCAGGGTCATGATGTCTGCTATACAATAAATAAAGGACAAACTCAATTTGGACACTGTAATTACTTATTACAAATCTTGCACTATAATCCCTGTACTGACAGAGATACAAAGTCTGGGAAAGGCTCCAGTGTAGCAATGTCACTCAACTTCCCGATGTCAGAACAGGGTTCACTCCATCAGTCAAGGATATCAGGGGCCTGGTGTTGGGGAACATCCGTTCACATTACACATGCTAAGACAATTGATGTTGGTCATGTGAGGAATGGTACCCGTGTGCTCCTGGAAAGATCTGTTACAAGAGTGCTGCAATACTGATCTCACATCAATATAATATGACTGTCCCCAAAGAAATGCAATTTTAGAGGAGTTTGCAACAACTACAGGGAGTGCTTTTGCCACATAGGCTGGAGACCTCCAATGTGCATACTCAGAGGTCCTGGAGGGAGCATCTTGAGTGTATCTCAAAGTTCAGGACACATTGTCTCCATAAAAACAAGTCAAGAACCAGTCTACTACTTGCGGGTGGTCTTTGGTCGCCTTTATGTGCTCATAGCTGCACTCCTCTTTGGTGTAGCCACCAATGTTAAAAGTATCCAGATCTCCACAGTTGAGAAGTGACAGTAAATGTTGATTAAATGATGATCCAGCCTCACGACCCCCCCATACAACCAATGGAAATACAGGAGTCCTACCACTACATGTGATGAGAGCAGCAAAAAGACAGCAAAGGTGAATTTCATGTTCTAGAAGTCTGCAGGTGATGACGGGAGAGTTCCAACATCTGGAGCCATCAGGAGACATTGACATTTTCATATCAGTTCTCTTCAAACAGCCCTCACAAATAAATCTTGAAAAGCCACTTGTTGGTGTTCTGCAATATTTGTAAACTCTAAAGAGCAAACTGAGCTGGACAGTTTGGCCAGGATTGAGGCCTGAGTCAGCAGCTGGGTCTTGACCTGAGTTCACTGGTCCCAGCACAAACTAAAGTTGTTATAGGCTTCTTCAGGGGCAGACTCATGACATTTCTCCATGTCAAGGGTTCAGTGCTCTTGAGCACTGGGGCTTTCCTCTTCTCTTTAATCTCTCCTTGTCTAAACCCAAATTGGGTTCAGGGTAACACTGGGCTCCTCCCAACCAGTGCCATGTGACTCCTCCTGGAGTGGCTGTGGTCTGTGGACTCAGTGTCCAGTTAGCATAACTATGACACTCTGAACACTTGCTATGGGGGTCTCAAAGGTATCATGAAGTTGGATGACCTTATCTATGAAATCAAGCCCTTCACGAATTCTGAAAGGTTTGAACATGTAGTTTCTCAGCTTGTGGCAGATGCCAGTGAAATAGGACCTACATATAGACCAGGACACAAGGATAGGCAGCCACTTCCCCTGAAGTGGATGTCAGTGTAACCTCAGGGTTAGTCCTAGGTTCTTTGCAGCACATAAGGGATTTTTAAGAGTATTTGCTCAGTTTTCTAATTCAATGTATCACGTATACAATAATGTAACCAAGTGTGTAGAAGTCTTGATATATATGAGTAGTATAACAGACACCTTCTCTCAAGCTCTTTTTACAAGGTACTATCTCACTGCAGTGCTACTGCACACTGCAAGAGATCCAGCTGTCACGAATGATATAATGTACCAGGTGGTGGATATGCTCATTATCGAGACAATTTGATACCAGTTTTATATCTCTCTCGTCTTTCATGATGAATTGTGATGCACCATAACAAGGCCATTTTCTGTCAAAATTGTGTAGTGTATGTAAAGGTGGTAGTATTCTACTGTTTTTTTTTTTTTTTTTTTTTTTGGTTATTTAGACAGGCATTATTACATGCTAGCTGTTGTAACAGCACAACTCACTTGGAGAAGTGTGGGTCTGTGGTATGATAATGTTACCTGCTTTTGTATGAGATGGACTGCCTGCCTCTCATGGCACCATACCCAGTCTTGTCCGATTCCTTCAGTAACTGTTCCATTGCACATTGGTAGAATGTAGTAGGAGCACAGGGCCATTGTATATTAAACCTAACAGTGCATTATTTTAATGAAAGTCTGACAAAACCGCGTTGGGAAACACCAGAGTGGAGGCTGGGGAGCAGTGTGACTGTGGCTCCTTCAAGCAGTGTTACAACAAGAAATGCTGTCAACAGTACTGTAAGTTTCAGGAGATGCTGTTTGTAATACAGGACTATGCTGCATAAACTATATGTACTCTGAACCTGGAACACTCTGCAGACAAATTCAGAATATATGTAAGTACTGTTTTGGAACAACCAATCAATGTCCAGCAGGTTTTTATATGCAGGATAGAACACCCTATACTGAAGAAGGCTACTGCTATTGTGGGAATTGCACTGACCATACTATGCACTACAGAGAAATCTTGGAAGACACACTCATAATGGTAATGATGAATGCTATACAATAAATAGTAGAGGCAGACAATTTGGACACTGTACAAGAGACTATAGGCATTTGAGATTCCATGCTTGTGGTGCCAATGACCAAAAGTGTGGAAGGCTGCAGTGTGTCAATGTCACTCATCTTCTCCAGTTGCAGGACGTGTTTCACTCTTTCAGTCAGAGGTGTCAGGTGTTTGGTGTTGGGGATTAGGCATACACTATTCCCCAGGAATAACTGATATTGATCATGTGAGAAATGGTACCCTCTGTGCTCCTGGGAAGTTCTGTCTTGATAACAGCTGCCATGCTACTCTAGAAGCAATAAATTATGACTGTGATCCTAAGGTATGCAATCATAGAGGAATTTACAACAATAGAAAGCATTGCCATTGCCATGTAGGCTGTAAACCTCCACTGTGCTTAAGCAGAGGTGAGGAGGGAGCATGGACAGTGGACCCACTGCAAGAGGAACATGCTCAGTAAAACAAAAGCAAGATCCATGGTTTATTTGAGACTGGTCTTCAGTCGCATTTATGCCCTCATAGCTGCACTCCTCTTTGGTGTGGCCTTCAAAGTTAAAAGTGTCAAGACCTCCACAGATAAGGAAGTGAGGGAGATAAGGGGTAAAAGTAAGTGCTGGAGTTCAGAAAGTGACAGTAGTTGTGAAGTAAATTATAAACCAGCCTCCTGACCCCATACAACCACTGGTGATATACAAGTCATGTCAGTACATGTGATGAGAACAGTAATAAGATGGCAAAGATGAATGGCATATTCTAGAAATCTGCAGAAGACAGTAGACTTCCACACATCGGGGGTGGCCAAGAGGCATTGACATTCTCATATCTGGTGTCTTCAAACAGCACTAGCAAATAAATCTTGAAAAACCACTTGTTGGTGTCCTGTAATATTTGTAAATTCTAAGAGTGCAAACTGAGCCAGAGACTGGCTAGAAGAGTGACCAGTGGCAGCTGGGTCTTGACCTGAGCTTCCTGTTTCCAGGGCTAACAAAAAGTTTTCTTGGGCATCTTCAGGGGCAGGTTCAAGACATTTCTCCATTTCAAGAGTTCAGATGCTCTTGGGCACTGGGGTTTTCCTCTTCTTTTTAATCTCTCCTTGTCTAAACTCAAAGTGAGTTCAGAGTAACAGATGGCTCCTCCCTTAGCTTCAGAGGGAGTCCTGGGGTGTGAACCCCTATCTTTCTTCTTTTTTTTTCCTTTTTAAAATTATTTTATTTAATTTAAATGTATTTTTAATTGATTAGTTATTATTTTACAATATTGGTTTATTTCTGTCATACATCAGCATGAATTAACCGTGGGTGTACATATGTACCCTCCCTCTTGAATCTTCTTCACACCTCTTGCCCATTCCTACTCCTCTTGGTTTTTACAGAGTTCCAGTTTGGATTCCCTGAGTCATACAGCAAATTCCCATTGGCTGTCTATTTATATATGTTAGTGTATATGCATCCATGCCACTCTCTCCATTTATCTCACCCTCTCTTTCTTCTGCCCCACCCTTGTCCATAAGTCTGTTCTCTATGTCTGTATCTCCATTTCTGTTCTGTGAACAGATTCATCAATACCATCCTTCTAGTTCGCATTATATCTTCTATATATGCATTAATATACAGTATTTGATTTTCTCTTTCTTCCTTACTTCACTTTGTATAATAGACTCTAGCTTCATCCACCTCATTAGAACTGGCTCAATGCATTCCTTTTTATGGCTGAGTAGTATTCCATTGTATATATGTACCACAGTTTCTTTATCCATTCATCTGTCAATGGACATCTAGGTTGCTTCCATATCTTGCCTGCTTTCCTTCTTTTTAACAAAAATTTTTAATTTATTTATTTACTTTTGGCTGTTCTGGCTCTTGGTTGCTGGGCAAGGGCTTCCTGCAGCTGCAGTGAGAGGGCTATTCTCTAGTTGAGGTGCACAGCCTTCTCACTACAGTGGTTTCCCTTTTGGTGGAGGATGGCTCTAGAACACAGGTTCAGTAGCTTTGGTACGTGGGTTTAGTTATTCCACGACACATGGGATCTTCCCAACCAGGGTTAAACAAGTGTCTCCTGCATTGGCAGGTGGATTCTTTACCATTGAGCCACCAGGAAGCCCTATCTATTTATTTATTGCCCACATCACCCAACTTGGGTGATCTTAGTTCCCAACCAAGAATCAAACCTGGGCCCTTGGCAGTGAAAGCACCAAGCCCTAACCACTGGACCATCAGGAAATTGTAAGTGTCCATATTCTTTTATCCTCTTTTGTTGTAATTTGGTGATTTTTCTTAGCGATATGCTTTTATTTCTTTCTCTTTTGCTTCTGTGTTTTGATTACAAGTTTTTTGCTCCATGGATATATATATATATATATATATATATATATATATATACACTGTCAAGCTTATATAAAAATGAACTATATATACTTATATAAAAATAACCTATAGCAGTCCTTTCTAAGGTGATAACTTCTTAGATTTGAATGCATACTAGAGCTCTACTTTTTCATTCTCTCTCCCACATTTTATATTTTTATATAAGAATTTCATCATTTTATCATGTGAATTCACTATAGTTTATGCCATTGTAGTTAATATTATAATTTTTTTTCTACAACCTCCATGTTGGATTTATAGGTGAATTACCCACCAGCATTATAACATTAGAGTATTATGAATGTAAGTTTACATTTTCCTTTCCTGGTGAGATTTATACTTTTATATGTTTCTCTGTTACTATCACCCTTTTGTTTTGGCTTGAATCATTTTCTTTCAGAGTTTTTGTAAAACTTCTCAGTGGTGATCAACTGTTTCATATTTTGCTTGTTTACACAGGTCTTGCTTATGTTTCTCATCTGAAGGACCACTTTCCTGGGTGGAGTACTTTTGGCTGGCAGGGTGTTTTCTCTCATCACTTTGACTGTTTGCGCCTCTCCCTTTAGGCCTTCAACATTTCTGCTCAATAACCTGATGATTACCTTATAGGGGTTCCCATATATGCTCTTCTCTTGTTGCTTTTAAAAATCCTAACTTATCTTTAAATTTTGACAATTTGATTATAATTTGCTTCAGCATGGGTCACTCAATTCATCTTATTTGGAGCTATCTGAGCTTCTTGGATCTAGATATTCCTTATTTTCTGCATATTGGGTAAGTTTTCAGCCAGTTTAAAAAAATCTGTCTATCATCATCGTCATCATTATCTATCATAAAGATATACTCATGTGCTGAGTTGTGTCCCACTCTTCTGCAACATCATGAACTACAGCCCACCAGGCTTCTCAATTAATGGAATTTCCCAGGCAAGAATATTGGAGTGGATAGCCATTTCCTTCTCCAGGGGATCTTCCTGACCCAGGGATTACATCTGTGTTTCCTGCATTGGCGGGCAGATCCTTTACCACTGAACCAACAAGACGTCTTTTATATATATATATATATTGACATCTGTGTAAGTGTATGTGTATATATATATATATATATTAATATATATTTCTGAATGTGTATATCTACCATCTATATATATATGCCTGGCATGCTGTAGTCAATGGGGTCATAAAGAGTCGGACATGACTGAGCGACTGAACTGATATATATGCATGTAAGTATCTGTCATCTATCTGAGTGTATCTACCTATGTATGTATGTATATATTATCTGTATATTTGTAGCTGTGTGTGTATATAAGCATGTACCTAATTATCTATCTACATTGGTTCTATTTCTCTGGAGAACCTGACTAATATACCAACAGTTCCACAAGCTTGTGCTTACTGGGCAGGGAGTGTATCTAGAGGACTACAACTTTGCAGTACAGAAACTAAACAATTAAGTACAATTGAAATTTTGCCAATGTTCACATACTGATATTGAACATTTTTCTGTTACCATAGAGATATTTAGGACCACATTTTCTAAATCATTACTTTACTAGCGTGTGAGATGAGTGCAATTGTGTGGTAGTTTAAGCATTCTTTGGCATTGCCTTTCTTTGGGATTAGAATGAAAACTGACCTTTTCCATTTCTGTGGCCACTGCTGAGTTTTCCAAATTTGCTGGCATATTGAGTGCAGCACTTTCACAGCACCATCTTTTAGGATTTGAAATAGCTCAACTGGAATTCCATCACTTCCATTGCTTTGTTCGTAGTGATGCTTTCTAAGGCCCGCCTGACTTCACATTCAGGATGTCTGGCTCTAGGTAAGTGATACGTGAACCGTGAACTTCCAGATGTTCAAGCTGGTTTTAGAAAAGGCAAAGGAACCAGAGATCAAATTGCCAATATCCACTGGATCATGAAAAAAGGAAGAGTTCCAGAAAAACATCTATTTCTGCTTTATTGACTATGCCAAAGCCTTGGACTGTGTGGATCACAATAAACTGTGGAAAATTCTGAAAGAGATGGGAATACCAGACCACCTGACCTGCCTCTTGAGAAACCTATATGCAGGTCAGGAAGCAACAGTTAGAACTGGACATGGAACAACAGACTGGTTCCAAATAGGAAAAGGAGTATGTCCAAGGCTGCATATTGTCACCCTGCTTATTTAATTCTATGCAGAGTACATCATGAGAAACACTGGACTGGAAGAAACACAAGCTGGAATCAAGATTGCCAGGAGAAATATCAATAACCTCAGATATGCAGATGACACCAGCCTTATGGCAGAAAGTGAAGAGGAACTCAAAAGCCTCTTGATGAAAGTGAAAGAGGAGAGTGGAAAAGTTGGCTTAAAGGTCAACATTCAGAAAACGAAGATCATAGCATCCAGTCCCATCACTTCATGGGAAATAGATGGGGAAACAGTGGAAACAGTGTCAGACTTTATTTGGGGGGCTCCAAAACCACCACAGATGGTGATTGCAGCCATGAAATTAAAAGATGCTTACTCCTTGGAAGGAAAGTTATGACCAAACTAGATAGTATATTCAAAAGCAGAGACATTACTTTGCCAACAAAGGTCCATCTAGTCAAGGCTATGGTTGTTCCAGTGGTCATGTATGGATGTGAAAGTTGGACTGTGAAGAAAGCTGAGCGCCAAAGAATTGATGCTTTTGAACTGTGGTGTTGGAGAAGACTCTTGAGAGTCCCTTGGACTGCAAGGAGATCCAACCAGTCCATCCTAAAGGAGATCAGTCCTGGGTGTTCTTTGGAAGGAATGATGGTAAAGCTGAAATTCCAGTACTTTGGCCACTTCATGTGAAGAGTTGATTCATTGGAAAAGATTCTGATGCTGGGAGGGATTGAGGGCAGGTGGAGAAGGGGACAACAGAGGGTAAGATGGTTGGATGGCATCACCGACTTAATGGACATGAGTTTGGGTGAACTCCAAGAGTTGGTGATGGACAGGGAGGCCTGATGTGCTGCAATTCATGGGATCACAGTCAGACACGACTGAGTGACTGAACTGAACTGAACTGAACTGATGGGACCAGATGCCATTATCTTAGTTTTCTGAATGTTGAGTTTTAAGCCAACATTTTCACTCTCCTCTTTCACTTTCATCAAGAGGTGCTTTAGTTCTTCACTTTCTGCCATAAGGGTGGTGTCATCTGCATATCTGAGGTTATTTCTCCCTGCAATCTTGATTCCAGCTTGTGCTTCATCCAGCCCAGCATTTCTCGTGATGTACTCTGCATGTAAGTTAATTAAGCAGGGTGACAATCTACAGCAGGAGACAGTATACTCATTTCCCAGTTTGGAATCAGTTTATTGTTCCATGTCCAGTTTTAACTGTGACTTCTTGACCTGCATACAGACTTCTCATGGGACAGGTTAGGTGGTCTGGTATTCCCATCTCTTTTAGAATGTTCCACAATTTGTTGTGATCTACACAGTCAAAGGCTTTGGCATAGTCAATAAAGCAGAAGTAGATGTTTTTTCTGGAATTCTCTTGCTTTTTTGATGATCCAACTGATGTTGGCAATTTGATTTCTGGTTCCTCTGCCTTTTCTTAAATCTAGCTTCAACATCTGGAAGTTCACAGTTCACGTGAAATGGTATGGACCTAACAGAAGCAGAAGATATTAAAAAGAGGTGGCAAGAATACACAGAACTGTATAAAAGGTTCTTCACGACCAGATAATCATGATGGTGTGATCACTCACCTAGAGCCAGCCATCCTGTAAAGTGAAGTCAGGCGGGCCTTAGCAGGCATCACTACGAACAAAGCTAGTGGAGGTTATGGAATTCCAGTGGAGCTATTTCAAATCCTAAAAGATGATGCTGTGAAAGTGCTGCACTCAATATGCCAGCAAATCTGGAAAACTCAGCAGTGGCCACAGCACTGGAAAAGGTCAGTTTTCATTCCAATCCCAAAGAAAGGCAATGCAAAGAAATGCTCCAACTATCACACAGTTGCACTTATCTCACACACTAGCAAAGTAATGCTCAAAATTCTCCAAGCCCCGGCTTCAACAGTATGTGAACCGTGACCTGAATATGACTATAATTTTTTTAAAGTAAATTTTCTCGAGAGTCAACAAGTTAGAGATTTGGAGTAAAGAAATTCAACAAGGTAACACAGAACTAGACACAGGTAATTGGCCACAAGCCCAACAATTGGATCGATTTCTAAAACTAGCATAGGATCAGGCCTATGATAGAAAAGCATTTGATTTATATGCAAAGGTCTAAGAAGTCAAGAAAACATTATAAATGATTATATGAATTAGGTCCACATCTTGGGCAAACTATCTCTGATATTGTCTTCTTCTCCTGGTGTAGTACAGTTTCTCCTCTTGAGAGAGTCAATTCCTATGCAGTTTGATAAAAATCTGGGGTCCCTGAGGAGGAGAAGGGGTCTGGAATTCTCAAGGAGGAGGAAAGGACAAATGCCTTTTTCTACATTCCTTAGTAAGGATTATATAACAATAATGTATCCTGCTTGAGGACATGTTTCTCCTTCCTGAAAAACTTCTGACTAATCCTATTATCTTAAAATGTGTATTATGGGAGTGGATCTAGTAAAATCTTTACAACCTTGAGACATTCTTTGATTTTTGTAATTACTAATTTAAAAAGTATAAAACTCCTTGCTTAGGCGTCAAGAAAGGGGGTCACTGTCCATCCCCCATCTGATGACTATGTCAGAAGCATACTCTGTCACTTTCATACTTTAATAAAGCTCTGCTACACAAAAGCTCTTGTGTGATCAAGCCTGGTCCCTGGTCCCAAAGCTAAATCTTCTTCAGGGATCACAAATCTGACACCATTCACTGTAAGCTATTACTCTGAGCATCATTTTAAGTTGAGATTAGGTCCGTGTCCTCTCTATAGATCAGCCCAGTGTAGGGGCCTTTGGAAGTGTGAATTAATCTAAGAGCCAATTTCCCTTCAGTTTCATTGTTCATTAGCTAGTTAAAAATACCTAATAAGAAGGTCCTTCCATCCAGGGTAGAGACAGCCCCTTAATTTTTTTCTTTTTTCCAGTCCTGGTTGCAGCTCATGAGGCATCTGATCTTTATCCAAAGATAGATTACTGATATAAGCTTCAGAAACAAACTTAGAGTCTTCTTTAGGAATTCAATTAAATTTCACATTAATATCACATAACAGCAAAGAACTATCCAGGAGACGAGTCTTACAAGATACAGACCTCCTGAATTTTTAAAATAAAATAGGGCTAGGAAAGTCATGCCAAAGGCTTATCACAAGTTTCACCTAACAAATCTAGGTGAATTCTTCCCTTTCAAGGTCTCAAAAAATCCTTCAGAGTTCTGTACCTGTTAGTGAAATAACCTTCCTAACTCATCTGATAAAGTTACTGGAAACCTAAGATTTTCTAGTCTCTGGAGAAGTCAGAGAGAAAATATTATTGTTTTAATTTTGCTTATAGCATATAATTTTACCAAATTGTTGTCATAATTAATTAGAGAGGAAGGTTTTCCCTACTCCTGGAAAACACAGATTCAAACCTGTAATGTTTTCAGATAGAAACCATAAAAGTGGGGCTGTGCCAAGATGGCAGAGGAATAGGATGAGGAGATCACTTTCTCC
This sequence comes from Bos mutus, assembly GCF_027580195.1. Lineage (NCBI taxonomy): Eukaryota > Metazoa > Chordata > Mammalia > Artiodactyla > Bovidae > Bos > Bos mutus. The sequence continues at coordinate 71,885,848 of NC_091621.1, read as the reverse complement.
CCCACAAATTCATTAAAAGATCGTTTGAATGCTGAGCAACTTCTACAAAACAACTTCAGAATACTGGGAGAGGACACCAGGCACCCAGAAAGGCAGCCCATTCTCTTTGAAAGAAGGTAAGACAAAATATAAAAGACAAAAAGACAAAACAGTTAGGGATGGAGACCCATCCTGGGGAAGGAGGGGAAATTTCCAAACAGCAGAAAACCCTCTCACAGGCGAGTCTTTACGGAGTTTTGGAACTTCAAAGAGCAACATAACAGGGAGGGGGAAAAAAACCCCCACAGAATATGCACCTAACTGCAACTCCCAGGGGAGAAGTAGCCCAGATGCTCACATCTGCCACCAGCAAGCAGGGGTTGGACAGGGTGGCACGGGCTACATATTTAGGGTAAGCACCAGGCCTGAATGCCCTGAGGACAATCTGAGGGAGCTAATGTGAGATAGCAACCCAACCTGTGGGATAGCCAGAGAGGAAAAAAATAAGAGAGAGAGAACTTTCCTTTGAAAGGCTCTAATCTACCTCATAGCCTGGCCTGCTTACAGAATAAGTTCAGTTCAGTCGCTCAGTCGTGTCCGACTCTTTGCGACCCTATGAATTGCAGCTCGCCAGGCCTCCCTGTCCATCACCAACTCCCGGAGCTCACTCAAACTCACGTCCATTGAGTCAGTGATGCCATCCAGCCATCTCATCCTCTGTCGTCCCCTTCTTCTCCTTCCCCCAATCCCTCCCAGCATCAGAGTCTTTTCCAATGAGTCAACTCTTCGCATGAGGTGGCCAAAGTACTGGAGTTTCAGTTTTAGCATCATTCTTTCCAAAGAAATCCCAGGGCGGATCTCCTTCAGAAAGGACTGGTTGGATCTCCGTGCAGTCCAAGGGACTCTCAAGAGTCTTCTCCAACACCACAGTTCAAAAGCATCAATTCTTCAGTGCTCAGCTTTCTTCACAGTCCAACTCTCACATCCATACATGACCACTGGAAAAACCATGGCCCTGACTAGACGGACCTTTGTTGGCAAAGTAATGTCTCTGCTTTTGAATATACTATCTAGTTTGGTCATAACTTTCTTTCCAAGGAGTAAGCATCTTTTAATTTCATGGCTGCAGTCACCATCTGCAGTGATTTTGGAGCCCAGAAAAATAAAGTCTGACACTGTTTCCACTGTTTCCCCATCTATTTCCCATGAAGTGATGGGACTGGATGCCATGATCTTCGTTTTCTGAATGTTGACCTTTAAGCCAACTTTTTCACTCTCCTCTTTCACTTTCATCAAGAGGCTTTTGAGTTCCTCTTCACTTTCTGCCATAAGGGTGGTATCATCTGCATATCTGAGGTTAATGATATTTCTCCTGGCAATCTTGATTCCAGCTTGTGTTTCTTCCAGTCCAGCGTTTCTCATGATGTATTCTGCATATAAATTAAATAAGCAGGGTGACAATATACAGCCTTGACGAACTCCTTTTCCTATTTGGAACCGGTATGTTTTACCATGTCCAGTTCTAACTGTTGCTTCCTGATCTGCATACAGGTTTCTCAAGAGGCAGGTCAGGTGGTCTGGTATTCCCATCTCTTGAAGAATTTTCCAGTTTATTGTGATCCACATAGTCAAAGGCTCTGGCATAGTCAATAAAGCAGAAATAGATGCTTTTCTGGAACTCTTTTGCTTTTTCCATGATCCAGAGGATGTTGGCAATTTGATCTCTGATCCTTCTGCCTTTTCTAAAACCAGCTTGAACATCTGGAAGTTCACAGTTCACGTATTGCTGAAGCCTGGCTTGGAGAATTTTGAACATTACTTTACTAGCGTGTGAGGTGAGTGCAATTGTGCCGTAGTTTGAGCATTCTTTGGCATTGCCTTTCTTTGGGATTGGAATGAAAACTGACCTTTTCCAGTTCTGTGGCCACTGCTGAGTGTTTCAAATTTGCTGGCATACTGAGTGCAGCATTTTCACAGCATCATCTGTCAGGATTTGGAATAGCTCAACTGGAATTCCATCACCTCCACTAGCTTTGTTCATAGTCATGCCTCCTAAGGCCCACTTGACTTCATATTCCAGAATATCTGGCTCTAGGTCAGTGGTCACACCATCATGATTATCTAGGTCGTGAAGATCTTTTTTGCACAGTTCTTCTGTGTATTCTTGCCACTTCTTCTTGACATCTTCTGCTTCTGTTGGGTCCATACCATTTCTGTCCTTTATCGAGCCCATCTTTGCGTGAAATGTTCCCTTGGTATCTCTAATTTTCTTGAAGAGCTCTCTAGTCTTTCCCATTCTGTTGTTTTCCTCTATTTCTTTGCATTGATCGCTGAGGAAGGCTTTCTTATCTCTTCTTGCTCTTCTTTGGAACTCTGAATTCAGATGCTTATATCTTTCCTTTTCTCCTTTGCTTTTCATTTCTCTTCTTTTCACAGCTACTTGTAAGGCCTCCCCAGACAGCCATTTTGCTTTTTTGCATTTCTTTTCCATGGGGATGGTCTTGATCCCTGTCTCCTGTACAATGTCACAAACCTCCGTCCATAGTTCATCGGGCACTCTATCTATCAGATCTAGACCCTTAAATCTATTTCTCACTTCCACTGTATAATCATAAGGGATTTGACTTAGGTCATACCTGAAAGGATTGAGCAAATACCAAAGGAGAGCTAGCCAGCTGAGTACAGGCCCCTCCCCACCACCAGAGGCAGAGAGGCAGGCAGGAGACAGCCAGAGCCGGAAGGCAAGAGGCAATCTTGGCTCCAGAGACCAGCATCTTCCACCAAACTTTGAACAGGCTTCCAGTTGCTAACCATGTCTTCCTGGGATCCTGGACGGTTGACATCTGCCAGGAGGATCGCAGCCTACGATCAGCTCTCCAGAGAAACACAGCACACCTGAGTGGTGCTCTCCCGGTGCACCTAGAAACTGAGTGGCCAGGACCACGAGGTGATTAAGATGCACGGTCCACCTGGGACACTGTGCTCACCAAGCACCTGGTTGCCTGAGCTGCTGAGACCTAAGAAAGGCACAAAACACATGCCCAACCAAGTCTGTGCCCTTGGGCAGTACCCGAGAACCTGAACCTGAGCAGCTTAGACCTGGGAAGTGCATGAAACCCAGGGTCCACTTTAGACAGTTCCCCTGCAGAACACCCTGGAGCCTGAGCAGTGTAGACCCAGAAGACGCATGCCTCCATGAGCTGGGGCAAACCCAGTGTGGTCCATACACTATAAGCACTCCCCAGATGAACCAGTGATATTTGTTTGCAGTGGTCCTCTCTCCCCACAACACAACGGAACAAGTGATCCTAGATAAGTGACCACCTTTGCCCCCTTGTGTCAGGGTGGAAATTAGGCTTTCAAACAGAGGAAGCCAACACAAAGAAGAGGGAATGCCTCTGGCAATGACAGGTGCAACAGTTTAAAACCCTGTAGTTAGCATTGACTAAGCATTGGATAAGACTGGGAGCTGACTGTGGCTCAGATCATGAACTCCTTATTGCCAAATTCAGAGTTAAATTGAAGAAAGTAGGGAAAATCACTAGACCATTCAAGTATGACCTAAGTCAAATCCTTTATGATTATACAGTGGAAGTGAGAAATAGATTTAAGGGTCTAGATCTGATAGATAGAGTGCCTGATGAACTATGGACGGAGGTTTGTGACATTGTACAGGAGACAGGGATCAAGACCATCCCCATGGAAAAGAAATGCAAAAAAGCAAAATGGCTGTCTGGGGAGGCCTTACAAGTAGCTGTGAAAAGAAGAGAAATGAAAAGCAAAGGAGAAAAGGAAAGATATAAGCATCTGAATTCAGAGTTCCAAAGAAGAGCAAGAAGAGATAAGAAAGCCTTCCTCAGCGATCAATGCAAAGAAATAGAGGAAAACAACAGAATGGGAAAGACTAGAGAGCTCTTCAAGAAAATTAGAGATACCAAGGGAACATTTCACGCAAAGATGGGCTCGATAAAGGACAGAAATGGTATGGACCCAACAGAAGCAGAAGATGTCAAGAAGAAGTGGCAAGAATACACAGAAGAACTGTGCAAAAAAGATCTTCACGACCAAGATAATCACGATGGTGTGATCACTGACCTAGAGCCAGACATCCTGGAATGTGAAGTCAAGTGGGCCTTAGGAGGCATGACTATGAACAAAGCTAGTGGAGGTGATGGAATTCCAGTTGAGCTATTCCAAATCCTGAAAGATGATGCTGTGAAAGTGTTGCACTCAGTATGCCAGCAAATTTGGAACACTCAGCAGTGGCCACAGGACTGGAAAAGGTCAGTTTTCATTCCAATCCCAAAGAAAGACAATGCCAAAGAATGCTCAAACTACGGCACAATTGCACTCATCTCACATGCTAGTAAAGTAATGCTCAAAATTCTCCAAGCCAGGCTTCAGCAATACGTGAACCATGAACTTCCAGATGTTCAAGCTGGTTTTAGAAAAGGCAGAAGCATCAGAGATCAAATTGCCAACATCCTCTGGATCATGGTAAAAACAAAAGAGTTCCAGAAAAACATCTATTTCTGCTTTATTGACTATGCCAAAGCCTTTGACTGTGTGCATCACAACAAACTATGGAAAATTGTTCAAGAGATGGGAATACCATACCACCTGACCTGTCTCTTGAGAAACCTGTATGCAGGTCAGGAATCAACAGTTCAAACTAGACATGGTACAACAGACTGGTTCCAAATAGGAAAAGGAGTTCGTCAAGGCTGTATATTGTCACCCTGCTTATTTAACTACTATGCAGAGGACATCATGAGAAACAGTGGGCTGGAAGAAGCACAAGCTGAAATCAAGATTGCCAGGAGAAATATCAATAACCTCAGATATGCAGATGACACCAGCCTTACGGCAGAAAGTGAAGAGGAACTCAAAAGCCTCTTGATGAAAGTGAAAATGGAGAGTGAAAAAGTTGGCTTAAAGCTCAACGTTCAGAAAACGAAGATCATGGCATCTGGTCCCATCATATCATGGCAAATAGATGGGGAAACAGTGGAAACAGTGTCAGACTTTATTTTTTGGGGCTCCAAAATCACTGCAGATGGTGATTGTAGCCATGAAATAAAAGATGCTTACTCCTTGGAAGAAACGTTATGACCAACCTAGATAGCACATTGAAAAACTGAGACATTACTTTGCCAACAAAAGTCAGTCTAGTCAAGGCTATGGTTTTTCCAGTGGTCATGTATGGATGTAAGAGTTGGACTGCGAAGAAAGCTGAGCACTGAAGAATTGATGCTTTTGAACTGTGGTGTTGGAGAAGACTCTTGAGAGTCCCTTGGACTGCAAGGAGATCCAACCAGTCCATTCTAAAGGAGATCAACCTTGGGTGTCCTTTGGAAAGAATGATGCTGAAGCTGAAACTCCAGTACTTTGGCCACCTCATGCGAAGAGTTGACTCATTGGAAAAGACTCTGATGCTGGGAGGGACTGGCGGCAGGAGGAGAAGGGGACAACAGAGGATGAGATAGCTGGATGGCATCACTGACTCAATGGACGTGAGTTTGAGTGGACTCCAGGAGATGGTGATGGACAGGGAGGCCTGGCATGCTGCTACTCATGGGGTCGCAAAGAATCGGACGTGACTGAGCGACTGAACTGAACTGAACTGGACTGGACTGAAGCATTGGAAGGAGCCTATCGACCTTGAGAAGAAGTACAAGCTGGAACAAGTAACTATCTGAAACTGAACTGACCCCACACTGCCCACAACAGCTCCAGAGATATTCCTAGATATATTTCTACTATTATCATTTTTTAATTTGTTCTTATTTTTAAGTTCTTTATTACTCCTTTAATAATGTTTGTATCTTTTACCTTAAAATCTATCTTTAAAGCAAATTTCTCTATATATATTTAGATTTCTAAGTTTTGCTTTTTGATTTTTTGTTTTTTTTAATAATTTTGTATCTTTAAGAATTCCAATTTTTGTACAGTCATTTTCAGTATCCATTTTCATTTAGGAGTGTGATTACTGGCTTGATTGCTCTCTCTCCTTTTGATTCTCCCTTTTCTCCCCTTCAGGTCAGCTCTATCTCCTCTCTCCCCTTCTCTTCTCTACTTAACTCTGTGAATCTTTCTTAGTGTTCCAGGCTGACTGCCCTCTTCTCCTCCTGGTCACCTCTATCACCCTCCTCCATCTTCTCTTCTCCATGTAACCCTATAAGCCTCTCTGGATGTCCCTCACTCTGGAGAATCATTTCACCATTAACCTAGATGTTTTATCATCTGTGCTGTATGGATGGAGAAGTCTTGAGGCTACTGTAAGAATAAGGTTGAAAGCCAGAGGCAGGAGGCTTAAATCCAAAATTTGAGAGCACCAGAGAACTCCTGTTTCCAGGGACCATTAATAGATAAGAGCTCATCCCAAAGTCTCCATACCTACACTGATACCAAGCTCCACCCAAGATCCAACAAGTTCTAGAGCAAGACATACCACACTAATTTTCCAGCAATGCAGGAGCACAACCTTGAGCATTAAAAGACAGGCCGCCTAAAGCCATGCCAAACCCATAGACACCCCAAAACACACTACTGGACACTTCATTGCACTCCAGAGAGAAGAGATCCAGCTCCACCCACAAGAACACAGATGCAAGCTCCCCTTACCAGGAAACAATGACAAGCCACTCGTCCAACCCCACCCTCATGGATAAGAGGAACCACAAACTTCCAGCCTACAGAAAGGCCACATCAAACACAGCAATCTAAACAAAATGAAAAGGCAGATAAATATTAAACAGGTAAAGGAACATGATAAATGCCCACCAAACCAAACAAAAGAGGAGGAGATAGGGAGTCTACCTGAAAAAGAATTCAGAATAATTATAGTAAAGATGATCCAAAATCTTGAAAACAACATGGGGTTACAAATAAATAGACTAGAGACAAGGATTGAGAAGATACTAGAAATGTTTAATAACGACCCAGAAGAAATAAAAAAGAGTCGATCAATAATGAATATGGAGAAGGCAATGGCAACCCACTCCAGTACTCTTGCCTGGAAAATCCCATGGACTGAGAAGCCTGGTAGGCTGCAGTCCATGGGGTCACAAAGAGTCAGACACAACTGAGCAACTTCACTTTCAATTTTCACTTTCATGCATTGGAGAAGAAAATGGCAACCCACTCTAGTGTTCTTGCCTGGAGAATCCCAGGGATGGTGGAGCCTGGTGGGCTGCCATCTATGGGATCACACAGAATTGGACACAACTGGAAAAACTTAGCAGCAGCAGCAGCAGCAATAATGAATAATGCAATAAATGAGATCAAAAGCACTCTAGAAGGAACCAACAGCAGAATAACTGAGGCAGAAGATAGCAAAAGTGAGGTGGAAGATAGAATGGTGGAAATAAATGAAGCAGAGAGGAAAAAAGAATTAAAAGAAATGAGGAAAACCTCAGAGACCTCTGGGACAATGTTAAAGGCCCCAACATTCGAATCATAAGAGCCCCAGAAGTAGAAGACAAAAAGAAAGGGCACGAGAAAGTACTTGAGGAGATAATCATTGAAAACGTCCCTAAAATGAGGGAGGAAATAGCCACCCAAGTAAAAGAAACCCTGAAAGTCCCAAACAGGATAAATCCAAGGCAAAACACCCCAAGACACATATTAATCAAATTAACAAAGATCAAACACAAAGAGCAAATATTAAAAGCAGCAAGGGAAAAGCAACAAATAACACACAAGGGGATCCCCATAAGAACAATGGCTGATCTTTCAATAGAAACTGTTCAGGCCAGATGGGAATGGCAGGACATACTTAAAGTGATGAAAGAGAGAAACCTACAACCCAGATTACTATACCCAGCAAGGATTTCATTCAAATATGAAAGAGAAATCAAAAGCTTTACAGACAAGCAAAAGCTGAGAGAATTCAGCACCACCAAACCAGCTCTTCAACAAATGCTAAAGGATTTTCTCTAGACAGGAAACATAGAAAGGGTTTACAAATGGGATCACACTTATCAATAATTACCTTAAATGTAAATGGGTTGAATACCCCAACCAAAAGACAAAGACTGGCTAAATGGATACAAAAACAAGACCCCTGTACATGGTGTCTACAAGAGAGTCACCTCAAATCAAGGGACACATACAGACCGAAAGTGATGGGCTGGAAAAACATGTTTCATGCATATGGAGACCAAAAGAAAGCAGGAGTAGCAATACTCATATCAGATAAAATAGACTTGAAATAAAGGCCATGAAAAGAGACAAAGAAGGACACTACATAATGATCAAAGGATCAATCCAAGAAGATATAACAATTATAAAATATATATGCACCCAACATAGGAACACCACAATATTTAATGCAAATGCTAACAAGTATGAAAGGGGAAATTGACAATAACACAATAATGGTGGAAGACTTTAATTCCCCACTGACACCTATGGATAGATCAAATAAACAGAAAGTTAGCAAGGAAACACAAACTTGAAATGATACAACAGACCAGTTAGACTTAATTGATACTTACAGGACATTTCACTCCCAATGAATTTCACCTTTTTCTCAAGTGCACATGGAACAGTCTCCAGGATAGATCACATCCTGGGCCATAAATCTAGCCTTGGTAAATTCAAAATAATTGAAATCATTCCAAGCATCTTTTCTGACCACAATGCAGTAAGATTAGATGTCAATTACAGGAGAAAAACTATTAAAAATTGCAGCATATGGAGGCTGAACAACACGCTGCTGAATAACCAACAAATCACAGAAGAAATCAAAAAAGAAATCAAAATATGCATAGAAACGAATGAAAGTGAAAACACAACAACCCAAAACCTGTGGGACACTGTAAAAGCAGTGCTAAGGGGAAGGTTCATAGCAATACAGGTTTACCTCAAGAAACAAGAAAAAAGTCAAATAAATAACCTAACTCTACACCTAAAGCAACTAGAAAAAGAAGAAATGAAGAACTCTAGGGTTAGTAGAAGGAAAGAATCTTAAAAATCAGGGCATAAATAAAGGCAAAAGAAACAAAAGGGACCATAGCAAAAATCAACAAAGCCAAAAGCTGGTTCTTCGAGAAGATAAATAAAATTGACCAGCCATTAGCCAGACTCATCAAGAAACAAAGGGAGAAGAATCAAATCAACAAAATTAGACATGAAAATGGAGAGATCACAACAGACAACACAGAAATACAAAGGATCATAAGAGACTACTATCAACAACTATATGCCAATAAAATGGACAACGTGGAAGAAATGGACGAATTCTAAGAAAAGTATAACCTTCCAAAACTGAACCAGGAAGAAATAGAAAATCTTAACAGATCCATTACAAGCATGGAAATCTAAACTGCACTCAAAAGTCTTCCAGCAAACAAAAGCCCAGGACCAGACGGCTTCACAGCTGAATTCTGCAAAAAATTTAGAGAAGAGCTAACACCTATCCTACTCAAACTCTTCTGGAAAAATTCAGGGGAAAGTAAACTTCAAAACTCATTCTATGAGGCCACCATCACCCTAAAACCAAAACCACACAAAGATGCCACAAAAAAAGATAACTACAGGCCAATATCACTGATGAACATAGATGCAAAAATCCTTAAGAAAATTCTAGCAAACAGAACCCAACAACATATTTAACAGATCATACATCATGAGCAAGTGGGCTTTATCACAGGGATGCAAGGATTATTCAATATTTGCAAATTAAAATCAATGTGATATACCACATTAACACATTGAAAGATAAAAAACATATGATTACCTTAAGAGATGCAGAGAAAGCCTTTGACAAAATTCAACATCCATTTATGATAAAAAATCTCCAGAAAGCAGGCATAGAAGGAACACACCTCAACATAATAAAAGCTATATATGATAAACCCACAGCAAACATTATCCTCAATGGTGAAAAATTGAAAGCATTTCCCATAAAGTCAGGAACCAGACAAGAGTACCTACTCTCACCACTACTATTCAGCATAGTTTTGGAAGTTTTAGCCACAGCAATCAGAGAATAAAAAGAAATAAAAGGAATCCAGATTGGAAAAGAAGAAGTAAAACTCTCACTGTTTGCAGATGATATGATCCTCTACATAAAAACCCTAAAGACTCCACCAGAAAATTACTAGAGCTAATCAATGTAAATTATAGTAAAGTTGCAGGGTGTAAAATTAATACAGAAATGCCTTGCATTCCTATATACTAACAATGAGAAAACAGAGAAATTAAGGAAACAATTCCATTTACCATTGCAATGAAAAGAATAAAATACTTAGGAATAAATATACCTAAAGAAACAAAAGACCCATATATAGAAAACTATAAAACACTGATGAAAGAAATCAAAGAGAACACAAATAGATGGAGAAATATACCATGTTCATGGATCAGAAGAATCAATATAGTGAAAATGGGTATACTACCCAAAGCAATCTATAGATTCAATGCAAACCCTATCAAGCCACCAATGGTACTTTTCACAGAACTAGAACAAATAATTTCACAATTTGTATGGAAATACCAAAAAAAAAAAAAAAACTCAAATAGCCAAAGCAATCTTGAGAAAGAAGAATGGAACTGGAGGAATCAACTTGCCTGACTTCAGACTATACTGCAAAGCTACAGTCATCAAGACAGTATGGTACAGGCACAAAGACAGAAATGTAGATCAATGGAACAAAATCCACACACTATGGACACCTATCTTTGACAAAGGAGGCAAGAATATACATTGGAGAAAAGATAGTCTCTTTAACAAGTGGTGCTGGGAAAACTGGTCAACCACTTGTAAAAGAATGAAACTAAGAACATTTTCTAACATTATACACAAAAATAAACTCAAAATGGATTAAAGATTTAAACATAAGACCAGAAACTATAAAACTCCTAGAGGAAAACATAGGCAAAACACTCTTTGACATAAATCACAGCAGGGTCCTCTATGACCCACCTCACAGAGTAATGGAAATAAAAGCAAAAATAAACAAATGGGACCTAATTAAAATTAAAAGCCTTTGCACAATGAAGGAAACTATAAGCAAGGTGAAAAGACAGCTTTCAGAATGGGAGAAAATAATAACAAACGAAGCAACTGACAAAGAATTAATCTCAAAAATATACAAGCAACTCCTGCAGCTCAGTTCCAGAAAAATAAACGACCCAATCAAAAAATGGGCCAAAGAACTAAACAGACATTTCTCCAAAGAGAACATACAGATGGCTAGCAAACACATGAAAAGATGCTCAACATCACTGATTATCAGAGAAATGCAAATCAAAACCCCAATGAAGCACCATCTCATGCCAGTCAGAATGGCTGCTATCCAAAAGTCTCCAAACAATAAATTCTGGAGAGAATGCAGACAAAAGAGAACCCTCTTACACTGCTGGTGGGAATGCAAACTAGGATGTGGAGATTCCTTAAAAAACTGGAAATAGAACTGCCTTATGACCCAGCAATCCCACTGCTGGGCATACACACCAAGGAAACCAGAATTGAAAGAGACACGTGTACCCCAATGTTCATTGCAGCACTGTTTATAATAGCCAGGACATGGAAGCAATCTAGATGTCCATCGGCTGAAGAATGGATAAGGAAGCTGTGGTACATATACACAATGGAATACTATTCAGTCATTAAAAACAATGCATTTGAATCAGTTCTAATGAGGTGGATGAAACTGGAGCCTATTATACAGAGTGAAGTAAGTCAGAAAGAAAAATACCAATACAGTATATTAATGCATATATATGGAATTTAGAAAGATGGTAATGATGATGACCCTATATGTGAGACAGCAAAAGAGACACAGATATAAAGAACAGTCTTGTGGACTCTTGGAGAGGGAGAGGGTGGGATGATTTGAGAGAATAGCATTGAAACATGTATATTACCATATGTGAAATAGATGACCAGTCCAAGTTCGATGCATGAAACAGGGCACTCAAAGCCAGTACACTGGGATGACCCTGAGAGATGGGATGGGAAGGGAGGTGGGTGGGTGATTCAGGATGGGGGACACATGTACATCCACGGCTGATTCATGTTAATGTATGGTGAAAACCACTACAATACTGTAAAGTAATTCACCTCTAATTAACATAAACAAATTAATTTTTTAAAAGGAAACCATAAAAGTTATAAGCATATTCACTGATTCATTCACTCATTTTGCTAACATTTGTGAAGTCATCAGGTTTCCCATTAGAATACCAGGACATATCAGAATGTTAGGAACTCTACATAATTTCTAGATATTCTACTAATATCTATCTTAGTAATATTTGCCATACAGTATAACCTAAGAGGATTTATTACTCATTTGATAATATTTCCCATGTAATTTAACCTACCAAAAAAGCAGAATTAGTTTAATATCTCTCTTTGGAATGTTTCAGGGGTCCTCTAAAGCAACCCAAAGCTAGCTAGAGGTCAAAAGAATTTCAACAGAATTTGACTTAGGAAGTTTTGTCAAAAAAAAAAAAAAAAAATCAATCAAAAGGGTTTAGAACATTCGATCAGATTTAGTCAATGCAGATTGGTGTATCATTTAGCTTGCTGATATGTCACAATGGGTATATATACTGAGGCTCAAGGTCTAGTGAAAGTCAACTCTGCCATCTTGGACTTAGTTAGCTCTAACCAATTCCCCTACAGCATTGTCATTCCTAACAAAGTCCATTTATCCAACTAATTGTAATCCAATTTTAGAAAATCCTGATCATGCATAACTCTTTTCAGTAATTGTTTTCATACCTTCTTCTACTGAAAACACATCTAAGTTTCCCTAAAGTATTTTACACAATGAGGTACATTTTCTTGTAGACAAATTTGTTACAGAACACAGTCTGATTTGACCTCTAGTAAACCTAGGTACAACAGGAGTATTATACTTATTGATGGTTCTAAAAACATGTCTATGTTACCAGGTATATTTCCCAGTTCACATGAACCTAAAATTCATTTAATTTAATTTAAAATTATTTGATTTATAAGTGCTTACTTTTTTTTAAAACCAATTAAATAGAACTTATTTACAAATTAATCTCAAAAATATTATCCAGAAACAAAGACATACCGAGACATACACATATTCAGACACAACACAAGATTTAGCTTCATTTTCTAAACTTAGTCATGAATTAGATGTTACAACATAAAATTCACTATTTTGTACATAAGTTGGATGAAATAAAATTTTTAAAGGCTTCTTCCCATTTTTTCTCAGTCTCAGGAGTTAGAGATGGCCTAGATACGTGTTCCTTGAGAGCCCTGGTCTCAAGGCACAAGGAAAGGAAATCAAGTTCTAACAAAATGGTGGCAGGTCCAAACCAAGTGGTGGCCAGGCAAAGCAAAATGGCCATTGAAAATCACAACACAGAACACAGAGTTAAAACAAAAATATAGACATGGCAGTCTTCATCAGATACTCCCTTAAATACAAGAATACAGTCTCAGAAAACCTCTTATAGAGACACAGAACTTCAGATCCAATTACTAATAGAGTAAATGAAAACATCTCATGACTTCAAAGAGAGGAAAGAATGCCAGGTTGAAAGAAGAGGGGGGAAGAGGCAGGAGAAGGTGGCAAAAATGGTGGGCTTACGGACGTCTCCTGCCAGAAACTAGAACAGAACCAAAATTTGAGTTCTCTGCCAAGAAGAGATGAGGCCCTTTGACCAGATTCTTGTGTCCAGGGGACTAGGAAAAAAAAAAAAAGGGTAGGATAGGAAGGGTTAAGGAGAGGAAAGAGAGAGAAAGGAGAGATCATTAAAGTCTCTTGTTCCTTACCCAGTTGAGGCACTCTGGGCAGTTGTCCATGCCAGGAAGAAACCAGGGATGAAAAGGTCCCAGTTGTGGCAGCTGGATCTGGTCCATCAGTGGGCAAGCTGGTCCCTGAGTACCCCAAGTGGTCAGGATGTCAGTCACAGCAAAGAAGAGTCCTGGGTGAGGGCCATTTGTTACAGGAAGGGGGACCCCTTCAAGGACCCAAAAGTGGGCTCTTGTCTAACACTTAGAAATGAATGTCTGAGGAGACACATGTGCTGACAAAGCAAGAGATTTTATTGGGAAGGGGCGCCTAGGCAGAGAGCAGCTAGGTAAGGGAACCCAGGAGAACTGCTCTGCCATGTGTCTCCCAGTCTTGGGTTTTATGGTGATGGGATTCATTTCCAGGTGGTCTTTGGCCAATCATTCTGATTCAGAGTCCTTCCTGGTGGTGCACACATTGCTCAGCCAAGATGGATGCCAGCGAGAAGGATTCTGGGAGGTGGTTGTGAAATAGAAGCAAGATCAAAGCCTCCCATTAAAGTAACAACCTTTTGCTTTCCCTTCCATTATCTTGTTTTTGAATAGCTTCTGCTCATCAATTACCACTTTCGCTTCTATGATCTTGCTTGTTCATTATATCCACAGGAACTAGGGCTACCTGGGGAGGAGAGGGATCTGACCTGTTTGAGTGGGAAGTTTACAGTGTATAAAAGATACCCAGACAAAGCCGGGGCACTCAGTCTTTGGAGGTGATGCCACTGGATCTGCACCAGTTCTGAATAAACCTTGCTGTTCTGTATCTTTGAGTGCCACTTTTGTCTTTTGGACACCATGGTTACTAAATATTTTCTGCTGTTTTGGCCAGGAAGCCAACAACCAAACTGGTCCATTGTGCCACCATTGTCAGGTAACCAGAGAAAGCCGCAGCTGCAGGCCTGGTGACAGATGGATAGGCACCACCCGGCCATCTGCCACATCCCAACTCTTACTCAAGCCACACTGGCCTCGGCCCATGCCACTTCCCAAACGGACTCAGAGCAGAAGCAGGTTCCAGGACAGGATGTCTGATGGGTGAGTGCCCCAGGGACATCTGCCTGAGTCGGGACCCACCATATGGCGGAAGGGGTGCCTGATCACCTCCCAGTGACCAGAGAGTTACTCAGAATAGGGTTTGTTCCTTCAGATGGTCATTTCTGGTGTGTGTGGGAGAATGATTGAGCAGAGTGAAAGCCAGCGCTCCACCGTCTTCGGATTATGGAGCCTGAGAGGAACCTGAGAGGAGCCCGAGAGGAACCTGTGGCTCCATGATGACCTCATTCAGCTCAGGGCAGTGCCAGCCTGTGGGGGATTTAATCTGTCCTTGAGAGGCTGGTCTTGGTCAGGGGTTTATACTGAGCTGCCAGTGCTAAGAGCCATCTAAATTTCCTTAAGGGGAGCAGCCAGGTGGATGAAAGTCAGTGTCCCCCTTTGTCTTGTGGAACACTGCCTCAGGGTGGAAACTGTCACATAATGGGCAATTTGACTTCTAAACTCATTATCTTAGAGTATATGGTAAAGAATTTTAAGAAATGATTTTCTGGGGATTGGGCTTCCTTCATAGCTCAGTTCGTAAAGAATCTGCCTGCAATGCAGAAGACTCTGGTTCTCTTCCTGGGTTGGGAAGATCTGCTGGAGAAAGGATAGGCTATCTAGTCCAGTATTCTTGGGCTTCCCTTGTGGCTTAGCTGGTAAAGAACCCACCTGCAATGTGGGAGACCTGGGTTTGTATCCCTGGGTTGGGAAGAGCCCTTGGAGAAGGGAAAGGCTACCACTCCCATATTCTGGCCTGGAGAATGCCATGGAATGTATAGTCCATAGGGGTCGCAAAGAGTGAGACACAACTGAGCGACTTTCACTGTTTCTGGAGATTATGGTGTAAAATAGAGTCCTGAAAAACTGCACATTCTTTGTATCCTGGACTGGCCCTCCTTTGGGGTCAGATGGCCCCCAGAAGGGACCTTAGATGTGCCCACTGTCTGAGCAGTGTCATAGCCAGAGACTCCAGCCACCTGGACCAATTCCCATATATCAATCAATGGTTGGAAATTGTCCACTTAGGGCCCCCTTGGGTTCGATTTTATGCGGCAGGTCAGGGACAGTGTAAGGTCCTAGTTTTTCAATCAAGAAAAGGACCTCGCGCCTAGAGAAGGAACAACCTATCCTCCAGGGTGAAGCTGAAGAAATGCCTCCAATGCCCCCACCTTACATCCCCACGGCTCCTCCACCAAAAGCAGAAGATCCCTGTTTACCAGACAGCCACCTTCCATTCCATCTCCTCCTCCTGATGTTCCTAAAGCTGCTGTGCCCCCACGGCCAGCCACCCCAGCACTGATGGGTAGGTGCTTCTGGTCGGCTCAGGAAGCAGCTGCCTCAGCACTACAAATGCCCTTACGAGACACTCAAGGGCCATAGAACTTTGCTTCTGATGGGACCCTACAAGAGGAGGGACCCATTTTTTACTACCAGCCTTTTTCCACGACTGATCGCCTTAACTAGAAACATCACACCAACCTCTATTCTGAAAAGCCCCAAGCACTGGTCAATCTCTTAGAACCCATCTTCCAGACCCACCGCCCCACCTGGGTAGACTTCCAGCAGCTTCTCCTGCTGGAATAGGAACACCTGTTCCTGTTACAGAGGATCACCAACGAGTCAGGTCAGAGGCTCAGAAATGGCTCTAGGCCAATGCCCCAGGGGGTCAATTAGATGCAGAGAACTGGGCTTGGGAGAACTCCCCAGAAGGAGAGCCTCTCTGGGACCCCAATATCTATGGGGAAGAAACCAGTTGGAGAGGTATCGACAGGCCTTCCTACAGGGAGTAAAAGCTGGGACTAAGAAGCCTACTAACATGGCCTTGACCACTGAGATGCTACAAAAGGCAGGTAAAAATCCAGTCGATTTCTACATCAACAGATGATAAATGCACCCTGTGTGAGACAGGCCCAATCAGACATCCAAAAAAACATTACAGACGTTAGAAGCGTTTGCAGGTAAAAATGCTAGGAATAGCTATTTCTAGCTATTTCAGTTCTATTTCACGAACTGCCAGAAATAGCTAACAAAGTTTTTGTCAATCATAACTAAACAGCACACCAAGAAGCAGAAAAGAGGATGAAGCAAAAAGCCTCACTCCTGGCAGCCGCCCTGTCAAAGTCTGTACCCCTGGCAGGACCACCCCAGAAGGCAAGGGGCCCAGGTCCAAAAGGGAGAGTTCTCCTCAGCCGTAATCAGTGTGCCTATTGCAAGGGAAAGGGACACTGGAAAAATGAATGCCCCAGTTGCCCTCAGAAGAAAACAAAAGCAGCAGGCCCACTGAGCCAATATCAACCTGAGCCACCCAGTGCTAACCTGATCGGGCTAGCTGGAGCAGAATCCAACTGCGCAACTTGGGGCGGGGGGTGGCGGCGGGGGGCGGCGGGTGGAGGCGGGCAGGTTCTCTCTAACTGGGCCCCCTAGAGCCCGTGGTCAGAGTTCAAGTAGGGGGCCATCCAATGGACTTTATGGTGGACACAGGCGCTGAGCATTCAGTGGTCACCCAGCAGACAGCCCCCTCTTGGGAAAAAAAACTACCATCCTCAGGGCCACAGGCGCACAGATCCGCAGGCCGTTTTGCGGTCCTTGACAATGCCGACTAGGGGGCCGTGTGGTAATGCACGAATCCTGCTCAACTGCCCTGTTCCTTTGATGGGAAGAAACCTGCTTGCTAAGATGCGGGCCCAGATTTCCTTTTCTGCTGATGGGTCAGCTCCGCTAAAGCTAGCAGGACCGCCCTCCTCCTTGATTATGATTCTCGCTCTAAGGAGAGAAGAATGGCACCTGTATTCCTCTCCTCCAGGAGAAGGGACCATTCCTCCTGAATTAGAGACTGAGTACCCACTAGTTTGAGCTGAGGAAAATCCTCTGGGTCTGGCAAAACACCATGCTCCCATCCTGATTTATCTGAAATTGGGAACTCAGACTGCAAAACTATGACAGTATCCAATTCCCCTGGAGGCCCAACTGGGAATCCAGGCTCATTTAGACAGACTACTCCAACACAGACTTCTGATGAAATGCTAGTCATCCTGGAACACCCCATTACTACCCATGAAGAAGCCAGGGACTCACGACTACCATCCAGTTCAGGACTTAAGGGCTATGAACAAGGCAACAATTACTCTGCACCTGGCAGTGCCTAATCTGTACACCCTACTAGGACTGATCCCTTCCACAGTCAAATGGCTTACTTGCTTGGACCTGAAAGATGCCTTCTTCTGCCTTTGGGTTGTACCTGTCAGCCAACTGCTGTTTGCCCTTGAATGGGAAAACCCACACACGGGAAACAAGGAACAGCTCACTTGGACAAGGCTTCCTCAGGGGTTCAAGAACTTCCTTCTTCAGCAGAGCTTTGGCTGCCGACTTGGCTAACTTTCCTGGACAGGAGTTAGACTGTGTCCTGCTGCAATACGACAATGACCTCCTGCTGGCCAGCACAACACAGGCTCGCTGCCTAGAAGGAACAAAGGCCCTTCTCTCCTTGTTAGTGGAAGCTGGGTCCTGGGTATCAAAGAAAAAGGTGCTCCGGAAAGAGATTGTCCCCAGATGTGGAATACCTCTGACCATAGGATCGGATAATGGACAGGCATTTGTAGCCAAGACAGTACAATAGGTGGCAAGGGCTTTGAAGATTTGGTGAAAATTACATACTGCCTACCATCCCCAGAACTCAAGGAAAGTGGAACGCATGAATCGAACTCTCAAACAAACCCTAGCAAAACTATGCCAGGGGACCAGCATACCTTGGGTAGGCATGTTAACTATGGCCCTTTTGAAGATGAGGTGTTCACCCCAGGCAGGGATAGGGTTTTCACCATTAGAAATCCTGTATGGATGGCCACCCTTGCTAGTCAACTTAAGGGGAGACACCAGAGAACTGGGGAACTTGGTTTTACATAGGCAGCTGCAAGGGTTAGGACACACAGTCTCTCAAATACATACATGGATAGTATGTATTTGAGACCCATATATATATATAAGGACCCATATCCTTAAGCATAGCAATATATCCCCACCAACCAGGGGAGCAAGTATGGGTAAAGGATTGGAAAAAAGAGCCTTTAAAATCCATGTGGACAGGGCCCTAGTCTGTAATCTTAACTACCCCCACTGCTCTCAAGGTGGCAGGAGTAGACGCTTGGATCCATTACTCCAGAGTCAAAACTTCAAGTCCAACCAATAGCTGAGGGAAGTGGGAAGCAACCCTCACTCAGTCCAGAGGAACCCCTGTGCTTGATCGTGTGAAAAAGAAAACAGCCTGAAGCCTTACTCTGACCACACTGGAAGCTGGCCAGTCAACGCAGGGCTGAAGCTTGATGAACCAACCGGACCAACAAAAGTCAGATGTATTGGTTATTAATTGGACTGCTGCTGCTACTGCTACTGCTAGTCAGTCGCGTCCGACTCTGTGCGACCCCATAGACAGCAGCCCATCAGGCTCCACTGTCCCTGGGATTCTCCAGGCAAGAACACTAGAGTGGGTTGCCATTTCCTTCTCCAATGCATGAAAGTGAAAAGTGAAAGTGAAGTCGCTCAGTCGTGTCCGACTCAGTGACCCCATGGACTGCAGCCTACCAGGCTTCTCTGTCCATGGGATTTTCCAGGCAAGAGTACTGGAGTGGGGTGCCATTGCCTTCTCCTGAGACTCCCCTTATTCATCTTATTCAGAATAGGACTTTACTCTGTGTCTCCCCTGGAGTGGACTTGTATCCAAAAACTCTCCCTCTGCTTTGTCTACTTCTTCATTGTTCTTGTTTTTGGAGTCTCCTACTGTGATCAGCTTAAATATGAAAATGGCAAATTTTTGCCTTATAGTTCTGTTAAGTTGTAAAACCCCCTCCTCATCTGAGAGTCAGGATGATTGTTCTGAACATATGCTGCTGCTGCTGCTAAGTTGCTCAATCGTGTCCGACTCTGTGCGACCCCAGAGACCGCAGGCCACCAGGCTCCACCATCCCTGGGATTCTCCAGAAAAGAACACTGGAGTGGGTTGCCATTTCCTTCTCCAATGCATGAAAGTGAAAGTGAAAGTGAAGTCGCTCAGCCGTGTCCAACTCTTAGCGACCCCATGGACTGCAGCCCACTAGACTTCTCCATCCATGGGATTTTCCAGGCAAGAGTACTGGAGTGGGGTGCCACTGTCAATCTTTCTATTATGAGAAGGGTTGGGTCCACCGCACCTTTGTTTACTGTATGCACCAGTCGGCCACATGTTATAGTTCAGCCTCTCCATGCACTAGAGAAGGGAAGCATTATTGGAAGGGAGAAATTAAAGCCCAAAGTATAGATGGTCAAAGATGTTACAGGTTTCCAGGACAAGCAACTTGTTGGAAATTAGGCAAAGAGAAAACAAAAATTCAGGTTGACCTAGCAAAATGGCCAAGTGAGTACATCTGGCTGGACTCCAACCCCTTAGTAGCCACCTCTGGCCCACCAACGTTAAGCCCTGGGCCAGGATCCAAGGGACTATATGATCAGCTCCAAACTTCCCTAAAAGATGAACTAATACCTACTGTTGCAAATAATCTCTTTATCCATTTAGCTGAGGAGGTAGGTAGCCGGAGAATTGGGTATCACTAACTGTTGGTTTTACAGAGGAGCCCAGATGAGTGAAACATGGCCCTGGAAGGGCACCAGACTGGACACCTTTCTGCTACTGCAATGGGATGGAACAATTAGTAGGCAGACAGGAGGTCCTATTTGAAATTGGACCCTGTCCTTGGAGACAATAGGTGAAGAATGCCTGAGCTAAGAAAGGGAAGTTATACCTGAGTCGGAAAAACAAAATGCAGAAGAGCCCCAGTCTATAGTGACACCAGTAAGAGCCATTCATGGTGACCAGGAGCCCCAAGCTAGTATTGGGCTCCCCAAAAAGGAGGGAATGTAAATCACACTTGTGTTCCCTTCAACTCCACCACCAGGATTCTAGGGCAAAACTGTACAGGAAATCAACCTGATATTAATCCTTTTCTTGCAATCCTAGACATTAGCCCATATTGGAAGCATCTTAAGTCCACACACCCAGACTTATGGCAGGCCCCAGAAGAATTTTTTTGGGTTTGTAGGAGAAGGGCCTACTTACAACTCCCATCCAGGTGGGGCGTAACCTGCACCATAGGAATGATTCAGCCAGATTTTTTCCTCCTAACTGGCTCACAAGGAGACATGCTTGGTGTTCCAATCTATGATGACTTAAAAAGTCGAGAAAGGCAGTCTCCAGAGATAGGAGGCCATCAGGAATGGGATGAAAATGACTGGCCTCCCCAATGGATTATTCAATATTTTGGTCCAGCCACATGGGAACAAGATGGAAATTGGGGATACAGCACACCCACTTATATGCTAAATCAAATAATCCGACTACAAGCAATGCTATAGATTATAACCAATGAAACTGCTGCTGCTTTGGAACTGCTGGCACAGCAACAATCCCAGATGAGAACTGCCATCATTCAAAATTGCTTGGCACTAGACTACTTCCTAGCAGAGGAAGGAGGAGTCTGTGGGAAATTCAGCCAAACTGACTGTTGCCTCCAAACAGATGATAATGGAAAAGGTGTGATAGTCATAGCTAAACATATCAGGAAAATTGCCCATGTTCCGATTCAGACCTGGAAGGGATGGGATACAGATGGCTTCTTTGGAGGATGGTTCTCTTGGCTGGGGTGTGGGGGGGGGTTGGCAGTTTAAAATAATGATTGGGATGGTTATAGTTATACTTGCCAGATGTCTGCTTATTCCCTGCCTCATACCTCTCCTAATCAGAGTTGTAACAGGGTTCATAGAGGCGGTTGTGGAACAGAGGAAGGCCATGCAGTGGCTGCTTTTAAAGGAATACCAGCAAGCTGATGTTCTCTGACAACTGCAGATGCACCCTAAACATCAAGAGGGGGAAATGAGGTAGGAATGAGATAAAAGCCCCCAATTAAAATAACAACCTTTTGTTTTCCCTTCTATTATCTTGTTTATATATATATATATTTTTCATTATCTTGTTTTTAAACAACTGCTGCTGCTGCTAAGTCGCTTCAGTCATGTCCGACTCTGTGCAACCCCATGGACCGCAGCCTACCAGGCTCCTCCAATCCATGGGATTTTCCAGGCAAGAGTACTGGAGTGGGGTGCCATTGCCTTTTAAACAGCTGCTGCTTGTCAATAACCACTTTGCTTCTGTGATCTTGCTTGCTCATTATATCCTCGGCAACTAGGGCTACCTGGGGAGGGGAGGGATCTGAGCTGTTTGAGTGGGAAGTTTACGGTGTATAAAAGATACCCAGACAACTGAGGAACTCAGCCTTTGAACGTGACTCCGCTGGGCCTGTGCCAGTGCTGAATAAACCTTGCTGTTCTGTATCTTTGAGTGCCGCTTGTCTCTTTCCGACACCACAGTTTCTATGTTGGACACGTGGTGTCACCTTTTGACCTTTCCTGAACTATTCCAGTTGGTGATGACCTATGAGTTCCATGTTGCTTACCAGGACCTCCTATCGAAAAACAATTCATGCACATGATAACTATGGTGCCTGGCCAGGGTGGGTGGTTTCAGTCAGTGTGCTTCCCCTAGCAGGTCCCTGATAAGCTAATGGATAATGAAAATTTTAATTCTCTAGACTGCAGAATTAGCACGTGCTTTCAGCATAATTAAAAACTAAGGTTGAAGTGTTTTTATTTAGCAGTAGAGACATTTAAGAACCGCAAAACTCACATTTTGAAATCCTACTACCCCCCCTTTTTTTTAATGGTATACCCATTTGGACCTGACAAATATAAAATTAAAAATATGGTTTAGATGACAATTTGTTTGGAAGTGGGAATGTTAACTGCCTCTGTAGGGAGGCCAGAGGTCCCCAAGAGGCAGGAGAAAATAAACTCCAAGTGGCACACTGTTTTCCCTTCTCTGTTGACACCTGGTTCCACCTGAAATTAACTTTTCTCAAACCTTGAGCTAACCAATGCATTTTTCATATGGAAATGTTTTTCTTAAGCTATGTTAATGAAGCTGTCTATTTGCTTTGGAATCTGCCTTTCTTCAAATCGCCCAAGACTAAATCTTTTTTCTTTTCTCAAACCTTGGGCTGATCATGGCTCAACAAACCAGTGTTCATGTCAATTGTTTTATGGTGAGGGAGTGGGGATGACACACCTTGGGCCGTTCTATCTCAAAAATGCATATTGTGGGAGGAGGGCCTGGTGAGACTCCCTCAGCCTTGAGGTGTCTCCCTTATTTGATTAGCAGCTCACTAACACATAAAATGCCTTTCTGAAAACTAGCAAGTTGGCACTCTTTCTGTCTCCTTCTGATGTCTCTGTCTGATGTCAGAAGCTTTCCCTATCTCTATTATACTTTAATAAAACTTTGCTACAGGAAAAGCTCTGAGTAGTCAAGACTCATCTCTGCCCCAGGATCGAAATCCTCTCCTCCAGAGGTCACGAATCCCACATAGCACATGGCTTGCAATGGAAACCTTTCAGAATCATACCGAAAAACAGTTTATATGAAATAATTAAAAACAAGCCTCTCCAAAATTGCTTGGTGGTCCAGTGTTTAGGACTCCAGGCTTCTACTGTAGGTGGCTGGGGTCTGATCTCTGGTCAGGGAACTAAGATTCCCCTGCCATGCAGTGGTGCGACCAAAAAAAAAAAAGCCTTTCTCCTTTAAAACAAAAACAAAAACATTTATTTGTTCATTTATGTATTTTGCCTGCACTAGATCTTAGTTGTGGCATGTGGGGTCCTGGTTACAGCATGCAAACTCTTAGTTGTGGCATGTGGTATCTAGTTCTCTGACCAAGGACTGAACCTGGGCCTCCCGCATCTTCGCCCCTGGACCGCCAGGGAAGTCCTTTGCTCGTTCCAGTTGCTCTGTGACCCTGCTGACTGGATCCCTGGGGATCCAGGGATCCTCCCCTCTACTGTCCTGCCACACATCTTTGTGAGTGTTTCATGTCTTTATGGTTCTGGACCAAGTATCACCGCAAACAACCCAGTGAACACATCCTGGTGCTCTCCACATTCTTGCATTTATATTTGAGAGGGTTGACCAAGAGTTCCTGCTAGTTTCCTGAAGAGTCTCACCATTCTGCACTCCTATCAGCAAAATGGAAATTTTCTTGTGGATCTGAAGCCCCACATATGGTATGTTGTCTGCTGTTTTAGTCTTGCTGTTTTTGAACAGTGCAGAGTATTTTCCTATGTCATTTTTTTTTTTTTTTTTCCTGGCCAAAGTGCATAGTTTATAAGATCTTAGTTCCCTGACCAGAGATCAAACCTGGGTCCACAGCAGTGACAGTACCAAGTCCTAACCATTGAATGGCCAAGGAAGTTGCTGTTTCATTCATTTTGACTTGCATCCCCAACCACCTCACTGCTGTCAGTTGGCCTACGCAGTTTGCTCTCATGTGAAAAACTGTTCATGAATGACCCAGTTTTCTGCTGGGCTACCTGTTATTGGGACACAGATGATTATTGGGTTATTTTGTATGTGTGTGTATGTAGATCAAGTTAATATATATACATTTGTGAGAGGGTAACAGGCAGGAATGCCAGGGGTCTCCAAATAGAGGAAATAGCCTGCAAGTGTCAGACATTTTTATCTCTCTTAAGCGGCAGGAGGAAACAAACTAGCAATATTTTTTCCTTCTCTATACAAATTTAAAGGGAGGTTTCTCTTAAAATATTGTGTTGCCATAATGACACCCGGCTTCGCCTGAAGTTAGCTATTCTCGAGTCTAGAGATAACCAATGCCTTTTTCTTATGGAAATGTTTGTCTTAAGCTATGCTAATGTACTATGCCTTTACCCCAAACTCTGTCTCCAAGTCGGTTCCGCCTCTTGGCCCAGAACCTACTTGACAAACCAGTATGGATATTGTTCCCCTAATCTATGTAAATGAAACTATTTGTATGGTGGTCTGCCCTTCTTCAAGATTCAAGTTAATCATTTTATGGCCCAGGATAAACCATTTGGTGCCAAGATTATCCCAAAATGCATCTTATGGGTGAGGGGCCTGGTGCCATTCTGAATTTTAAGACGTTCCTTTCTTTCATTAACAGACTGCTAGGGACTATATAACATCCAGCTAAAGACTAGCAGGGGGGTACTCTTTCTGCCCCCTTCTGATGCCTATGTCAGAAGCTTTCTCTATCTCCTTTATACTTTAATAAAACTTTATTACACAAAAGCTCTGAGCGATCAAGCCTCGTCTCTGGCCCCGGATTAAATTCTTCTCCTCCAGGGGCCAAGAATCCTGGTGTATTCGCGTGATTCAACAACAACCTTTCATTTGAACAAATGCACAATGTCATATATCCACCATTACAGTATCATTCAGAGTATTTTGCTGCCCTAAAAATCCTCTGTGCTCTCTTTGTTCTACATTCCCAGCCCCTGGCAACACCGTCCTCTTACTGTCTCCATAATCTGCCCTCCCCGACACGTCTTCTAGTTGGGGTCACACCAGACATAACATTTCAGACTGGCTTCCTGATCTTTGTTTTCTGTTTGAACCTGTCTTTTCACCCCACATCACTCAGAGAATGTTATTTCAATGCAAAAGACTTTGTCACATAAAAGCCTTGTTGATCACCCAACATGACCATGCTTAGAAGTACATAAGATTTTTTTTTTTACTATGATCATAAAGTTCTAAGGGTTACATTTATTTCTGAATTATCATTACATTTATGAGTAATTCACCCTCATTAAATTAATATATATATGATTACACATTTTTATAATTATTAAAAAAAATATATTTGAAATACATTTTTAATAGAATGAATACTTTTTCCTTTTATTTTTTTTTTTACATGTATCCAAAGATGACCAATGACTAATTGCTAGGAAGAGAAAAGATTCAATAGTTAGATCTATTTCTAGTTTGTATTTCTTAGATATTAGCACAGATACCTTGCTCAGAAGAGAATAACTTATTCACTCAATTCCTTCCCAATTACATAACCAAGTATCACAAGAAAAGCTGGATAACCTATCAGCTGACAACTTGATTAGTGTTTCCTTCAATCCTGTTGAAAGGACACAGTGGGAAGCTTTCAAGAGGGTTTATGAGAATCCTTTTTCAGTGTCTGGAAAGCAGGACAAAAACATCCGCAGGATCACTAACTGAGCAGCTGTCAACCTGACCAGCATCCCTTTCATTGAGAAAGTCTTGCTTAATCTGATGAGCTTAACAGGCTCGGGAAACATGCAACACTGTCCATCTTATTCTGCCTTCATACATGTAGTATTCTGTTTCAATAAAAGGTTCTTACTGTAGGATGTTCTTGAAGTGCATTTTCTTTAAATCTGTATATTAGCTTATTCTGCTTGTGGAATATAATTAGCATCTTCATCCCTCCCTGCCTGGCCACCAGCCTGGTCGAATTCTCTGACAGTCAAGACTCGAATTTCAGTGTTCACTGCAAGAAAAACAGGTGTTTGTGTTGCGAGGAGGCTTACCAAACCAGGGCTAGGCAAACTGCAGGATGCATCCCGCAAGCAGCCTCAACAAGATCAGAATAAGATGGAGCTGGGGTGAACACAGTTCCTATATAAGTTCAAAATAGGGAGGGACTTCCCTGGTTGTCCAGGGGTTTCAGTTCAGTTCAGTTCAGTCGCTCAGTCGTGTCCTACTCTTTGCGACCCCATGAATCGCAGCACGCCAGGCCTCCCTGTCCATCACCAACTCCTGGAGTTCACTCAGACTCACGTCCATCAAGTCAGTGATGCCATCCAGCCATCTTATCCTCTGTTGTCCCCTTCTCCTCCTGCCCGACTCCATGGGCGCGAGTCTATATTGAGCTGTTACTAGTGGTTTGTATGTGTTGAAGAGAAATTCCCTGTAGGTATCTTTGCAAGAATTTTGTTTTTCCATTCTGTGGGTTGTCTTTCTCTTTCACTGATGGTTTCATTTGCTGTGCAGATGCTTTTAATGTTTATTAGGTCCCATTTGTTTATTTCTGTTTTGTTTTCATGATTCTAAGAGGTGGATCAAAAAAGAACTTGCTGCATTTTATGTCAAGGCATGTGCTCTTTTCCTCAAGATTTTTGTAGTGTCTGTCCTTTTATTTAGATCTTTCATCTATTTGGAGTTTATTTTTGTGTATGGTGTTAGGGAGCATCAAAAATTCATTCTCATTTTCATGTTAAGGAACCTGCCCAGTGTCCTCCACAGTGGCTGCTCCCAATTTCCATTCGCAGCATCAGTGTAGGAGGGTTCCCCTTGCTCTACACCCTCTCCAGCATTTATTGTTTGTAGAGTTTCCATCTATGGCCATTCTGACTGGTGTGAGGTGATACCTCCTTGAAGTTTTGATTTGCATTTCTCGCATATTTAGCAATGTTGACATCTTTACATGTGATTTTTTAAACAGTGTGAGTTAAACTTATTTATTCAAACTGACTTCTTGAACGCCTGCTCTGTTTTCAATATTTTTCTGTTGACCTCCCCTAGAAAATTTCTTGAGGGCAGGTATTTTTTACTTACAGCCCACAGACCTGCTGCTGCTGCTAAGTCGCTTCAGTCATGTCTGACTCTGTGTGACCCCATAGACGGCAGCCCACCAGGCTCCCCTGTCCCTGGGATTCTCCAGGCAAGAACACTGGAGTGAGTTGCCATTTCCTTCTCCAATGCATGAAAGTGAAAAGTGAAAGTAAAGTCACTCAGTCATGTCCAACTCTTAGCGAACCCATGGACTGCAGCCTACCAGGTTCCTCTGTCCATGGGATTTTCCAGGCAAGAGTGCTGGAGTGGGGTGCCTGGTGAATATTAAGTGCCCGTGAGCAAAGGTTTCAAAGTTGTTGTTATGGAAAATGGCCACAAGGCAGCAGCATGTCTTTACTCCTGGTTACTGGGGGAACCAGAACCTTAGGGAAAGTTCTGTTCCTGGATTGTCAATTAGAGTCAAATGTGCTAGAAGAAATATGCAAGGTTTATGTCCCATACCATCTTCCTTCCTTACCCTATGCCCTGGACACATCCTAGTTCCTGCACCCCTCTGTGGAAAGTGCTTTTATCATAGGTGGGGTGACCCTAAGGAAGGAAGCTGGAGGTGGGAACACCATCACCTGGAGACATGGAGCCCAGGGGGCTTTCCAAAGCTCTTCCAGCCTAGAAGCTCCACCTCCTTTGGGTGCAGTAGGTGTAGTTTCACTGCAGGAGGTCCTGCCTGTATCTGGAAGTTGTGGGCCGGTGCAGAGGGGAACAGGCATGCCAAGTCCATGGGCAGGGCTCATTGGCTGGCACATCCTCCCCACCTCCCTCAGCCCCAGGACAGTCCAGCCAAGGGACTCAAGCCTGCCCAGGCTTCAGGGATGTGGCAGCAGCCCAGCTCACTAAGGCCTGAAAGGAATAGAGTCAGCATTCTCTTTTTGTAAGAAGTATTTTTTTGGTGTAGATGTGACTTACAGTGTTGTAGAGTGTTTTTTGATTGTTTGTTTGTTTGTTTCAGGTGTACAGCAACATGATTCACTCACACATAGCCAGCTGCATGTTCTTTTTTGGGTTCTATTATGCAGTGTTGATTAGGGGTCCTTGTCCTGTAGTGGGTTCGTGTTGGTTATTTTATAGAGTCATGTTTGTGTATATTCATCTCCATCTTCTCATTTTTTTGCCCACTACCTTTCCCTTTTGGTAGCCATAAGGTGGTTTGCTATGTTGTGAGGGTGTTTCTGTTTGGTAAAGAAGTTCATTTGTATCCATTTTTAGAATCCACCTCCAAGAGATATCACATACTTGTCTTCCTTTGTCTTACTTACGTCACTTTGTATTATCATCTCTACTTCCTTCCTTGTTGCTGGACATGGCATGATGTCACCCTCTTTATGGCTGAGTGATATTGCTGTGTGTGTGTTACCCACTTAGGCTTCATCCATATCTTGGCTCTCATACATAGTGCTGCCATGAACATTGCAGCACACGTGTCTTTTAAAATTGTGGTTCCTCTGGATCTGTGCCCAGGAATGGGATTGCTGGTTGTCATGGCACTTCTCCGTTTACTTTTTCATGAACCTTTGTCCTGTTCTCATTTGTGGATTTACTGACTTTCATTCCCACCAACAGGGAAGAGAGTTCTTTTCCTCCATTCCCTCTCCAGAATTTATTGTTGTAGGTGTTCTATACTGACCGTTCTGATGTGTGTGAGGTAATGCCACTTCTGATTCACAGTTCTCTAATACTTACAGATGCTGAGTATCTTTTCATGTACTTCATGGCCATTTCTACGTCTCCTTTGGAGAAAGGTCCATTGAAATATTATGCCCTTATTTGATGGGTTGCTTCTTTGATATCGAGGTGCATAAGCTGTTTGTATGTTTGGGAGAGAAATCCCTCGTGGGTGTCTTTGTTTGCACATATTAGCTCTACTATGAGGTTTGTCTTTCTGTTCTGTTTATAGTTTCCTCTGCTGTGCCAGCACTTTTTAAAAATTAATTAATTTATTTTAATTGGAGGCTAATTACTTTACAATACTGTAGCGGTTTTTGTCATATATTGACATGAATCAGCCATAGGTGTACACATGTCCCCCATCCTGAATCTCCCTCCCACCTTCCTCCCCATCCCATCCCTCAAGGTCATCCCAGTGCACCGGCTTTGAGTGCCCTGTCTCATGCATCGAAACTGGACTGGTGATTCATTTCACATATGATAACATACATGTTTCAACTCTACCCTCTCAAATCATCCCACCCTCACCCTCTCCCACAGAGTCCAAAAGACTGTTCTTTACATCTGTGTCTCTTTTGCTGTCTCATATATAGGGTCATCTTTCTAAATTCCATATATATACATTAATATACTGTATTGGTGCTTTTCTTTCTGACTTACTTTATTCTGTATATTAGGCTCCAGTTTCATCCACCACATTAGAATTGATTCTTTTTAATGGCTGAATAATATTCCATTGTGTATATGTACCACAGCTTTCTTGTCCATTTGTCTGCCAATGGGCAACCAGGTTGCTTCCATGTCCTAGCTATTGTAAACAGTGCTGTAATGAACATTGGGGTACATGTTTCTCTTTAAATTCTGGTTTCTTCAGTGTGTATATCCAGCAGTGGTATTGATGGGTCATATGGCTGTTCTACTTCCAGTTTTTAAAGGAATCTCCACACTGTTCTCCATAGTGGCTGTATTAGTTTGCATTCCCACCAAGAGTGTAAGAGTGTTCCTTTTTCTCTGCACCCTCTCCAGAATATATTATTTGCAGATTTTTTTGATAGCAGTCATTCTGACTGGTGTGAGTTGGTGTCCCATTGTGGTTTTGATTTTCATTTCTCTGATAATGAATGATGTTGAGCATCTTTTCATATGTTTGTTAGCCATCTGTATGTCTTCTTTGGAGAAATGTCTGTTTAGTTCTTTGGCTCATTTTTTGATTGGGTCATTTATTTTTTTGGAATTGAGCTGCAGGAGTTGTGCATATATTTTTGAGATTAATTCTTTGTCAGTTGCTTCATTTGCTATTATTTTTTCCCATTCTGAAGGCTGTCTTTTCACCTTGTTTATAGTTTCCTTCGTTGTGCAAAAGCCTTTAACTTTAATTAGGTCCCATTTGTTTATTTTTGCTTTTATTTCCAATATTGTGGGAGGTGGGTCATAGAGGATCCTGCTGTGATGTATGTCGGAGAGTGTTTTGCCTATGTTCTCCTCCAGGAGTTTTATAGTTTCTGGTCTTACGTTTAGATCTCTAATCCATTTTGAGTTTATTTTTGTGTATGGTGTTAGAAAGTGTTCTAGTTTCATTCTTTTATAAGTGGTTGACCAGTTTTCCCAGCACCACTTGTTAAAGAGATTGTCTTTTCTCCAGTGTATATTCTTGCCTCCTTTGTCAAAGATAAGGTGTCCATAGGTGTGTGGATTTACCTCTGGGCTTTCTATCTTGTTTCATTGATCTATATTTCTGTCTTTGTTCCAGTACCATTCTGTGTTGATGACTGTGGCTTTGTAGTAGAGCCTCAAGTCAGGCAGGTTGATTCCTCCAGTTCCATTCTTCTTTCTCAAGATTGCTTTGGCTATTTGAGGTTTTTTTGTATTTTCATACAAATTTTGAAATTATTTGTTCTAGCTCTGTGAAGAATACCGTTGGTAGCTTGATAGGGATTGCATTGAATCTATAGATTGCTCTGGGTGGTATGCGCCAGCACTTTTAAGGGGAATTAAGTCCCACTTATTTATTTTTGTAAACAGGAGGCTCCTGATGAAATTCAATGAGGAGAGTAAAAAAGTTGGCCTAAAACTTAACATTCAGAAAACCAAGATCATGGCTTTTGGTGCCATCACTTCATGGGAAATAGATGGGGAAACAGTGGAAATAGTGGCTGACTTTATTTTGGGGGGCTCCAAATTTACTGTAGATAGTGACTTCAGTCATGAAATTAAAAGACACTTACTCCTTGGAAGAAAAGTTATGATCAACTTAGACAGCATATTAAAAACCAGAGACATTACTTTGCCAACAAAGGTCCATGTAGTCAAAGCTATCGTTTTTCCAGTAGCCATGTGTGGATGTCAGAGTTGGACTATAAAGAAACCTGAGCGCCAAAGAATTGATGCTTTTGAACTGTGGTGTTGGAGAAGACTCCTGAAAGTCCCTGGACAACAAGGAGATCCAACCAGTCTCAGTTCACTTCAGTCACTCAGTCGTGTCTGACTGTTTGAGACCCCATGAACTGCAACATGCCAGGCCTCCCTGTCCATCACCAACTCCCAGAATTCACCCAAGCCCATGTCCAATGAGTCAGTGATGCCATCCAACCATCTCATCCTCTGTCGTCCCCTTCTCCTCCTGCCCTCAATCTTTGCCAGCATCAGGGTCTTTTCCAATGAGTCAGCTCTTTGCATGAGGTGGCCAAAATACTGGAGTTTCAGCTTCAACATCAGTCCTTCCAATGAATACCCAGGACTGATCTCCTGTAGGATTAAGTGGTTGGATCTCCTTGTAGTCCAAGGGACTCTCAAGAGTCTTCTTCAACACCACAGTTCAAAAGCATCAGTACTTCTGCTCTCAGCTTTCTTCACAGTCCAACTCTCACATCCATACATGACCACTGGAAAAACCATAGCCTTGACTAGATGGACCTTTGTTGACAAAGAAATGTCTCTGCTTTTTAATACGCTATCTAGGTTGGTCATAACTTTCCTTCCAAGGAGCAAGCGTCTTTTAATTTCATGGCTGCAATCACCATCTGCCGTGATTTTGGAGCCCAGAAAAATAAAGTCAGCCACTGTTTCCCCATCTATTTGCCATGAAGTGATGGGACCAGATGCCATGATCTTTATTTTCTGAATGTTGAGTTTTAAGCCAAGTTTTTCACTCTTCTCTTTCACTTTTATTAAGAGGCTCTTTAGTTCCTCTTCACTTTCTGCTATAAGGGTGATGTCATCTGCATATCTGAAATTATTGCTATTTCTCCCGGCAATCTTGATTCCAGCTTGTGCTTCCTCCAGCCCAGCATTTCTCATGATGTACTTTGCATATAAGTTAAATAAGCAGGGTGACAATATACAGCCTTGACGTACTCCTTTTCCTATTTGGAACCAGTCTGTTGTTCCATGTCCAGTTCTAACTGTTGCTTCCTGATCTGCATACAGGTTTCTCAAGAGGCAGGTCAGGTGGTCTGGTAGTCCCATCTCTTTCAGAATTTTCCACAGTTTCTTGTGATCCACACAGTCAAAGGCTTTGGCATAGTCAATAAAGCAGAAATAGATGTTTTTATGGAACTCTCTTGCTTTTTCCATGATCCAGCGGATGTTGGCAATTTGATCTCTGGTTCCTCTGCCTTTTCTAAATCCATGTTGAACATCTGGAAGTTCATGGTTCACGTATTGCTGAAGCCTGGCTTGGAGAATTTTGAACATTACTTTACTAGCGTGTGAGATGAGTACAATTGTGTGGTAGTTTGAGCATTCTTTGCCATTGCCTTTCTTTGGGATTGGAATGAAAACGTCCTTTTCCAGTCCTGTGGCCACTGCTGAGTGTTCCAAATTTGCTTGCATATTGAGGGCAGCACTTTCACAGCATCGTCTTTCAGAATTTGAAATAGCTCCACTGGAATTCCATCACCTCCACTAGCTTTATTCGTAGTGATGCTTTCTAAGGCCCACTTGACTTCACATTCCAGGATGTCTGGCTCTAGCTAAGTGTGAGTGATACACCATCATGATTATCTGGGTCGTGAAGATCTTTTTTGTATAGTTCTTCTTTGTATTCTTGCCATCTCTTCTTAATATCTTCTGCTTCTGTTAGGTCCATATCATTTTTGTCCTTTATTGAGCCCATCTTTGCATGAAATGTTCCCTTGGCATCTCTAATTTTCTTGAAGAGATTTCTAGTCTTTCCCATTCTACTCTTTTCCTCTATTTCTTTGCAACAATAACTGAGGAAGTCTTCCATAAGTCTCCTTGCTATTCTTTGGAACTCTGCGTTCAAATGGGTGTAGCTTTCCTTTTCTCCTTTGCTTTTCACTTCCCTTCTTTTCACAGCTATTTGTAAGGCCTCCTCAGACAGCCATTTTGCTTTTTTGCATTTCTTTTCCATGGGGATGGTCTTGATCCCTGTCTCCTGTACAATGTCATGAAGCTCTGTCCACATTTCATCAGGCATTCTGTCTATCAGATCTGGTCCCTTAAATCTATTTCTCACTTCCACTGTATAAGGGATTTGATTTAGGTCATACCTGAATGGTCTAGTGGTTTTCCCCACTTTCTTCAATTTAAGTCAGAATTGGGCAATAAGGAGTTCATGATCTGAGCCACAGTCGGCTCTTGGTCTTGTTTTTGCTGACTGTATACAGCTTCTCCATCTTTGGCTGCAAAGAATATGATCAATCTGATTTCAGTGTCGACCATCTGGTGATGTCCATGTGTAGAGTCTTCTCTTGTGTTGTTGGAAGAGGGTGTTTGCTATGACCAGTTCATTATCTTGGCAGAACTCTATTAACCTTTGCCCTGCTTCATTCTGTACTCCAAGGCGAAATTTGCCTGTTACTCGAGGCGTTTCTTTACTTCCTCCTTTTGCATTCCAGTCCACTATAATGAAAACCACATCTTTTTTGAGTGTTAGTACTAGAAGGTCTTGTAGGTCTTCATAGAACCATTCAACTTCACCTTCTTCAGCGATACTGGCCAGGGCATTGACTTGCATTACCATGATATTGAATGGTTTGCCTTGGAAATGAAAAGATATCATTCTGCCATTTTTGAGATTG
Organism: Bos mutus; assembly: GCF_027580195.1. Classification (NCBI taxonomy): domain Eukaryota; kingdom Metazoa; phylum Chordata; class Mammalia; order Artiodactyla; family Bovidae; genus Bos; species Bos mutus. The sequence goes on along the minus strand of NC_091621.1, from coordinate 71,851,839 downwards.
CATCCAAGTACTGCATTTCGGACTCTTTTGTTTACTATGGTGGCTACTCCATTTCTAAGGGATTCCTGGCAAACAGTCAATCCTAAAGGAAATCAATCCTGAATATTCATTGGAAGGACTGATGCTGAAGTCGAAACTCCAATACTTTTGCCACCTGATGCGAAGAACTGACTTATTTGAAAAGACCCTGATGCTGGGAAATATTGAAGGCAGGAGGAGAAGGGGACAACAGAGGTTGAGGTGGTTGGATGGCATCACTGACTCGATGGACATGAGTTTGAGCAAGCTCCGGGAGTTGGTGATGGATAGGGAAGCCTGGTATGCTTCAGTACATGGAGTCACAGTCGTACACGTCTGAGCAACTGAACGGACCTGAGCACTGCTTTTCATGGCGTTGTTAAATAAAAGGCCACAAGAGGGCAACACTTCTTCATGTCCCACTGTTTTCTTCTGGTAATTTCCTTGTTATTTTAGTGTGGAATATTTTTGATTTCTGATGTGTTTGTTTCAGTTGTACAGATACATGATTCAGATATGCATAGATGTTTATTTATTCTCTTTGGGTTCATTTCCACGTATAGTGATTACAGTGTATTCATCAACTTTCCTATGCTTTTCAGTGGTTACTTTTTGATCATCTATTTGATATATATTACTGTGTATATATTAATTCCAAACTCTTAATTTCTCCCACTGATTCTGAAGGTTGGGGGCTCTACAGAGGGCAACAGGCACTCCTGGTCCATTGTGGAGGCACGTGGCCTGCTTCGTGTCCCCAGGTCCCTCAGCCCCAGAACACTCCAGCCTTGGTACACAAGCCAAGCAGGCTCCAAGGATGAGACACCAGCCCAGATGGCTATGGCCTGAGGGGATAGAATCAGCATTTCTTCTTCCATATTTTTCTGTTTCTACACTATGATTTGAACTGGAAAGTTTCTTTTCTAAATCTGTCAGGCTGTGTTTCTTTGGGAAAGAACTTCATTTGTATCCATTTTGGGGTTACACCTAGTGTCGTGTGATGATACGAGAGTTGTGATATGATAGTTGTCTCTCCCTGTCACCCTTAATTCACTCGGAGTGATCATCTCTACTTTATTTCTTGCGGCTGGACTTGGCATTATTCCCTACTTCCTTATTGTCGAGAAATATTGCATTGTGTACATGTGTCCCATCTTCTGTTTCCATTCATCTGTAATTTCTACATTTAGCTTGCTTTCCAGACTTGACTATTGTACCTTGTTGGGCCAAGATTGCAGGGGTTCCCATGTTTTTTAAATTTTTATTTTCTCTGGGCTTATGCCCAGGTGTGGGACTGCTGGGTCCTAAGGTACTTGTGTTGCAATGAAAAGGGAAAAAAGAGAGAGAGAAATGAATTTTTCTCTTTCCCCTTCCTAAGAACAAAGGCAATAAAGAGAACTGTGAGCAGACCTGAACATTCCTAGATCTCTTTTTTCTTTTTTTCCTTTTTTACTTTAGCCACTCCTAGCTTTGCATGTCTGTTGCCAAGTTTGCTTTCCTGCCCCTAACTCTGTAGGAACTACAGTTTGTCCTATGTAAAATCTCCTTTATACTGGGAACAGTTAAATCATACTAAGGACAGTCAGTCTAATAACACTAGAAAGCTAGGCTGGGTGCCTTATAATAATGTCAGTATATAGTTTCCCTAAAAAATACGGATTGGTATGGAACAAACTAAGGCAGGTGACTTACATATATACTGGGCTATGCATAATGGAAGTTCTTGCCTCAAGTTCTTACTGATGACCTTATCATTATTGCCAGCTATATTGTTTTCTATATTGCCTGTTTCAAAAGTGTTGTCCTGAGCCTATTATACAGAGTGAAGTAAGTCAGAAAGAAAAACACCAATATAGTATATTAAAGCATATGTATGCAATTTAGAAAGATGGCAATGACAGCCCTATAAGGCAGCAAAAGAGACAGATGTAAAAACACATTTTTTGACTCTGTGGGAGAAGGTGAGGGTGGGATGATTTGAGAGAATGGCATTGAAATGTGTATTACCATGTGTAAAATAGGTGACCACTGCAAGTTTGATTCGTGAAGCAGGGCACTCAAACCTGGTGCTGTGGGACAACCCAGAGGGATGGGAGGAGGAGGGAAGTGGGAGGGGTTTCGGGATGGGGGGACACATGTGCACCTCTGGCTGATTCATGCTGATGTTTGGCAAAAAGCCACCACAATATTGTAAAGTAATTATACTCCAATTAAAATAAAGTAATTAATTTTTTAAAGAATTTTTAAAAAGCGGTGTCCTCTACATTACCAAGTGTGTGACAAAATGGTTATGTAATGCCCCCAAACTATGGTCAGATTCATGACCTGGAAGAGGCTCTGCCATCTGCCACTGAGGCCACTGACCTTTAACACCCCCTGAAAGGAGTTCAGGGTAGAAATTAGGAATGAAGCACTCTGTGCTCTGAAAAATACTGCAGAAAAGGCATTCAGATAGTTGCACACTTTGGGGAGGAAATTTTTATGACCCCTGATTCTTGGATCTTAAACTTAGAGAAGCACTAGCATCACTGACAGCAGCAGCCACTTTGGCTCTTAAGAAAAAACTTTACAATTAAAGTCAAAATAGAGTAAATAACTAGGTGACACTATGGTGTGATTTCAGACACATCCTTGTATTGTTGAGAACTTGAGTTTTCTGAGCTGTATCAAACTTAGGATGTCATCAGCCATTTTGAAAACCAAGTCTGCTAGCAGTAGGTGACTACAACCGTACTTTTTAAAGGTCTGTTCTTGTAACTGTTATATGTTTAGACAAGGAAATTGCTCTGGATCATATGTTGACAAGAAAAATTATGTGTAATGACCAATAGCCACATTAAAGGTTAAGACCTACCTAGATAAACCTAGACCACTGGTGACCTGGCTACAAGTCCCCTCAAAGTGTTAAGTCTAAATTAGGACTCAGGCTCAGTTTCAGGCTTAATTTCTTCTAGTTTGTCTATTTATGTTTAGGTTGTCATTCATCCGACTATTTCTGAGTCCTAATGGCTCCAGCCCTTTGGACAGGATGACCTAAGCACTGACCCTGTCTTGACCACAGTCAAAATTGCCATCAAACATAACTTGGTTCTTACTTGTTCTTTGAGCCCTAGTTACAATAACTCTTTTACTCATCTATGGCCTCTGTTTTCTTAACTTGTCTCCTCCAGATGACAACAGATTTATATAAAGATAATAACGATGAAGAGAGAAAAGCCACGCCCCCCAAGGCGATTACAGCCACTCCTCTGAACAGATCCTGTGGGAATAACCACAAAAGTCACCCTGGGGCCCCTTAATCAAACAAGGCGAGAGTGCCATGACCCCGATTAGACAGGGTCTTTGAGTTCCATGTCAGCATTCAAGATGCTGTGAAAGATTGACCTTCTGTCCCTCATCACCCCAATAAAGATTTCTTGGAGTTCACATCTCTCAAGGAAAAATTGAAGTAGGAGAAAGATGGGCCCCTGGGCTGAAGAAAAGATGGGCCCCTGGGCTGAACAGCTGGTGATTGTCAAACAGAGCAAAACTGAGGTTTTGTCCTCAGCCAGGCAAGAACAAGAACGACACCCATTTACCTTTTCACTCATATGGAGGAAATAAAATGACAGGGGAATTTGTTGCAGTGAAAAGGGAAAAAAAAAAAAAAAAAGTGAGTTTTTTTTCTTCTTTCCTGAGAACAAAGAAGATAAACAGAACAGTGAGCAGGCCTAAGCATTTCTAGTTGTTTTTTTTATTATTATTATTTTTATTTTTACTTTAGCCACTCCTAACTCTGCATGCTGTAACCTAGTTTGCTTCTCTGCCCCCTCACTCTGCAGGAGCTACATTACACACCTATTGTCCTTTGATTACCCTTACAACATCCTTCTTCCCCTTGTAGTTACAAATCAGAAAGAAGGCTGCAGAGCCACCGAACTACCAGACTCAATTACTGGGTTACTGATGCTAGCCTGTGACTATTTTTTGAGACGATTCTAACACGTCTGTTCCTCCTCACCAACCCCTCACTGTGAACCCTTGCCTTATATAAGCCACTAGACTCCTCGTGGAGGGGAGTGCGGGGCACAGTTTTTGAGGTATGAGCCCACTGTGTTCCCCTCTCCACTGGCTGAGGATTAAGGCCACCTTTCTATTCCTCCAAGCTTTGTCTCCATATTTTTTTGAATACGGTGGACCGAGAAAGCCAAGATTTTGGCCAGCAACACGTGTAGGTTATTTTTATGTGACCCTCCATACATTCTCCTAAGTACATTGCAAACAACAATGCGGGAGGGTTTCTCTCTCTCCACAACCTCTCTAGCATTTATTCTTTAGGATGTTTTGAGGTGGCCAATCTGATGAATGTGAGTGCTTACCTCATTGGACTTTTGATTTTAATTTCTCTAGTCATTAGTGATGCTGAGCATCTTTTCATGTACCTATCTGCTCTCTGTAAGTTTTCCTTGGAGAAACATCCATTTCAGTCTTTGGCCCCCCCTTTTTTTTTTCTTGGTTTGTATGTATTTTTGATATTGAGCTGCATAGGCTGTTTGTATGTTTTGGAGATGAATTCCTTGTGGGTCTCTTCCTTTGCAAATATTTCTTTGTATTCTGAGGGCTGCCCTTGTCTTTCCTTGAGGGTTTCCTTTTGGTATGCAAAAGCTTTTAAGGTTAATTAGGTCTCATTTTCTGATTTGTGTATTTTTTCATTTTTTATTTTTCTAAGAGGTGGATCCACAAAGAACTTGCTGCATTCATGTCAAATTGTGTCCTATTTCTATATTTCTGAAGAATTTCATAGTATCCATCCTTAACAATTAGATTTTTAAATCTATTTGGAGTTTATTTCTGTGTATGGTGTTAAGGAGTATTCTAATCTCTTTCTCCTTTTCATGGCTGAAGGAAGCTTCACAGTGTCCTCCACAGTGGCTGTTACCAACTTACATTCCAAGCATCAGTGGAGGAGGGTTCCTTGTCTGCACACCCTCTCCAGCAGTTACAGTTTTTAGAGTGTTTGACCATGGTCCTTCTGACTGGTGTGATGTGATGTGATACCTCGCTGTAGTTTAGATTTGCACTTCTCTAGTAAATAGTGAGGTTGACATCTTTTCTTGTAATTATTTTAAAGGGTGTGAGTCAAACTTACTTCTTGAAATTGGCTTCATTAATGCCTGCCTTGTTTTGAATTCTTTTCCGATGACCACCCCTAAGGCACTTCTCCATGCCTTAGGAGGGCAGGTGTTTTTTACTTTGTGAAATGTGAATATCTCCTGCCATATTCATAAACGTGAAACATCACAGACATCAGTGATTTCTGGTGTCCAAATGTGAATGAGGGCTCCCCAAACGGCGACCCAGAGGATGCCGTCACCCCCACGGTGATGGCTGAGGAGCGGGGGGGATGCAAGGGCAAGGTGAGCAGGGAAGCAAGGCTGGCCACGGACGGCTGAGGAGATTGTGAAAGGAACGGACTCAGCGAGCCCAGTGGCTGAGCCTTCCCAGAGAACGCTGAATTCCTTAACTGTATATCTGATCTTTGCTTTTCAGACCGCCTGTTTCCCTTGGTGTAAACTTGTATAGCCTGACTTCCCCTGACTTCCCCTCCTGCCTCCTTGGAGCAGTTTTCTCAGAGATACTGAGATGCTGTCTCCCAGACTTGGACTTGTTAACATTCCCACCAAGTAAAATAACTTTCTCCTTTCAGGTTGTGACTGTTAAGTTGTGTCTGTTAGCTTAACAGACCTTGAATCCTTACATAAATGCCCGGCAGCACTACTCTTCATAGTGTTGTTACAGAAAATTGCCACAAGGCGGCAGCACTTCTCCATGCTGCACACTTTTTTGTTTTGATTTAACCTGTAATTTCCTTATTTTCTATTGGATATAATTGATTTCTAATGTGTTTGTTTCAGATGTTCAGGAACTAGATTCAGTTACATTAATACCTGGACATTTATCTATTCTCTTTTGGTTTCTTTTTCACATGTAGATGATCACAGTGTGTTCAATCAGATCAGATCAGTCGCTCAGTCGTGTCCTACTCTTTGCGACCCCGTGAATCGCAGCACGCCAGGCCTCCCTGTCCATCACCAACTCCCGGAGTTCAATGAGACTCACGTCCATCGACTCAGTGATGCCATCCAGCCATCTCATCCTCCGTCGTCCCCTTCTCCTCCTGCCCCCAATCCCTCCCAGCATCAGTCTTTTCCAATGAGTCAACTCTTCGCATGAGGCGGCCAAAGTACTGGAGTTTCAGCTTTAGCATCATTCCTTCCAAAGAAATCCCAGGGCTGATCTCCTTCAGAATGGACTGGTTGGATCTCCTTGCAGTCCAAGGGACTCTCAAGAGTCTTCTCCAACACCACAATTCAAAAGCATCAATTCTTCCGCGCTCAGTCTTCTTCACAGTCCAACTCTCACACCCATACATGACCACAGGAAAAACCATAGACTTAACTAGAGGAACCTTTGTTGGCAAAGTAATGTCTTTGCTTTTGAATATGCTATCTAGGTTGGTCATAACTTTCCTTCCAAGGAGTAAGCGTCTTTTAATTTCATGGCTGCAGTCACCATCTGCAGTGATTTTGGAGCCCCCAAAAATAAAGTCTGACACTGTTTCCACTGTTTCCCCATCTATTTCCCATGAAGTGGTGGGACCGGATGCCATGATCTTTATTTTCTGAATGTTGAGCTTTAAGCCAACTTTTTCACTCTCCACTTTCACCTTCATCAAGAGGCTTTTAAGTTCCTCTTCACTTTCTGCCATAAGGGTGGTGTCATCTGCATATCTGAGGTTATTGATATTTCTCCTGGCAATCTTGATTCCAGCTTGTGTTTCTTCCAGCTCAGCATTTCTTATGATGTACTCTGCATATAAGTTAAATAAGCAGGGTGACAATATACAGCCTTGACGAACTCCTTTTCCTATTTGGAACCAGTCTGTTGTTCCATGTCCAGTTGTAACTGTTGCTTCCTGACCTGCATACAAATTTCTCAAGAGGCAGATCAGGTGGTCTGGTATTTCCATCTCTTTCAGAATTTTCCACAGTTTCTTGTGATCCACACAGTCAAAGGCTTTGGCATAGTCAATAAAGCAGAAATAGATGTTTTTCTGGAACTCTCTTGCTTTTTCCATGATCCAGAGGATGTTGGCAATTTGATCTCTGGTTCCTCTGCCTTTTCTAAATCCAGCTTGAACATCAGGAAGTTCACAGTTCACATATTGCTGAAGCCTGGCTTTGAGAATTTTGAGCATGACTTTACTAGCGTGTGAGATGAGTGCAATTGTGCGGTAGTATGAACATTTTTTGGCATTGCCTTTCTTTGGGATTGGAATGAAAACTGCCCTTTTCCAGTCCTGTGGCCACTGCTGAGTTTTCCAAATTTGCTGGCATATTGAGTGCAGCACTTTCAGAGCATCATCTTTCAGGATTGGGAATAGCTCAACTGGAATTCCATCACCTCCACTAGCTTTGTTCATAGTGATGCTTTCTAAGGCCTACTTGACTTCATATTCCAGGATGTCTGGCTCTAGGTCAGTGATCACACCATCGTGATTATCTGGGTTGTGAAGATCTTTTTTGTACAGCTCTTCTGTGTATTCTTGCCATCTCTTCTTAATATCTTCTGCTTCTGTTAGGTCCATACAATTTCTGTCCTTTATCGAGCCCATCTTTGCATGAAATGTTCCTTTGGTATCTCTGATTTTCTTGAAGAGATCCCTAGTCTTTCCCATTCTGTTGTTCTCCTCTATTTCTTGGCATTGCTCGCTGAAGAAGGCTTTCTTATCTCTTCTTGCTATTCTTTGGAACTCTGCATTCAGATGTTTATATCTTTCCTTTTCTCCTTTGCTTTTCGCTTCTCTTCTTTTCACAGCTATTTGTAAGGCCTCCCCAGACAGCCATTTTGCTTTTTTGCATTTCTTTTCTATGTTTTCTATGTTCTAAGTTTTCTATAAACTTCCCTATGTTATTCAGTAAGTACTTTTTGATCATCTATTTGATATATATTAATGTGTATATGTTAATTCCAAACCCTTCAATTATCCAGCCTGTGTCTGGAGGGCAACAGTCCCTCCAGGTTCATCGTGGAGGCACACTGCCTGCCACATGTCCCCAGCTCCCTCAGCCCCAGGACACTCCAGCCTTGGGACCCAAGCTAATCAGGCTCCAGGAATATGACACTAGCCCAGGTTACTGTGTCCTGAGGGAAATAGAGTCACTATTTCTTTTTTGCTTTTACTGTTTTTATCTCCTCATTTGAACTGGAGTATATAGGTGAATTACAGTCTTGTGGGTGGCTTTTTTTTCCTTCTACCACAACTAGTTTTACTTCTATTAATACATATTGAGTTTTTTTTTCCATATAGGTTATTACACAGTGTGGAATAAGTGTCCTTGTGTTATACAGTGGATCCTGGTCATTTATTTTATATATAGTAGTGTGCATATATTAGTCTGAAGCAACTCATTTCTCACATCTTTATATCCTGATGATTAGAAGTTTCTAGTCTGTGAGGCTCTGTCTGGGCAAGAAGTTCAATTGTATCTGTCTTTAGATTACGTCTATCCTGTTTCTGATCCTTGTCTCTTCTGTGTCCCTTACTTCACTTGGAATGATCATCTCTACTTCCGCTCCTGTGCCGTGCCTTGGCATTATTTCCTACTTCTTTATGGTTGAGAAATACTGCATTGTGTTCATGTATCCATCGTCTGTATCAATTCAACTGTGCTTCTACAATTAGCTTGATTTTCAGTCTTGGCTATTGTACCTTAGGGGGTCAAAATCACAGGGTTACCCATCTTTTTTTTTTTTTTTTCAATACTCTGGCTGTATTCTGGACCCCACCCCAGTTCAAACATAAGACACAAGCTGGCTCAGGCTCCAGGGATGGGATAGCAGCCCAAATCAGGGAGGTTGCAGGGAATAAATTAGGCACTGATTTTTTTTCTTTTTGTCTAGGACATGCTGAAGTTATGTCAGAGTGCCTCCTGATAGTGTACAACCGCCTGATTCAGTTATGACAGCGTATCTGTTCCTCTTTGGATTCTTTAGCCACAGATATGATTGCATAAGCTCAAGCAAAGCTCCATTTGCTGAACATCAGGTCCTTCTTGAGCATCTATGACAGCTACTGATTTCTGTGTATGTATGGAAGGAAGGAAAGAGATAATCCTTTTGGATTATCTATTACAGCTATTTATTTATGTGTATATGTAAGTCCCTACCTCCAAATTCATCCCCGCCCTTTCTTCTTCTTTTTTTTTTTAACTTCCTTTTTTTTTTCATTGTGTTTGAATTCTCAGAGTCTCTTTTTGGGTTGAAACTTAGTTCCTTTGTATCTCTTTTTTATTTTTCCTACAAGGGACATCAAAGGCTGTTGCCTTCCTCAGTTTGGCTGATTTCACTTAGCATATGATCCTTCAAGGTCCATCCTCCTAGTAACCAGTGGCATAATTTCATAATTTCAGTGATGCCTTTTCATGGCTGAGTAATCACCCATCATCTGTATGTAACACATCTTCTTTAACCTTTAATGTCAGTGGACATTTTGCAGGTTCTGTTTTGGCTGTTGCAAGTAGAGCTGCAGTGAAGGTTGGGGTGCACGTGTTTTTTGAACGATGACTTTCTTGGGATATCGGCCCAGGTGCGCGGATGTCTGATCCTAGGACTGGCTCCCTTGAGAGGTGTTTTTTTGTTTTGTTTTGTTTTGTTTTTTTGACATGCGGAGGCCATGCTTTTTAGGGGCTGTTGTCAAGTCCATTTCCACTGAACATGCACTGCGTTCACCTCACCTGCCGGCTCTCTCCTGCGTTTATTGTTTGTAGACCTGTAAGGATGGCCACTCTAACTGGTGGTATTTGATTTCTCATTGTTTTGATTGACATTCCTGCAGCAGTTAGGGTTGCTGTGCATCTACTCCTGTGGTGGAGGTTGGCTTTTTTTTTTCTTTTTTCTTATTTCCTTTACATTAAAGTGTGTGAGGAAAATTTACTGTGGCAATTGGTTTCTTGAAACTCTGTTGTATTTGGAATTTATTTCTACAACCCCCACCCTGGGAGATTTCCTGAGGGCAGCTGTCGTTAACAAAAATCCCAGGCCTTGTGAATTAGAAGTGCTAGTCAGCCTCTTTGGTCAAGTTGTAGTTACAGGAAATGTTTACAGGCACTTTTTAAAGTTCATCTCTGGTTCCTGGGAAAGTCAGCATCCTGAGCTGTGGATTAGAGTGAATTATGCCTAAGCAAACACCTAAGGGCTTGTGTTTCACTCCTTTTCCCCATAAAGCATCACACACACACACACACACACATACACCAGACTAATTACTACTGGGTCAACAGCACCCTGCTGAATGTGCTTAGGTGCCTAGGAGGCTGCACTCCAGAAAGAAGGCTTGAGCTGGAGCGCCCAGCACCAGGGCATGTGCAAGGTTTGTAATAGTTGCTCTCAAGTCCCTGGAGGCCTGGATCCTGCTGGGGAGTCTGGTCTGAGCCAGAACATAGCAGACAGTAGATGTTTAAATAAAAGGGTTCAATGAAGGGCACCCTACCAGGCTGTGTCAAACTCACCCCAGTCCATCAGTGGGACCTAAGCCTGCTTAGGCTCTAGGGATGGGATAGCAGCTCCAGTCAGGGAGATCGGAGGGAATAAAGTAGGCACTGCTTCTCTTTCCTTCTCTTTAATATCATGCCAATGTTATTTTGCAGTATAGTTGATTTGCAATGTTCTGACTGCTGTAGTATATAGCTGCCTGATTCAGTATAATGTATCTATGAGATATATCTATTCTTATTTGGATTTTTTTTTTTTTTTTTTTTTGCCATAGAAGGTCAAACAGAGTGGTGAGCAGCAGATCCTGTTGGGTTATGTATCTCACACAGTTTTCTGTGTATACAAAGAAGGAAGGTAGCAGATAATTTCTGTGGATTCTCTCCTAGAGATACATATTTCCATGTGTAGGTGAGAGGTACAAATCCCCATGTATATGGGAAAAGAAGGAAGGAAGGGAGAAAGGAAGAGAATAATCCTTGGGGATTATTGATTACACATACAGGTTTTTATGTTTATGTTAGTTCAGAGCTCCTAATTCATTTTCAGGGCCTTCACATTCTTTTCTTTTTTATTTTTCTTTTCTTGGAATCCTTTGTGTTTGAAACCTCAGAGTCACTTTGGGCTTGTAAATTTGGTTCTTTGTATGTCTATTGCTATTTTACCGAGAAGGTACATCACACACTATTGTCTTCCTATGCTTGACTGACTGCTCTTAGAAATGATCCTTTAAGGTCCATCCCTGTGCATACCTGTGGATGTGTGACCCCAGCCTCAGGGTCTGGGAAGGGGTTCACCTTGGGAGACTATGAACATGTAACCCAGTTTCAGGGTCTGGGAAGGGGGTCACTCTGGAGACTGTGGACGTGTGATCCCATGTATAGGATCTGGGGGTGGGGTCACCTTTGAGAGTGTTTACAGGTGACCTCAGGTGCGGGGTTTGAATATTGTGTGGGTCTCACCCCTCTGCACGAGTCAGGATCGTGTATACCCAGAGACCTCCTCTCTCTCCTTTTCCTGTAGCGTATCTTGTTCCCCTGAGATTTGCAGCATCTGAGTTGAGGGTGTTGCCCTGATTTACCTGTGGTCCATTGTCTGCTCTTGTTGCATTCATGAGGTCAGGAGCTTTGGGGCAGCTGTGCTCCCTGTTCTACTGAGTGACCGATAACCCTTGGTGTTCAGTTTCGGAACCCCACTTGAGATTCTGGCCCCAGCAGAGTGAAGCCCGTCCACTGACCCCACATTGTAGTGAAGGAAAGGAAGCCTGTGTTGCTGGTGCTGAGCAAAGAGTCCAGGGCAGACCATGCTAAGAAGGCTCACATTCCCTGAAGGCTTTCACAGTAAGTTTAAAAACAAAGTGAAGGAGGGAGTTATAATACTTGAGGATGTAATAGTTGAAAACTTCCCTAAAATGGGGAAGGAAATAGTCACCAAGTCCAAGAAACCAAGGGAGTCCCAAACAGGATAAACCCAAGGTGAAACACCCCAAGACACATATTAATCAAATTAACAAAGATCAAACACAAAGAACAAATATTAAAAGCAGCAAGGGAAAAACAATAACACACAAGGGGATCCCCATAAGAATAATGGTTGATCTTTCAATAGAAACTCTTCAGGCCAGAAGGGAATGGCAGGACATACTTAAAGTGATGAAAGAGAAAAACCTACAGCCCAGATTACTGTACCCAGCAAGGATCTCATTCAAATATGGAGAAGAAATCAAAAGCTTTACAGACAAACAAAAGCTGAGAGAATTCAGCATCACCAAGCCAGCTCTGCAACAAATGCTAAAGGATCTTCTCTAGACAGAAAACACAGAAAGGGTGTATAAACTCGAACCCTAAACAACAAAGTAAATGACAACTGGATCGTACTTATCAATAATTACCTTAAAGGCAAATGGGTTGAATGCCCCAACCAAAAGACAAAGACTGGCTAAATGGATACAAAAACAAGATGTATGTTGTCTACAAGAGACCCACCTCAAAACAAGGGACACATACAGACTGAAAGTGAATGGCTGGAGAAAGATATTCCACGCAAAAAGAGACCAAAAGAAAGCAGGAGTAGCACTACTCATATCAGATAAAATAGACTTTAAAATAAAGGCTGTGAAAAGAGACAAAGAAGGACACTACATAATGATCAAAGGATCAAACCAAGAAGATATAACCATTATAAATATATGTGCACCCAACATAGAAGCACCACAATATGTAAGGCAAAGGCTAACAAGTATGAAAGGGGAAATTAACAATAACACAATAATAGTGGGAGACTTTAATACCCCACTCTCACCTATGGATAGATCAACTAAACAGAAAATTAAAAAGGAAACACAAACTTTAAATGATACAGTGGACCAGTTAGACCTAATTGATATCTATAGGACATTTCACCCCAAAACAATGAATTTCACCTTTTTCTCAAGTGCACACAGAACCTTCTCCAGGATAGATCACATCCTGGGCCATAAATCTAGCCTTGGTAAATTCAAAAAAATTGAAATAATTCCAAGCCATCTTTCCTGACCACAATGGAGTAAGATTAGATGTCAATTACAGGAGAAAAATTATTAAAAATTCCAACACATGGAGGCTGAACAACACGTTGGTTATTTTGCTGAATAACCCACAAATCACAGAAAAAATCAAAGAGAAATCAAAATATACATATAAATGAATGAAAATGAAAACACAACAACCCCAAACCTATGGGACACTGTAAAAGCAGTGCTAAGGGGAAGGTTCATAGCAATACAGGTTTACCTCAAGAAACAAGAAAAAAGTCAAATAAATAACCTAACTCTACACCTAAAGCAACTAAAAAAGGAAGAAATGAAGAATCCCAGGATTAGTAGAAGGAAAGAAATCTTATAAATTAGGGCAGAAATAAATGCAAAAAAAAAAAAAAAGACCATAGCAAAAATCAACAAAGCTAAAAGCTGGTTCTTTGAGAAGATAAATAAATTGACAAACCATTAGCCAGACTCATCAAGAAACAAAGGGAGAAGAATCAAATCAACAAAATTAGTCATGAAAATGGAGAGATCACAGACAATACAGAAATAGAAAGGATCATAAGAGACTATTATCAGCAACTATATGCAAATAAAATGGACAATTTGGAAGAAATGGACAAATTCTTAGAAAACTACAATGCTCCAAAACTGAACCAGGAAGAAATAGAAAATCTTAACAGACCCATCACAAGCACAGAAATTGAAACCGTAATCAGAAATCTTCCAGCAAACAAAAGCCCAGGTTCAGACAGCTTCACAGCTGTATTCTACCAAAAATTTAGAGAAGAGCTAACACCGATCCTACTCAAACTCTTCCAGAAAATTGCAGAGGAAGGTAAACTTCCAAACTCATTCTATGAGGCCACCATCACACTAATACCAAAATGAGACAAAGATGCCACAAAAAAAGAAAGCTACAGGCCAATATCACTGATGAACATAGATGCAAAATTCCTTAAGAAAATTCTAGCAAATAGAATCCAACGACATATTTAAAAGATCATACATCATAAGCAAGTGGGTTTTATCCCAGGGATGCAAGGATTCTTCAATATCCTCAAATCAATCAACATAATACACCACAGTAAGAAATTGAAAGATAAAAACTATATGATTATCTCAATAGATGCAGAGAAGCCTTTGACAAAATTCAACATCCATTTATGATAAAAACCTTCCAGAAAGCAGGCATAGAAGGAACATACTTCAACATAATAAAAGCTATATATGACAAACCCACAGCAAACATTATCCTCAATTGTGAAATACTGAGAGCATTTACCTTAAAGTCAGGAACAAGACAAAGGTGCCCACTCTCACCACTACTATTCAACATAGTTTTGGCCATAGGAATCAGAGAAGAAAAAGAAATAAAAGGAATCCATATTGGAAAGGAAGTAAAACTCTCACTGTTTGCGCATGACATGATCTTATACATGGAAAACCCTAAAGACTCCACCAGGAAATTACTAGAACTAATCAATAAATATAGTAAAGTTGCAGGATATAAAATTAACACACAGAAATCCCTTACATTCCTATGCACTAACAATGAGAAAACAGAGAAATTAAGGAAATAATTCCAATGAAAAGAATAAAATACTTAGGAATATATCAACCTAAAGAAACAAAAGAATGATATATAGAAAACTATAAAACACTGATGAAAGAAATCAAAGAGAACATTAATAGATGGAAAAATATACCATGTTCATGGATCAGAAGAATCATTATAGTGAAAATGAGTATACTACCCAAAGCAATCTATAGATTCAATGCAATCCCTATCAAGCTACCAACGGTATTTTTCACAGAACTAGAACAAATAATTTCACAATTTTTATGGAAATACAAAAATCTCGAATAGTCAAAGCAATCTTGAGAAAGAAGAATGGAACTGGAGGAATCAACCTGCCTGATTTCAGGCTCTACTACAAAGCTACAGTCATCAAGACACTATGGTACTGGCAGAAAAACAGAAATATAGATCAATGGAACAAAATAGAAAGCCTGGAGATCAATATGTGCACCTATGGACACCTTATCTTTGACAAAGGAGGCAAGAATATACAATGGAGAAAAGACAATCTCTTCTAAGAGTAATGCTGGGAAAACTGGTCAACCACTTGTAAAAGAATGAAACTAGAACACTTTCTAACGCCATACACAAAAATAAACTCAAAATGGATTAAAGTTCTAAACGTAAAACCAGAAAACTGTAAAATTCCTGGAGGAGAACATAGGCAAAACACTCTCCGAAATAAATCACAGCAGGATCCTCTATGATCCACATCCCAGAGTGATGGAAATAAAAGCAAAAATAAACAAATGGGACCTAATTAAACTTTAAGTTTTCCTTTTGCACAACAAAGGAAACTATAAGCAATGTGAAAAGACAACCTTCAGTATGGGAGAAAATAATAGCAAACAAAGCAACTGATAAAGAATTAATCTCAAAAATATGCAAGCAATCCCTGCAGCTCAATTCCAGAAAAATAAACAGCCCAATCAAAAAATGGGCCAAAGAACTAAAGAGACATTTCTCCAAAGAAGACATATAGATGGCTAACAAACACGTGAAAAGATGCTCAACATCACTTATTATCAGAAATGCAAATCAAAACCACAATGAGGTACCATTTCAGGCTGGTCAGAATGGTTGCTATCAGAAAGGCTACAAACAATAAATGCTAGAGAGGGTGTGGAGAAAAGGGAACCCTCTTACACTGTTGGTGGGAATGCAAACTAGTACAGCCACTATGGAGAACAGTGTGGAGATCCCTAAAAAACTGGAAATAGAACTGCCATATGACTCAGCAATCCCACTTCTGGGCAAATACACCAAGGAAACCAGGATTGAAAGAGAAACGTGTACCCCAATGTTCATTGCAGCACTGTTTATAGTAGTCAGGACATGGAAGCAACCTAGATGTCTATCAGCAGATGAATGGATAATAAAGCTGTGGTACATATACACAATGGAATATTACTCAGCCGTTAAAAAGATTACATTTGAAAAGTTCTAATGAAGTGGATGAAACTGGAGCCTATTATAGAGAGTGAAGTAAGCCAGGAAGAAAAACACCAGTACAGTATACTAACGCATATATATACTTTGACTGCATGGATCACAATAAATGGTGGAAAATTCTGACCTGCATCCTGAGAAATCTGTATGCAGGTCAGGAAGCAACAGTTAGAACTGTATATGGAACAACAGACGGGTTCCAAATAGGAAGGTACTTCAAGGCTGTATATTGTCATCCTGCTTATTTAACTTCTATGCAGAGTATATCATGAGAAATGCTGGGCTGGAGTAAGCTGGAATCAAGATTGCCGGGAGAAATATCGATAACCTCAGATATGCAGATGACACCACCCTTATGGCAGAAAGTGAAGAAGAAGTAAAGAGCCTCTTGATGAAAGTGAAAGAGGAGACTGAAAAAGTTGGCTTAAAGCTCAACATTCAGAAAACTAAGATCAAGGCATCCGGTCCCATAACTTCATGGCAAATAGATGGGGAAACAGTGGAAACCATAGCTGACTATTTTTCTGGGCTCCAAAATCTATGCAGATGGTGATTGCAGCCATGAAATTAAAAGACACTTACTCCTTGGAAGAAAGGTTTTGACCAACCTAGACAGCATATTCAAAAGCAGAGACATTACTTTGTCAACAAAGGTCCATCTAGTCAAGGCTATGGTTTTTCCAGTGGTCATGTATGCATGTGAAATTTGGACTATAAAGAAAGCTAAGCCCCAAAGAATTGGTGCTTTTGGACTGTGGTGTTGGAGAAGACTCTTGAGAGTCCCTTGGACTGCAAGGAGATCCAACCAGTCCATCCTAAAGGAGATCAGCCCTGGGTGTTCATTGGAAAGACTGATGTTGAATCTGAAACTCCAATACTTTGACCACTTGATGTGAAGAGCTGACTCATTGGAAAAGTCCCTGTTGCTGAGAAAGATTTTAGGCGGGAAGAGAAGGGGACGACAGAGGATGAGATGGCTGGATGGCATCACCGACTCAATGGACATGGGTTTGGGTGGACCCAGGAGTTGGTGATGGACAGGGAGGCCTGGCGTGCTGTGGTTCATGGGATCACAAAGAGTCGGACACAAGTGAGCAACTGATCTGAACTGAACTGAACTAAATGAGTATATATGGAATTTAGAAAGATGGTAACGATAACCCTGTGTGGGAGATAGCAAAAGAGACACAGATGTATAAAACAGTCTTATGGACTCTGTGGGAGAGGGCGAGGGTGCGATGATTTGAGAGAATAGCACTGAAGCATGTATATTATCATATGTGAAACAGATTGCCAGTCCAGGTTCAATGCATGAGACTGGGTGCTCAGGGCTTTTGCACTGGGATGACCCAGAGGGATGGGATGGGGAGGGAGGTGGGAGGGGGATTCAGGATGGGGAATATATGTACACGCATGGCTGATTCATTTCAATGTATGACAAAACCACTACAATATTGTAATTAGCCTCCAATTAAATTAATTAAAATAAAAAAAGAGAAAAGAACAGTTGGAAAGGCAAGTGAAGGAATAAATGTTGAAAAAATACAATAGGTTTAAAAATTGAAAATTAAAATTTAAAAAAGAGAAAAGAGAGGGAAAGAAATGGAAGAGAATGAAAAGGAGGCGGGGGTGGGGGGGGGTGGGAGGAGGGAGGAAAACTCCACAGAACTGCAAAAGCCCAATGTAGACGCAGAGGTTTATAACAACAACAGAAATAGTGACTGAATATACACATATTCATATACACCCATAAGCAAAATCAAAACAGTCCAACAAAAATTAAGTAAAATAGATTGACCCAGTGAACAAATGAAATAAAAAATTATATTTACCAGAACAAATCTAATTAAAATACAAACTGGAAAACAAGACTAAATCAAGGTGCCAATTGGGGAATATATCAATAAAAATAAAACTAACAAATATGTTGAGAGGAAAGGAGAGCATGAGAAGAAAGAAAGAATAGATATGTAAAGTTAAATACAGGTAGATAAAGAAGATTTATATATATTAAAGACAAATTGCAAGGGGAAAAGAACAGTAGGAAAAGCAAACAAAGAAATAGATGTAGAGAAAAATAGTAATAGGTTTAAAAAATTAAAATTAAAAAAAAAAAAGAGAGAGAGGAAAATTTCACAGAACTGCAAAAGCCCAATGTAGAGACAGAGGTTTATGACAACAATAAAAAAATGTGACTGAGGAAAAAGAAAAGAAAAGCTCAAAACCTTAATTTGGATTCTTAGTGCCAATAAAATTGACAACTACAACAGAGGGGGAGATTAGGGGTGGGGGGGAGAAAAAATCCAAAAGAATCTACAGAATGAGTTAAAAATAAGAATAATAAATGTTTTTCTTGAGTCACTGCTGTTAGAATACTTTCCCTCACTGGAAATCACAATCTACCTTACCTCCCTAGGATGCCCTCCAACACTGTACTGATTGCTCTCTGGACCTACTTTGAGGGCTGCTCAGATTCTAATCTGGTCCTACTCCAGTGTATTCTTGCTTCCAATGTCCACAGCTATCAGAGCTACTGCATTTTCTTTTGTGGGAGCTCTCAGTGGTCTTTTTATATATACCATAGACACAGAGTCTGCTTAGTTGATCATGTGGATTTAATCTGCAGCTTGTATAGCTGGTGGGAAGGTTTTGGGTCGTCTTCCTTAGCCACACTGTGCCCGGGTTTCAATTGTGGTTTTATTTCCACCTCTATATGTGGGGTTTAGCTTCTGAGGCTGCCCTGGAGGTCTTGGGTTTACCCCTGTGAAGGCCAGGTGTGGAGGTGGTGCAGCTGCTTGGGTCGCAGGGGTTCTGGCAGCTCCAGGTACCCAAAGGGGTTGGCGGCTAGGGTAGTAGGAAATACAGTGCTCTAGAAGGGTATGGCAACCAGTGTTGGCCAATGTGCTCCAGTATTCTTGCCTGGAGAACCCCCTTTCTGACAGAGAAGACTTGCAGGCCACAATCTACAGGGTCGCAAAGAGTCAGACAGGACTGAAGGGATCCTGTGCTTATAAACACAAGACTCCCCCCCCACCCCGCCCCCGCCCCGACTGGGGCAGCTCTGCCCCAGTGAGAGTTGAGTGTGAAGGTGGTGCAGCTGTTTAGCTTTTGGGGACCCAGGAGGGGCCAAGTGTGCAGGGACACAGACTGTCTCTGTGGCAGGAGTTATGGCCCTATCAGAGTCTTTTTTTTTCAAGCCTCTTGTAGCTGGAGATCAGAAGGCCTCTTTGACAAGTCTTTCTCCTTAGCCCTGCCCATTCAAGCAAATCAGAGGGATCCCTTGCCTGGGGTCCTTCACTCCACTGTTTTAAATTGCATTTCCTTGATGACGTATGATATGGAACATCTTTTCACATTTTTATCTGCCATTTATTTATCTTCCTTGGTGAGGTATATGTTAAGGTGTTTGCCCCATTTTTAATGGGACTGCACTGAGCTGAGTATCATGTACAGGTTACCACTCCAACTACATGGAGAATAGAAAACTTACTTCTGATAACCAACTGGAGTAAAATTCCAAACAATTCTGCCCATTGCATCTTGGTTTTGGAGTCACTAAGAAAAATACAACACTGTCAAGAACTTTATTTAGATGGGCTCCTTTATTTAGGAACCAAACTTTATTTAGATAGAAGAGGCAGATCTGGATCAGCTTCAGTAGTGGGCACCAGTGCCCCATGGCCAGCAGGTCTTTCCCTCTCACTTGCTGCAAATGCAAGGAATTCCATTTATTCTTGCTTGGAGAACAGACAGAGCAGTGAGGTTGGCTAGGTGTCATATGATGCATACTCCAAGCCAGGCTTCAGCAAAACATGAACTGTGAACTTCTAGATGTTCAAGCTGGTTTTAGAAAAGACAGAAGAACCAGAGATCAAATTGCCAACATCTGCTGTATCATCGAAGAAGCAAGAGAGTTCCAGAAGAACATCTATTTTTGCTTTATTGACTATGCCAAAGCCTTTGACTGTGTGGATCACAAGAAACTGTGAAAAACTCTGAAAGAGATGGGAATACCAGACCACCTGACCTGCCTCTTGAGAAACTTGTATGCAGGTCAGGAAGCAACAGTTAGAACTGGACACGGAACAACAGACTGGTTCCAAATAGGAAATGGAGTATGTCAAGGCTGTATATTGTCATCCTGCTTATTTAACTTACATGCAGAGTACATCATGAGAAACGCTGGACTGGAGGAAGCACAAGCTGAAATCAAAATTGCTGGGAGAAATATCAATAACCTCAGATATGCAGATGACACCACCCTTATAGCAGAAAGTGAAGAAGAAATAAAGAGCCTCTTGATGAAAGTGAAAGAGGAGAGTGAAAAAGTTGGCTTAAAGCTCAACATTCAGAAAACTAAGATCATGGCACCCGGTCCCATCACTTCATGGCAAATAGATGGGGCAACAGTGGAAACCGTGGCTGACTTTATTTTTCTGGGCTCCAAAATCACCACAGATGGTGATTGCAGCCATGAAATTAAAAGACGCTTACTCCTTGGAAGGAAAGTTATAACCAACCTAGACACTATATTAAAAAGCAAAGACATTACTTTGTCAACAAAGACCCATCTGGTCAAGGCTATGGTTTTTCCAGTGGTCATGCATGGATGTGAGAGTTGGACTATAAAGAAAGCTGAGTGCAGAAGAATTGATGCTTTTGAACTGTGGTGTTGGAGAAGACTCTTGAGAGTCCCTTGGACTGCAAGGAGATCCAACCAGTCCATCCTAAAGGAGATCAGCCTTGGGTGTTCATTGGAAGAACTGATGTTGAAGCTTAAACTCCAATACTCTGGCCACCTGATGTGAAGAGCTGACTCATTGGAAAAGACCCCGATGCTGGGAAAGATTGAGGGCAGGAGGAGAAGGGGATGGCAGATGATGAGATGGTTAGATGGCATCACCAACTCAATGCACATAGGTTTGGGTGGACTCCAGGAGTTGGTGATGGACAGGGAGGCCTGGCATGCTGTGGTTCATGGGGTCTCAAAGAGTTGGATATGACTGAGCGACTGAACTGAACTTAAACAAAGATGGAGTACTCATTGAGACTAAAACAAGGAAAGCTATTTCCACAGAAGGTGATAAGCCTCGCAAAGCCTGTTGTGGGTACTTTAACTCTTCCTAAGGAAGTGTTCCCAAGACCCATCCTTGTGCACAGAAGATGTGGGGCGGGAGCAGAAAGACTGAATGCATGAGACTGTCATCCCCATCGTTTGTGCCTTTATTGTTGAATTTGAGTTCTTTGCATATTTTGAATAACAGTCATTTATCAGAGAAGTCATTTGCAAATATTGTCTCCCAGTCTATACCTTTTCTTTTTATTCTCTTGATGTCTTTCCCAGGGCAGAAATTTTTAATTTTAATGAAGTCTAGGTCATCAATTCTTTTCTTCATGGATCCTGCCTTTTGTGTTGTATCTAAAAAGTTATTGCAGTACCCAATCCCATCTAGGTTTTTTCCTGTGTTATTCTAAAATTTTTACAGACTTGCATTTTACATTTAGGTCTGTGATCCATTTTGAAGTAATTTTTGTGAAGGATGTGAAGCCTGTGCCACGATTCTTTTTTTTTTTTCTCCTTTGCATGTGGATGTCCAGTTGTTATATCATCATTTGTTGAAAAGACTATTGTTTCACCATTATATTGCCTTTGCTCCTATATCAAAGATCAGTCAAATTACATAGTAAAATGCACTTTATAGATGCATACTTCCAGTAATCCTGATAAGATTCTACCTATTTTGTGAGCAATTCCTTAACAGGGTTTTCTTGATGATCCTAAACAGGGACTTAAGGCCTAGTGCTTTGTTAAAAGAAAAGTTATGACCAACCTAGACAGCATATTAAAAAGCAGAGACATTATTTTGCCAACAAAGGTTCATCTAGTCAAAGCTATGATTTTTCCAGTAGTCACGTATGGATGTGAGAGTTGAACTATAAAGAAAGCTGAGTGCTGAAGAATTGATGCTTTTGAACTGTGGTGTTAAAGAAGATTCTTGAGAGTCCCTTGGACAGCAAGGAGATCTAACCAGTCCATCCTAAAGAAAGTTAGTCCTGAATATTCATTGGCAGGACTGATGCTGTAGCTGAAACTACAAAATTTTACCACCTGATCTGAAGCAGTGACTCATTTGAAAAGACCCTGATGCTGGGAAAGACTGAGGGCAGGAGGAGAAGGGGATGACAGAGGATGAGATGATTGGGTGGCATCATCAACTTAATGGACCTGAGTTTGAGTAAACTCCAAGAGTTGGTGATGGACAGGGAGGCCTGGTGTGCTGCAGTCCATGGGGTCACAAAGAGTCAGACATGACTGAGTGACTGGACTGAACTGAACTTTTATGAGAGAATATTGGACATGGAATTCTGGGAATTTGTTATGGTCAGTAAAAAGCTTTTCTGTGTTTATACATGTGTTCATCATTTAAAACCCACCATGTGTTACACGGCACAACTAAACTGCCACATATCTACCTGCATTATTCATTTAAGCAATTTCATGATCAATATTGACTGCTGTAGCCAAATTATATAAAAATCCACATCACCTAGTAAGATTGACCAACCAATTTGCCACTCCAGACACTTATTTTAGGTGTACTAATCAGTTCTACATGTCTTTACTTAAGACTCATTAAAAAAAAAAAAAAGTAGATTACTGATTATTTTGTTTAGATGACTCAAGGAGAGGTGTGAGACTAAACCTTCTCATGAATGACCTCTTTGAACAAGCAGGAGAATGTGCTTCTCTTAACAAGAGAATAGTAACAAGGGATAATATCAATCTGCATTGCAAAGCAAGATTTTCAAAGGCCTTTCTACTGCATTATTTCATATAGTTTCCATGACGATTCTGTTATTCAGACAGCGCAGTTAGTCTTCACTTCATTAGGCAAATGGTGAAACTAACAAAGGTCACACTGAAAACATAAAAAAGAAAACTTAATTCTTTTACCTGGGATTCACTGTGGAATCCAGCTTGCTTTCCCTGAGACCACTAAAGCACTTTAATTTTCTGAGTGCCACATGGTCAGCAACTGCATTAAGAAATGTCTCCAAGTTCATTCACGTACTTTCAAAATTCCCTTTTTCCTTTCCTTCTTTCAGCACTTTACCTGACTTACAGTGGGAATAATAAACCTCCAAAATTGGTGGGTTTGACTCATGTATAATGGAAAATGATTCCATTGGTTATGAGCTATGATGTGAGACATCTGCTAGAATGGTCTGGCTACTACTGGCTGGACAACTCTTTTATTCTTTGTATTTTTCATGATCATTTTATGTGCTTTAATTATTTCCTTAACTATACTTTAAACTACTCTAGGGAAGAAATGATAATTTATAGTTTGTATTCTTAGCACCTATGTTTAAATATAGGTAGTCACTGAAATGAATTTTTGTTGATAGGTTCATGTAGAAAAGGGTTTGATGTATGCGTGCAATATGGATCCAACAGTTTCCAAATGAATAAAAATTGCTGAATGAATAGCTCCTTTCAGGTTATTAAATGTACCATGCAAACTAGCTATGGCTCAACGTCTGCTATATTTGGGCTTTTTATACTGTATCACGTTTCGTATAGGAAATGTTGCTATAATACTAACTTTATGATGTTTTTCTCCACTGCTGTATAGTATATTTTGATCTGTATGAAATTAATTCATCCAGAAAACACTTACTAATCTGCTTTTATATGCCAGACACTTGATATGAGCTTGGCACATAGGATGTGCATAAAATTGGCTCAGACTTTAAGGAACTTTACATTTTGTAGTTAATTTAAAACATGCCGTGCATTCCTTATTTCTTCTATTTCCTCTTTTGCTTCTCACTTCCCATTTCCCCTCAGCTTTTGTCATGTTTGTTTATATAGTCTAGCAGCAGCTGGTTAATACCAAGAAGGCTTCCATTTATTGCATACTCACTGAAGAGCTGTGCTAAGGGCTCTTCACACAATGCCTCATTGAATTTCATTTTAAGCCTTGGAGCAAACCTACTAAGTGGTTGTTATTGTCCTGTTCATTTTACAGCCTAGTAAATAAAGGCTTGGACTGGCTGGATAATTTGCATATGATTAATAGCTTAAGTAGGGGAGCTGGGATTGAACCCAGGTCTTTCTTCAAATTCCACTCCCTTACCCACTATTCCATTGCTGCCATTTAACTAAGGATGAAGTCATTCATTTGTATAATGACAGACATTTTATAGTTCAGTGGTAAAGAATCTGCCTGCAATGCTGGAAACATAGGTTCAATCCCTGGGTCGTGAAGATACCCTGCAGAAGGAAATGGTGAACCACTTCAGTATTCTTGCCTGGAAAATCCCATGAACAGAGGAGTCTGGTGGGCTACAGTCCATGAGAGTCACAGCACAGTTGGACACAACTTAGCGACTGAACAACAACAGACATTTTGTGGCATGCACACCTTTATTTTTCTGATGTATGTGAATCAACAAAAGTACACGTACAGACTAGGAAAAAAATGTAGAGAGGGGCTTAAAATAATATCCAGGAGAGCCGAAGGGAGGGAGATTATTTAGGTGGAAAATGAAAACTAATGGAATATTGAATCTGTCTTTAGGCCTGTCACGTGGAAAAGGAATTTACCTACTGAACACTACTACAAGGATAAGGGACTTCCCAGCTGGCGCAGTGGTAAAGAAACCACCTGCCAATACAGAAGATGCAAGAGACCTGGTTTTGATCCCTGGGTCAGGAAGATGCCCTGGAGGAAGAAATGGCAGCACACTCCAGCTTTCTTGCCTGGAAGCCCAGCAAGCAACAGTCTGTGGAGTCACAAAGAGTTGGACATAACTGAGCAACTGAGTGGACACACAGACACACACACACACAAGGATAAGGTTAAGAGAAAGTTGCCTTACAATACAGGGGACACAGTTTCAATCCCTAGTAGGGCAACAAAGCCTACACGTGGCAACCACTGAGCCTGAGTGCAAGAACTAGAGGGAGTCAGAGCCCCGCACTCATGATGGAGTGAAGATCCTGTGTGTTACAACTAAAACCTGATGCAGTCAAATAAATAAATACTTTTTTTAAAAAGGAAACAAGTTTGAGTTCACTATGAGGAAAGGCTTTCTAACAGATTTGTTAAAGAAGAGAATGCAATTTGTGCAGAAGTTCAAACATGATAGTGTAAAGGAGAGGCCTCAGCAGAAGGGAGAGGTAGATGAGATAGCGATCGTGGTCCTGCCTCTGACTCCAAAGGCTAAATAGCTGAATCATGGGTCATTCTAGCCTTAGGACACCTTCCAGGATTTGCCCTATTGAGCAGTAGATGTCACTGTTTCATAGAAAGAAGAGTAAAGATACACCTTTCTGACTGTAAATAGGATATTTGAAAATGATGTATTCAGATCTCCATCTATTTTCAATGGAGAGAAGTTTCTAAAAACTGTTTAATGTTGTAGCTAAGAAACACACAATGAGAAATCCAAGATTTTATAGCATTTTTCTTAAGAACTAAGGTTTTATTTTTCTTGTAAGGCTTTGCCCAATATTGTAATGAAAGATTATGCTTGTTCCAAAGAATTCCTATGCACAAGATGAGATCTAATAAAAGACAAAAAGTCTTGTTCCCTAGATGGTGCTGCTGGTATTAAGGGTGATATATATGTATATATACATACATGCACACACACAAACACATTTTGAATCAATGTTTATTTTGTCTTCCTTTCTGGCCCTCTATTCTTTCTGGGTTTAGCCCAAGCTTTTTAAAGGAAAAGAGTGTGACATGAACACAAGGTGACTGGGATTTGCATACTCACATTGAGATCACCATGACTCAAGTTTCAGGTGGAAGTAGCTTTTCTTGGCAGGGTTATCATCTATTAAACCCAAAGGTTGGGACTGAAGTGATTTCTCAGCCCCAGAGAAAGTTACAAGGTCATCAACACTGTTTGGCAATAGGAGACAGCAAAGCTGCCTGGACCACATTTCAAGTGTATCCTCTTCTCTCAGCTTTGTCTCTTCAGTTCCAAAGATCCCTCCTGGAGCACACAGGACGTGATGCTCATCTGACCCATCTCCCTGAGGAGCTTTTCTCTGGATAGAGTTTTCTTTCACTTCAAAGAGACTCCAAAGACAGAGACAGGGAAAGAGCAGATGGAGTCCTTTAAACCTGGCCCCTTCATTGTCTGTGAAATACATCAACAATGGCTTCCTAAGCATCTATAAATATAAGTTAACTTCTGGCTGCATTTTCTTAAGAAGCTTATATTCTCAGAGGACAGATGAAATGTAGTCAAATGACATAATAAAAAGTGGAATGCACCCTAAAAGTAGAACAAAGAGCCATATGTTTTAAAATAGGAAAGTGAGCTGGAATAATCATATGAGCATTTTTTATAGAGCATGTGAAATTTTAATTGTGATGGTGAAGGATGGGTAGAATTTTGATACGCAAAAAAATGCAGAGGAATGACATTCTAAAAAAGAAATGGTATAGTTTCAATGCTGCTCTCTCAATTCGTCCCAACCTCACCTTCCCCCACTGTGTCCACACATTTGTTCTCCATGTCTGCATCCCCATTGCTGTGTTGCAAATATGGCTGATTCATGTTGATGTAACCAACACAGAAACCAACACAATAATGTAAAGCTCTTATCCCCCAATTAAAAATAAATTTTAAAAAAGGAATTATCATAATATAAGGTGGAATAGAAAGGGGCTTGCAAAGGTGGAATAAGAAGGGGCTTGCAAAGGTGGACATGGAACAACAGACTGGTTCCAAATAGCAAAAGGAGTAGGTCACAGCTGTATATTGTCACCCTGCTTATTTAACTTATATGCAGAGTACATCATGAGAAATGCTGGGCTGGATGAAGCACAAGCTGGAATCAAGATTGCTGGGAGAAATATCAATAACCCCAGATATGCAGATGACACCATCCTTATGGCAAAAAGTGAAGAGGAACTAAAAAGCCTCTTGATGAAAGTGAAAGAGGACAGTGAAAACGTTGGCTTAAAGCTCAACATTCAGAAAACTAAGATCATGGCATCTGGTCCCATCACTTCATGGGAAATTGATGGGGAAACAGTGAAAACAGTGTCAGACTTTATTTTCTTGGACTCCAAAATCACTGTAGATGGTGATTGCAGCCATGAAATTAAAAGACACTTACTCCTTGGAAGCCATTTGCCATTCCCTTCTCCAGTGGATCACATTCTGTCAGACCTCTCCACCATGACCCATCCTTCCTGGGTGGCCCCACATGGCATGGCTTACTTTCATTGAGTTAGACAAGGCTGTGGTCGGTATGATCAGATTGGCTAGTTTTCTGTGCTTATGGTTTCAGTGTGTTTGCTCTCTGATGCCCTCTCACAATACCTACCGTCTTACTTGGGTTTCTCTTACCTTGGACATAGGGTATCTCTTCACAGCTGCTCCAGAAAAGCGCAGCTGCTGCTCCTTACCTTGGATGGGTCGCCCCTCCTGACCTGGAACGTGGAGTAGCTCCTCTTGGCCCTCCTGTGCCTGCGCAGCCGCCGCTGCTTGGAGGTGGGGTACCTCCTCTCAGCTGTTGCCCCTGACCTCGGACATGGGGTAGCCCCTCTCAGCTGCTCCTGTGCCACCGCAGCCTGGCACTTTGGTCGCCATCCTTCACCTTGGGCGTGGGGTAGCTCCTCTTGGCCACACTTCATGCACTGTGCTTCACAGCCTCCATGCTTCCTGTGCTGTCCTATTCTTGCCTTGAGAAACCCATGAACAGTATGAAAAGGCAAAATGATAGGATACTGAAAGAGGAACTCCACAGGTTGATAAGTGCCCAATATACTACTGGACATCAGTGGAGAAATAACTCAAGAAAGAATGAAGGGGTGGAGCCAAAGCAAAAACAATACCCAGTTGTGGATGTGACTGGTCATAGAAGCAAGGTCCGATGCTGTAAAGAGCAATATTGCATCAGATCAGTTCAGTCGCTCAGTCATGTCCGACTCTTTGCGACAGCATGAATCGCAGTACGCCAGGCCTCCCTGTCCATCACCAACTCCCGGAGTTCAATGAGACTCACGTCCATCGAGTCAGTGATGCCATCCAGCCATCTCATCCTCTGTCATCCCCTTCTCCTCCTGCCCCCAATCCCTCCCAGCATCAGAGTCATTTCCAATGAGTCAACTCTTCCCGTGAGGTGGCCAAAGTACTGGAGTTTCAGCTTTAGCATCATTCCTTCCAAAGAAATCCCAGGGTTGATCTCCTTCAGAATGGACTGGTTGGATCTCCTTGCAGTCCAAGGGACTCTCAAGAGTCTTCTCCAACACCACAGTTCAAAAGCATCAATTCTTCGGTGCTCAGCTTTCTTCACAGTCCAACTCTCACATCCATACTTGACCACAGGAAAAACCATAGCCTTAACTAGAGGAACCTTTGTTGGCAAAGTAATGTCTCTGCTTTTGAATATGCTATCTAGGTTGGTCATAGCTTTCCTTCCAAGGAGTAAGCGCTTTTTAATTTCATGGCTGCAGTCACCATCTGCAGTGATGTTGGAGCCCAGAAAAATTAAGTTTGACACTGTTTCCACTGTTTCCCCGTCTATTTCCCATGAAGTGGTGGGACCAGATGTCATGATCTTCGTTTTCTGAATGTTGAGCTTTAAGCCAACTTTTTCACTCTCCACTTTCACTTTCATCAAGAAGCTTTTTAGTTCCTCTTCACTTTCTGCCATAAGGGTGGTGTCATCTGCATACCTGAGGTTATTGATATTTCTCCCAGCAATCTTGATTCCAGCTTGTGTTTCTTCCAGTCCAGTGTTTCTCATGATGTACTCTGCATAGAAGTTAAATAAACAGGGTGAAAATATACAGCCTTGATGTACTCCTTTTCCTATTTGGAACCAGTCTGTTGTTCCATGTCCAGTTGTAACTGTTGCTTCCTGATCTGCATACAAATTTCTCAAGAGGCAGATCAGGTGGTCTGGTATTCCCATCTCTGAAGAATTTTCCACAGTTTCTTGTGATCCACACAGTCCAAGGCTTTGGCATAGTCAATAAAGCAGAAATAGATGTTTTTCTGGAACTCTCTTGCTTTTTCCATGATCCAGCAGATGTTGGCAATTTGATCTCTGGTTCCTCTGCCTTTTCTGAAACCAGCTTGAACATCAGGAAGTTCACGGTTCACGTATTGCTGAAGCCTGGCTTGGAGAATTTTGAGCATTACTTTACTAGCATGTGAGATGAGTGCAATTGTGCAGTAGTTTGAGCATTCCTTGGCATTGCCTTTCTTTGGGATTAGAATGAAAACTGACCTTTTCCAGTCCTGTGGCCACTGCTGAGTGTTCCAAATTTGATGGCATACTGAGTTCAGCACTTTCACAGCATCATCCCTCAGGATTTGGAATAGCTCAACTGGAATTCTATCACCTCCACTAGCTTTGTTCATAGTGATGCTTTTTAAGGCCCACTTGACTTCACATTCCAGGATGTCTGGCTCTAGGTGAGTGATCACACCATCGTGATTATCTTGGTCATGAAGATCTTTTTTTTGTAAGTTCTTCTGTGTATTCTTGCCACCTCTTCATAATATCTTCTGCTTCTGTTAGGTCCATACAATTTCTGTCCTTTATCGAGCCCATCTTTGCATGAAATGTTCCTTTGGTATCTCTGATTTTCTTGAAGAGATCTCTAGTCTTTCCCATTCTGTTGTTTTCCTCTATTTCTTTGCATTGATCACTGAAGAAGGCTTTCTTATCTCTTCTTGCTATTCTTTGGAATTCTGCATTCAGATGTTTATATCTTTCCTTTTCTCCTTTGCTTTTCATTTCTCTTCTTTTCACAGCTATTTGTAAGGCGTCCCCAGACAGCCATTTGGTTTTTTGCATTTCTTTTCCATGGGGACTGTCTTGATCCCTGTCTCCTGTACAATGTCATGAACCTCATTCCATAGTTCATCCGGCACTCTGTCTATCAGATCTAGGCCCTTAAATCTATTTCTCACTTCCACTGTATAATCATAAGGGATTTGATGTAGGTCATACCTGAATGGTCTAGTAGTTTTCCCTACTTTATTCAATTTAAGTCTGAATTTGGTAATAAGGAGTTCATGATCTGAGCCACAGTCAGCTCCCGGTCTTGTTTTTGCTGACTGTATAGAGCTTCTCCATCTTTAGCTGCAAAGAATATAATCAATCTGATTTTGGTGTTGACCATCTGGTGATGTCCATGTGTAGAGTCTTCTCTTGTGTTGTTGGAAGAGGTTTTTGTTATGACCAGTGCACTTTCTTGGCAAAACTCTATTAGTCTTTGCCCTGCTTCATTCTGTATTCCACGGCCAAATTTGCCTGTTACTCCAGGTGTTTCTTGACTTCCTACTTTTGCATTCCAGTCCCCTATAATGAAAAGGACATCTTTTTGGGGTGTTAGTTCTAAAAGGTCTTGTAGGTCTTCATAGACCTGTTCAACTTCAGCTTCTTCAGCATTACTGGTTGGGGCATAGGCTTGGATTACCGTGATGTTGAATGATTTGCCTTGGAAACGAACAGAGATCATTCTGTCGTTTTTGAGATTGCATCCAAGTACTGCATTTTGGACTCTTTTATTGACCATGGTGGCTACTCCATTTCTTCTGAGGGATTCCTGCCCACAGTAATAGATATAATGGTCATCTGAGTTAAATTCACCCATTCCAGTCCATCTTAGTTTGCTGATTCCTAGAATGTCGACATTCACTTTTGCCATTTCCTGTTTGACCACTTCCAATTTGCCTTGATTCATGGACCTGACATTCCAGGTTCCTATGCAGTATTGCTCTTTACAGCATCGGACCTTGCTTCGGTCACTCACCTGGAATGTCAGGTCCATGAATCAAGGCAAATTGGAAGTGGTCAAACAGGAAATGGCAAAAGTGAATGTCGACATTCTAGGAATCAGCAAACTAAGATGGACTGGAATGGGTGAATTTAACTCAGATGACCATTATATCTATTACTGTGGGCAGGAATCCCTCAGAAGAAATGGAGTAGCCACCATGGTCAATAAAAGAGTCCAAAATGCAGTACTTGGATGCAATCTCAAAAACGACAGAATGATCTCTGTTCGTTTCCAAGGCAAATCATTCAACATCACGGTAATCCAAGCCTATGCCCCAACCAGTAATGCTGAAGAAGCTGAAGTTGAACAGGTCTATGAAGACCTACAAGACCTTTTAGAACTAACACCCCAAAAAGATGTCCTTTTCATTATAGGGGACTGGAATGCAAAAGTAGGAAGTCAAGAAACACCTGGAGTAACAGGCAAATTTGGCCTTGGAATACGGAATGAAGCAGGGCAAAGACTAATAGAGTTTTGCCAAGAGAACGCACTGGTCATAGCATACACCATCTTCCAACAATATAAGAGAAGACTCTACACGTGGACATCACCAAATGGTCAACACCAAAATCAAATTGATTATATTCTTTGCAGCCAAAGATGGAGAAGCTCTATACAGTCAGCAGAAACAAGACCGGGAGCTGACTGTGGCTCAGATCATGAGCTCCTTATTGCCAAATTCAGACTTAAATTGAAGAAAGTGGGGAAACCACTAGACCATTCAGGTATGACCTACATCAAATCCCGTATGATTATACAGCGGAAGTGAGAAATCGATTTAAGAGACTAGATCTGATAGACCGCCTGATAAACTATGGAATGAGGTTCGTGACATTATACAGGAAACAGGGATCAAGACCATCCCCAAGAAAAAGAAATGCAAAAAAGCAAAATGGCTTTCTGAGGAGGCCTTACGAATAGCTGTGAAAAGAAGAGAAGTGAAAAGCAAAGGAGAAAAGGAAAGATATAAGCATCTGAATGCAGAATTCCAAGGAATAGCAAAGAGAGATAAGAAAACCTTCCTCAGAGATTAATCCAAAGAAATAGAGAAAAACAGAATGGGAAAGACTAGAGATCTCTTCAAGAAAATCAGTTTTACCAAGGGAACATTTCATGCAAAGATGGGCTCGATAAAGGACAGAAATGGTATGGGCCTAACAGAAGCAGAAGATATTAAGAAGATATTAAGAATACACAAAAGAACTGTATAAAAAAAGATCTTCATGACCAAGATAATCATGATGGTGTGATCACTCACCTAGAGCCAGACATCCTGGAATGTGAAGTCAAGTGGGCCTTAGAAAGCATCACTATGAACAAAGCTAGTGGGGGTGATGGAATTCCAGTGGAGCTATTTCAAATCCTGGAAGATGATGCTGTGAAAGTGCTGCACTCAATATGCCAGCAAATTTGGAAAACTCAGCAGTGGCCACAGGACTGCAAAATTCAGTTTTCATTCCAATCCCAAAGAAAGGCAATGCCAAAGAATGCTCAAACTACTGCACAATTGCACTCATCTCACACGCTAGTAAAGTAATGCCCAAAATTCTCCAAGCCAGGCTTCAGCAATACATGAACCGTGAACTTCCAGATGTTCAAGTTGGTTTTAGAAAAGGCAGAGGAACCATAGATCAAATTGCTTACATCCGCTGGATCATACAAAAAGGAAGAGAGTTCCAGAAAACATCTATTTCTGCTTTATTGACTATGCCAAAGCCTTTGCCTGCATGGATCACAAGAAACTGTGGAAAATTCTGAAAGAAATGGAAATACCAGAGCACCTGACCTGTCCTTTGAGAAACCTATATCCAGGTCAGGAAGCAACAGTTTGAACTGGACATGGAACAACCGACTGGTTCCAAATCGGTAAAGGAGTACGTCAAGGCTGTATATTTTCACCCTGCTTATTTAACTTTTATGCAGAGTACATCATGAGAAACACTGGGCTGGAAGAAGCACAAGCTGGAATCAAGATTGCTGGGAGAAATATCAATAACCTCGGATATGCAGATGACACCACCATTATGGCAGAAAGTGAAGAGGAACTAAAAAGCCTCTTGTTGAAAGTGAAAGTGGAGAGTGAAAAAGCTGGCTTAAAGCTCAACATTCAGAAAACGAAGATTATGACATCTGGTCCCACCACTTCATGGGAAATAGACAGGGAAACAGTGGAAACAGTGTCAGACTTTATTTTTCTGGGCTCCAAAATCACTGCAGATGGTGACTGCAGCCATGAAATTAAAAGATGCTTACTCCTTGGAAGGAAAGTTATGAATAACCTAGATAGCATATTAAAAAGCAGAGACATTATGTTGCCAAAAAAGGTCCATCTAGTCAAGTCTTTGGTTTTTCCATTGGTCATGTATGGACGTGAAAGTTGGACTGTGAAGAAAGCTGAGTGCCAAAGAATTGATGCTTTTGAACTGTGGTGCTGGGACTCTTGAGAGTCCCCTGGACTGCAAGGAGATCCAACCATTCCATTCTGAAGGAGATCAGTCCTGGGTGTTCATTGGAAGGACTGATGCTGAAGCTGAAACTCCAATACTTTGGCCACCTCATGCGAAGAGTTGACTCACTGTAAAAGACCCTGATATTGGGAAGAATTGGGGGCAGGAGGAAAAGGGGACGACAGAGGATGAGATGGTTGGATGGTATCACTGACTCGATGCACATGAGTTTGGGTAAACTCTGCGTGTTGGTGATGGACAGGGAGGCCTGGCGTGCTGCAATTCATGAGGTCTCAAAGAGTTGGACATGACTGAGTGACTGAACTGAACTGAACTACTCCATGGAAGCTAAGTTATGACTAACCTAGGTAGCATATTTAAAAGCAGAGATATTACTTTGCCAGCAAATGTCTGTCTAGTGAGGCTATGGTTTTATCAGTGGTCATGTATGGATCTGAAAGTTGGATTTTGAAGAAAGCTGAGTGCCAAAGAATAGATGTTTTTGAACTGTAGTGTTGGAGAAGACTCTTGAGAGTCCCATGGACTGCAAGGAGATCCAACCAGTCCATCCTAAATGAGATCAGTCCTGGGTGTTCATTTGAAGGACTGATGCTGAAGCTGAAACTCCAATACTTTGGCCATCTCATGCTAAGAGTTGACTCATTGGAAAAGACTCTAATGCTGGGAGGGATTGGGGGCAGGAGGAGATGAGAACAACAGAGGATAAGATGGCTGGATGGCATCACCGACTCGATACTCATAAGTTTGGGTAAACTCTGGGAGTTGGTGATGGACAGGAAGACCTGGTGTGCTGTGATTCATGGGTTCGCAAAAATTTGGACACAACTGAGGTACTGAACTGAACTGAACTGAACTGCAAAGGTGGAATAGAAAGGGGCTTGTGGTTCCTGTCCAGATTGGTTGAAATGCAGGGTTCATAAAAAGAATATCAAATCAAATCAAAATCATTATTATGATTTTGCTTTGCATGTGAGGATATAACCTGAATGCTTTTCAGGAGAGAAATAATAGTTCTAACAGGAATGCTTTATAGAGATTATTACAACATGTATTTATGCTGTCACACCCCCATTGTGTTATCCTCTTTGTAACAGGAGCCCAGAACATCTGCTGAATAAAGAACAGGGGCATGCAATTGGGATCTTTAAAATTATGTAGATTTGGTGAGGTTACTATAGCAATTTCAGAGAAATAAAACTTGTGAAGACCAAGCAGACTGAAGTCACAGAACACAGATCATGTAGCATGAGTTTGTAGCAGCCAGCATAATACTGTAATAAGCAGTATTGGAATGGAAACATGGAAAACAGATGGTGGTGGCCAGTGAGGGCTAGAAATGTGCATGGTGAGTAGAACAGAGGATAAATAAGGAATTCAAGGGTATAGAAAGGGCAGATTGAGAATGACTGAATCCCAGCTTCTGTTCAGGTGGAAAGGTAAATAAAGCTTATGTGGATATCTGCATGTGCCAGGCAATAGGTTAAACAATTTTTACAAACTCTGTGAATTAATGTTGATGTACTCATTTTATGGACAAGGAAGTGAAGAATTGGTAGGAGACTGGTATGACTGGTATGGAACAGAATTAGGATTCTAATCCCGGTCTGCCTGATGGAGACTGAAGAAAGGAGCTGGTAGTTTCCTCATGGGTGAAGACAGTGAAAGGAGTGGTCTTTTGGGGGAAGTCTGGGTCAAGGCACACCAGGGGACTATTAGGATATAAAAGGAGGATAATTCAATGCATGCTGATGAGCATGCAACTGTTTCTGAAAAGCATTCCTTTCATAGCTTTTCTTAGCATCTTAGATGCTAAGGTAATGGGATTCTCTAAATTTTACATGACTGCCTCAGTCATGGTAAGAAGTAATAATACTTCTTAGGATCAGAGTGGCTTTCAGGAGGACTGTGGGCTGACATTTCCAGTGTTATTGTCAGAATCTCTCACGATCCTGTGAAACAAAAGTATCACTTCAGCCAGCAGCAACGATCTGCAGTCAGTCACTCTGCTACAATCACAGGCCCATCAAGAGACAACCTCAACTTGTGAGTATGAGTACTAGAACACCTCAGAACACATGGCTGAGGGTGGCAGAGAGCACCAGAGAAGGAAACAAGGAGGCTGAGGCATGTGTGGACAAGGTCTGGGCAAGGCATCCACCTGCTGGCACCACCTGTTTGGCCAATCCCAGCCACTACAGAGGAATTTGCTTTGGGAGAAGGAGAGCTGAAGCTTGATCCCCTTCTGGGCCACCACAGTTGCCCGCTATAAGAGTGGTATTGCTTACAACAGACACTTCAGGGTTGAAAAGCATGTGCTCTGCTGTCAGAAAGAATTGCTTTGGGTTTCCAGCCCTACTGTTTATTAGCTAGATAAGTTTGGATATCATTTCTATAAAAATGGGACTAAGATATCTTTGTCTGTCATCAGTGACTTCATATTAGCCCTACAACTAATAGTACTGTAGTACTGGTTGCTGAATCAATAAATAGTAGCAGCTACTAGCTGTTAGTGGAGCTTCCTAGGTGGCACTAGCACTAAAGGACCTGCTTACCAATGCAGGAGATGTAAGAGATGCAGGTTCGATCCCTGGGAAGGGAAGATCCCTTGGAGAAGGGCATGGCAACCCACTCCAGTATTCTTGCCTGGAGAGTCCCATGGACAGAGGAGCCTGGTGGGCTACAGTCCCTAGGGTCACAAAGAGTTGGACCAGACTGAAGCAACTTAACAAACACAAATGCACACTAGCTGGTAGTAGGTGATGGAAAACAAAAACTATCTAACAATAGAAATTGGCTCTACAAATTCAGACTACTTGGTATAAAGTCACTAAATAGTATCCATGGTAGTAGGGCTGGAATAAAGTGAGAGGGTGATGAGTTATGGATTGTTCTTTTTGCGTATTTTATGTGGTTTTCATAATTTGAGACAAAGGGGGTTGAAAACAAAAACACAGTGATAAAAACACTTTTAGATTTATGCTTCTCACTGTTCTCTAAGTCTCAAATTAAAATGCTCCAATATTTATACTATAACAGTTTTGTTTCATTTAGTATGTTAACTTCATTACCATACCATATACCTAGTGATTTCCAAAGAAATGTATTTGCTCTTATTTAGGACTCCATATATATGATTCTAAATTTTCTCCACTCAAACACAACTGATTTTTATTTCTTCTGTTTCACTTTACTTCCTGTCCATATATAAACATACACCATATATTCTAATTGTGAAAATAGAGATTTTATACTCCTTTTTTTCATTGAACATTGTTCATGTAGCTCCACTGTCTCCATATTTAAAACTTTTCACGGCTACTTATTAATATTCTATCAAAAACTATTCTTATCTGTGCATTCCTCTAAGATTAACCATGTCAGTCCTCCCACATTTCTACAATGGTGAACCAATTAGACTTTTTCACAACTTTAACCTTTTTCTTCTTGTGAACTCTTTCCTTAGGAAAAAAATTTTCAATGGTAGCAAAATATTTCTGGTTCTTAAAATTTATTGTTGGATTGTTTTTCAAAATCACTGTACACACAACACCAACCCCATGGCAGCTGCCACAGCTGCTTGATTTTCTGACCCAGAGGATCCCTATTATCATTTTAATTTTCATTTCTTTGATTACTAGCAGATTTAAGCATTATCATTTACGTCTATATTTTTATGTTTCCTCTTGCAGCTTTGACATTTGTAATCAAATATAACCTTCTGAATATGATTGGAACAAATCAAGTTTTTTTATTGCTGACTTTTCCTTATTTGTTTCAAATTTAACCCAGAGTGTTCATTCACTTTTGAAGTGCCTCCCAGAATGCCAAAATTTAAGAACAAAAGTAGAAAACAAATTTTTTGTTTTTGTGTCATTCCACATCCAAGAAAGAAACTAAGGGCCTCGTATGTCCTTTCTCAACATCCTAAGGCCTGATGGCACCAATTCAATAGTCTAATGGGATTACCTTTGGGGACATTCAAAACAGTCATACTCTGAACAGCAGATTTTATTACTGACCAGGGTCAACTTTTAATGGGCCAGTTAGTTTGGTTGTTATAGAAACAAAATTTGATTTGACATTCAGTTATGCAATCAATAATTCAGCAGTTGACCTGAAAATAGTCCATTCTGTTGAGAGTGAAATCCATTCTGTCTTTCCCTCATCAATAAACCTTATGCCAATATCCATTTGAAAATGTTCAGAGCTTAGTATTTCATCTGAAATACTCAGACTTAAAAATCTCAGGACTTAGTATTTCAAATCTGAAATGTGTTCTCTGTCTTCCTGAGAAAAGATTGAGCTCTTCGTTGAGATATTTAAGTTGCACATGGCTGCATCACTGAATATAATGCTATGTCACTCATTAGATCTGAACCTTGGGAAGCTGAGGAGTTTGATTTATTTTACTCAGTTTTATAAGAGAACCAGAGATAATGACTGCCCTGAAGAATCAGGTAGATTCTCTTTTTCTGAAGCTTCCTAAGTTTTACTCTGCCCTTCATTAATCATTTTGAAACTGGCTCTAAAGACTCCACCAGAAAATTACTAGAACTAATCAATGATTATAGTAAAGTTGCAGGATATAAAATCAACACAGAAAACTCTTGCATTCCTATACACTAATAATGAGAAAACAGAAAGAGAAATTAAGGAAACAATTCCATTCATCATTGCAACGGAAAGAATAAAATACTTAGGAATATATCTACCTAAAGAAACTAAAGACCTATATATAGAAAACTATAAAACACTGGTGAAAGAAATCAAAGAGGACACTAATAGATGGAGAAATATATCATGTTCATGGATTGGAAGAATCAATATAGTGAAAATGAGTATACTACCCAAAGCAATTTATAGATTCAATGCAATCCCTATCAAGCTACCAACGGTATTCTTCACAGAGCTAGAACAAATAATTTCACAATTTGTATGGAAATACAAAAAATCTCAAATAGCCAAAGCTATCTTGAGAAAGAAGAATGGAACTGGAGGAATCAACCTACCTGACTTCAGGCTCTACTACAAAGCCACAGTTATCAAGACAGTATGGTACTGGCACAAAGACAGAAATATAGATCAATGGAACAAAATAGAAAGCCCAGAGATAAATCCACACACATATGGACACCTTATCTTTGACAAAGGAGGCAAGAATATACAATGGACTAAAGACAATCTCCTTAACAAGTGGTGCTGGGAAATCTGGTCAACCACTTGTAAAAGAATGAAACTAGACCACTTTCTAACATCATACACAAAAATAAACTCAAAATGGATTAAAGATCTAAACATAAGACCAGAAACTATAAAACTCCTAGAGGAGAACATAGGCAAAACACTCTCCGACATACATCACAGCAGGATCCTCTATGACCCACCTCCCAGAATATTGGAAATAAAAGCAAAAATAAACAAATGGGACCTAATTAAACTTAAAAGCTTTTGCTCATCAAAGGAAACTATTAGCAAGGTGAAAAGACAGCCTTCAGAATGGGAGAAAATAATAGCAAATGAAGCAACCGACAAACAACTAATCTCAAAAATATACAAGCAACTCCTACAGCTCAACTCCAGAAAAATAAATGACCCAATCAAAAAATGGGCCAAAGAACTAAATAGACATTTCTCCAAAGAAGACATACAGATGGCTAACAAACACATGAAAAGATGCTCAACATCACTTATTATCAGAAATGCAAATCAAAACCACAATGAGGTACCATTTCACACCAGTCAGAATGGCTGCAATCCAAAAGTCTACAAACAATAAATGCTGGAGAGGGTGTGGAGAAAAAGGAATCCTCTTACTCTGTTGGTAGGAATGCAAACTAGTACAGCCACTATGGAGAACAGTGTGGAGATTCCTTAAAAAACTGGATATAGAACTGCCTTATGATCCAGCAATCCCACTGCTGGGCATACACACTGAGGAGACCAGAAGGGAAAGAGACACGTGTACCCCAATGTTCATCGCAGCACTGTTTATAATAGCCAGGACATGGAAGCAACCTAGATGTCCATCAGCAGATGAATGGATAAGAAAGCTGTGGTACATACACACAATGAAGTATTACTCAACCATTAAAAAGAATACATTTGAATCAGTTCTAATGAGGTGGATGAAACCGGAGCCTATTATACAGAGTGAAGTAAGCCAGAAAGAAAAACACCAATACAGTATACTAATGCATATATATGGAATTTAGAAAGATGGCAACAATAACCCTGTGTACGAGACAGCAAAAGAGACACTGATGTATAGAACAGTCTTATGGACTCTGTGGAGAGGGAGAGGGTGGGAAGATTTGGGAGAATGGCATTGAAACATGTATAATACCATGTATGAAATGAGTTGCCAGTCCAGGTTCAATGCACGAAACTGGATGCTTGGGGCTGGTGCACTGGGAACCCAGAGGGATGGTATGGGGAGGGAGGAGGGAGGAGGGTTCAGGATGGGGAACACATGTATACCTGTAGCGATTCATTTTGATATTTGGCAAAACTAATACAATTATGTAAAGTTTAAAAATAAAAAAAAAAAAACTGGCTCTTCCTTAAGGCCTACTAAGTAAAATGAGATCAATCACAACATTTCAATGTGTTGTAATGTCATATATATTTCAACACAGATCCCAGAGGTTCCATAAACTTTGACCATTTTGGGGTAAATACTTCATAGACTGGTAACCCAACATGCTTAGTAATCCCTTGGGGAAGTAGACATGTTAATTAACTATAACTCTTAAAATAAAACTATACCTGCTTACCATTTGTTCCACTTAAAAGAAGTTTCACATTCTATCTTTAGCTGAAGGTTACTAATACAACTATACAAAATGCGTAACATTTTTCATCCAAGAACCTGTTTTGAATCCAAATTAAAGCTGTATATGTATGGATTTATGAAGACTTAGAGTTAAAAGAGAATCTTAGGGGTGGGGCGATGCTTGATTGAAGCCAACTTGTGAGGCTCCACTACCAGTAGAGAAGATATAAATATTCTCTCCTGTTGCTCCTGTGGCAACAGTAAAAATATATTGAACTGAATCTAATGTATCTTCCTGTGAGTTCTTCCACAAACTATGATACACATTGTCTGGATGCATATTCTATTTAAGAAAGCAATGATCAAGATACTTCTGAGAGGTCACTTTATTTTTTGTTAATCATTGTACAGGAAGACAATGCTACCAACCAACCATCAACCAAGGTAGAATATACATTTTGAGGACGTTTGTTTGTT
Organism: Bos mutus; assembly: GCF_027580195.1. Classification (NCBI taxonomy): domain Eukaryota; kingdom Metazoa; phylum Chordata; class Mammalia; order Artiodactyla; family Bovidae; genus Bos; species Bos mutus. Next base: position 71,811,191 of record NC_091621.1, on the reverse strand, counting down.
TTTCTAGTAGTAGGGATTTGATTTTTTACATATTAGTCTATTTTCTGTTTCCAACCAACAGTATACAAGGGGAAATGATTAGAATTTAGAGCACAACAAAGTTAACTGACCCACAAAATGATTGAACCCAGAACACTGTTCTGTTCAGTTTGCCAAGTCAGTTTTCTGTTACATGGTAGCCTTTTAAATAGAGAGCATGGCAAACTGGAGTTGGTTACTAAACCTCATTTCTTTAAATCCAGGAAGAACTAATAGTCACTTGTAAGCAGGTTGCGTCTTTCTACTTGCTTTGTTATTGACTACAACCCTGAGCAATTTAGCAGATTCAATGCAGCAGTTTTTAAAAAGAACCTTCTTCTAACCTGTTAATATCAAAAAGCTGGGAGGTTGGCTGATAGCTCCTGAGTCTGTTAGGATAAAGGCATTACAGTACATTCTCAGACAAGAACTTTGTCCAGGTTCGATGCATGATGCTGGATGCTTGGGGCTGGTGCACTGGGACGGCCCAGAGGGATGGTATGGGGAGGGAGGAGGGAGGAGGGTTCGGGATGGGGAACACATGTATACCTGTGGCGGATTCATTTTGATATTTGGCAAAACTAATACAATTATGTAAAGTTTAAAAATAAAATAAAATTAGAGAAAAAAAAAAAAGAACTTTGTAGCTTGCTTTGTACCCCAGAATACCCAACCATGTAAAGTTCCTAGAAGGAGAGAACTTTTCCAAATATGTGTCCTTTTTCCTTAAAAAATTACGTCTAATTTTTTTTTAAAGATATTTAAATGCAATATTACAGAAACCCAAATGAACTTCTTGGCCAACCCAATAGTTTCAAACTGAGGTCACAGAATAGTGTTTCAAGAGTCAACATCATGTGGCTTAGGTTTTAATTCTTGAGACTGACATATTCTACAAATTGATACTGATCTCTCTCTCCCCCTTTTTCCTCTCCTTCTCCTCCCCTTTTTCTTCCTTTTCCTTTCTCCTCCTCAAACACCCTCTCCTTTTTTAATATGTATTCATTTTACTTATTTGTTTGGCTGCATCCTGAATGCACCACATGGATTTCTAGTTGTGCCACACTGGCTTAGCTGCCCTGTGGCATGTGGGGTCTTAGTTCCCTGACCAGATATTGAACCCATGTCCCCTGCATTGCAAGGCAGATTCTTAATCACTGAACCACACAAGAAGTCCTCCAACCACCCTGTCTTAAAACTGTTTTCAGTATCAAATGTTTTCTTATGGTTGTTCTTGCTGCATTTGGAATGAAGCTAACTCAATGGCCTTGGAATTGCCTATGGGGATTTACAGATGGTTGGGACGATGGAAGCTCCCTCAAGCCCCTCTATAGTGAGGGTCTCCTGGGCATTCACCCTGCGAACTCCATCAGAGCACTAAAGGCTGTTCCTTGATCATGTTACCCTGGAGTTACCTGCCTTTGTCCATCTCTTTCTGCTCCTCAGAGTAGAAGATAAAAATTCATTTCTGTGTAAGTACTCTCAGGATCACTCTTTTCAGTTCTATATCCTTTCAAAGCTCCTTCTTTGGATCTGGACCACTCCAAAAGAGTGGTGCCAGGGAATCTGACACATAAGGTTTATATTGCAACCATGTATAATCATGCTATCTGGCTACTCCTGTCAGCCATTAGTCTTATCAGTTTAGTTGACATTACTTTAAAGCTTTCAAATCACTGGAAATAGAACTGCCTTATGATCCAGCAATCCCACTGCTGGGCATACACACTGAGGAAACCAGAAGGGAAAGAGACACGTGTACCCCAATGTTCATCGCAGCACTGTTTATAATAGCCAGGACATGGAAGCAACCTAGATGCCCATCAGCAGATGAATGGATAAGCAAGCTGTGGTACATATACACAATGGAGTATTACTCAGCCATTAAAAAAAAATACATTTGAATCAGTTCTAATGAGGTGGATGAAATTGGAACCTATTATACAGAGTGAAGTAAGCCAGAAAGAAAAACACCAATACAGTATACTAACGCATATATATGGAATTTAGAAAGATGGCAACAATAACCCTGTGTACGAGACAGCAAAAGAGACACTGATGTATAGATCAGTCTTATGGACTCTGTGGGAGAGGGAGAGGGTGGGGAGATTTGGGAGAATGGCATTGAAACATGTGAAATGTCATGTATGAAACGAGATGCCAGTCCAGGTTCAATGCACGATGCTGGATGCTTGGGGCTGGTGCACTGGGATGACCCAGAGGGATGGTATGGGGAGGGAGGAGGGAGGAGGGTTCAGGATGGGAAAAAAAAAAAAAAAAAATTATAAAAAATAAAAAATAAAAAAAAATAAAAAAAGAATAAAAATAAAATTAAATTAAAAAAGAAAAAAGAAAAAAAAATAAAGCTTTCAAATCTCATTTAGTGGAAAGATAGTATTTGGACAGATATGAAATTTAATGCTACAGATAAATGGATACATTTAAGAGCAGTAAATTTATTTACTTTCCAATAAATACCTGTCCTAAATTCTCAGTAAATTGTAGTGTGACCATACACACTCTAATATAATAAAAGTTACCTTTTTAAAACAAATGCATATAGATGAGTCAGGATCAATAATCAAACATATTCTATTTATGACATCTCATATCACAGTCAGGAAAAGAAAAGGTTCATTTTGGAAAGAGATCTCTCTTTTTGCCCCTTCCGCTCTGATGATGAAAACCACTGATCTTGGCTCTGTTACTTGGACAAAAGAGCACTTGTGCAGATTTGGATTTAAGTTTTGTCTCTATCTCTAGCTGTGTGACCTTGAGCAAGTCACAACCACCCTCTCTGTTTCTTCAACACTACGTGTAAAATAGATAGCTAGTGATAAGTGGCTATATAATACAGGGAACACGGTGTGGTGCTCTGTGATGATCTAAAGGGGAGAGGAGGGAGGCTCAAGAAGGAGGTGATATATAATACAATATAATTATGGCTGATTTGCAGAAACACACAACATTGTAAAGCAATCTTCCTCCAATTAAAAAATAAATTTTAAAAAATGCTACATGAACAAAGATTTTCCTTAGCCTTTCAGTTTAAAAAGTCCAGTGCTAATGCAAAACTGAAAGCATTTGCCAATTCAGAGGTAATGAAACATTTTATTTTTCTTGCTGTGTCTGTGAAGGGTTGGTGTGAAGTAAGAGGCCCAAGCTGAGCAGGGTTAGCCATCACTAAGGTTAGATGTGCATTCAGTCAACCTCCTAAGAACTCACCAACCAGTGGGATTTCACAAAGGCACCTTCCATAAATCTACCATAGGATGTTGTTCTCATGAACCCTTTAGTCCTCCTGGGTTCTCCTAATAACAGTGGCCAAGTAATTGTCAACTTTTATAACTTATCTTATTTATTCAGTCAAGAAAGAAAAGCTACTGCTTTTCTAATCCAAGAAATTGTTTGGGCTGGTGTGGTGGATGCATTTATGTTTACAATTTTAAAGATCAAACTTTTGAAATATTCTTAGCAATAGAGCAGGCTATGGTACACAATATTTTGCCACCTGATGCAAAGAGTTGATTCATTAGAAAAGACCTTAATGCTGGGGAAGACTGAAGGCAGGAGAATGGGATGACAGAGGATGAGATGATTGGGTGGCATCACTGACTCAATGGACAGAAGGTTGAGCAAGCTCCAGAAGATGGTGAAGCACAGGGAAGCCTGGCATGGGGTCACAAAGTGTCAGACACAACTGAATGACTAAAGAACAACAACAGTAGTACACATGAGAAAATATATTTTGCAACGGCAGGAGAAAAAAAAAAAAAACTCCCTCTGTTACAATAGCAAACATTTTTGAATCAGATTCTTTGATTAAAATCTAATTCCCATGAAGCTTCTCATGTTTCTTTTCACTGAAAAGAACCAGCAAACATTTTTGTTCAAGAGGTATAACTCTTAACTCCAATAGAACCTGCATATTTTCCCCAACAAATATATCAAAGCAACAGTGTTAGCCAGTCTGAAAATAAATGATACTCATTTTAAGCCTCACTATTGTCTTAAGCCAAATGATATTGCCAACAGCCCGATGAAGATTAGCTCTAACGGAGAAGAAGCAACAGCCTGCAGAATTTTTTCTCAAGTTTCTCCAACTGTCAGTGAGTCAAAACAATGGTCACTAATGCAACAGCTCAGAAAGAGAGGGGAAGTTGAAAAACTTCCAGTAACTGTCAAAGAAACTTCAAGACTTTCTTAGGTTTTAAATTAAGTTTTACTCATGTCAACTCCATCAGCACAAAGGAATAAACTAAGACTGTGTTTATGTGACACTAGACCAACCAGTCAATTAAGTGGGGGGTGAACTCAAATCTTTTGATTGACTTCAATTTTTACTTTCAGTTTGCTATTTCAGTGTATTTAATTGGTCACAGCCTGAACATGGGCATATTCATTCAGTAACATTCATGTGGCATTTGATCATTATTAACAACTTTTCTGGAGATCTAAGAACATAAAATACAAAGGCTCTAGGTCTATTTAAGTGCATATTAACTTCTGAGAAGCATTTTTGCTTTTAGCTGCTACTAAGCAATGGTGCAAATGAAACCAATGTAAAGATAGTGGTGAATATGGTATCCAAACATATAAGGTCCAGATTAATGTAAACACTGCTAGGGTACGAAGAACAAATCTTACTTCTCTGTTATTCAAAGATGAATATATACATATACACATGAAAAATGGTGAGTAGAGCAATCATGTTCTAATTTTAAAAATTATACTTTGGACAATAAACCATATTCTTTTACATTGGCAAATACACTGATTGGAAATGATATCTTTTCATTTACCAAATAAATTATTAGATAAGAATTATATTTCACCAATTACATTGCTTTTAAGTGTAATTTATATATGTGGCAAACTCTAAATATTAGCTATATTTGATAAAAATAATACAATGGTAAGCATTTATTTCAAATAAATTGCCTGGTCTAATGAAAAATTTTGGACATGGAGTCAAACTATTGGGCTTTTCCTACCAGCATATTTACCCCAAGCTCCTTGACTTTGGAGAAAATCATTAATCTGCCTGAACATCAGTTTCTTAATATGAAGAACAAAAAAAAATCTGCTTCACAAGGCTGGATAAAAATTAAATAATCATTATAGGCAAAAATGTATTATAGAATCATAAAGTACCATAAATTGTCATTAGTATTTATAGTATGAAATTATAAATAGTAAAAATAATTATTAAAGTGCCTATTATGTGCTACACAATATGTAAGTCATTCATCTTTACAGTTATCTTGCAAGATAGAGAGAAAGCATGTTGTGCTTTCTGTATGCATGTTGTAGAGAAAAAGACATTGAGGTTTGAAAAAATGTAATCAAACAATCAGTAATCCAAACAGCGAGAGACTTAATTTTTCTGGGCTCCAAAATCACTACAGATGGTGACTGCAGCCATGCAATTAAAAGATGCTTGCTCCTTGGAAGAAAAGCTATGACAAACCTTGACAGTATATTAAAAAGCAGAGATGTTACTTTGCCGACCAAGGTCCGTCTAGTCAAAGCTATGGTTTTTCCAGTAGTCATGTATGGATGTGAGAAAGTAAAAGTGAAAGTTGTTCAGTTGTGTCTGACTCTTTGTGACCCCAGGGACTATCCAGTCCATGGAATTCTCCAGGCCAGAATACTAGAGTGGGTAGACATTCCCTTCTCCAGGGGATCATCCCCCAACCCAGGGATCAAACCCAGATCTCCCGCATTGCAGGCAGATTCTTTACCAGCTGAGCCACAAGGGAAGCTGGGTTACAAAGAAAGCTGAGTGCCAAAGAATTGATGCTTTTGGACTGTGGTGTTGGAGAAGACTCTTGAAAGTCCCTTGGACTGCAAGGAGATCAAATCAGTCAATTCTAAGTGAAATCAGTTCTGAATATTCATGGGAAGGACTGATGCTGAAGCTGAAACTCCAATCCTCCGGCCACCTGATGCAAAGAACTGACTCCTTGAAAAAGACCCTGATGCTGGGAAAGATTAAAAGTGGGAGGAGAAGGGGACGACAGAGGATGAGATGGTTGGATGGCATCACCAACTCGATGGACATGAGTTTGAGCAAGCTCCGGGAGTTGGTGATGCACAGGGAAGCCTGGCGTGCTGCAGTCCATAGGGTTGCAAAGAGTCGGACATGACTGAGCGACTGAACTGAACTGAATCAATCCAGGAACATATATCAGCAAGCCTTTACAATAAGGACTTGAACCCAAGTCTTCTTGCTTCAAAGCCAAAGGGAGAGGTAAATGCATTCCTCTGCCACTGTAGAGCTTCAGATGGCTGCCATGTTCTTTGTACACACTTAGAGGTTTTATGTCAATATGTTTCAAACTGTGTTCATGAAGTAGCTGTCTCAACATCTGAGATACTTATAAAAATTCATATTCTTTGGCTTTACCATAAACTTACTAAATCAGAATATTAAGAAGAGTGCACCTACATGCACAAAAATTCCATGATTGATTCCAAGGCACATCTCATTTCCAGAGTAAATACTTTAAAATTCCCAATGCTTTCCTTCTCCATGTAAAAGTATTAGTCATTTTTCTTTTCATTCTTCAGTTGTGCTTCACCCCATGGACTGTAGCCTACCAGGCTCCACTATCCATGGGATTTTGCAGGCAAGAGTACTGGAGTGGGGTGCCATTTCCTTCTCCAGATGAGGACTTAAACTTCTGCAAAAAGATATGAGCACATGTAAAAATATAAGCCATATAATTTCAGTCAGTCCACAGATACTCTGAAACCCATTCATGGAAAAGAGTTAATAATTATTGTTTCAATAAGAGAAAAATTTACCAGTGTAATGAAATGTTTTAATGCACATTTTTAAGAAATTGATATATTAAGCAGACAGAAACAGTCAAATCTTAAAAATATAGACAGAAGGATGTGAATAGCACAAATAAAAAGTTTTATCTAGTGACTATGTGGGTGTGTCTAACAGTATGCAACTTTGGCAGAATTCATATTTTTATTAAGAACACACCATGCCTTTACAAAAGTTGACCACACACTGGGCCATAAGACATGTCTTAACTGATGTCAAAAAGTTTATAACAGTCATAGTATCTAACCAAGATGTGGTTTAATTAGAAATCAGAAAACAAAAGTGAGTGTGTGTGAAAGTTTTCTACTGTGCTTAGTCACTCAGTCGTGTCTGACTTTGCGACTCCATTGACAGTAACCCACCAGGCTCCTCTATGGGGATTCTCTAGGCAAGAATACTGGAGTGGGTTGCCATGCCCTTCTCCAGGGAATTTTCCACTGGTATGTAACAAATTGCCACAAACTTAGCTGCTCAAACAGCACTCATGAATTATCTTGTAGTTCTGTATGCCAGAAGTCTGAGGAAGCTTGACTATTTCTCTGCTCAGGATCTACCAGGACTGTAATCTAGATGTGGTCTGGGCTGGACTCTGACCTGGAGGCTCTGGGGAAGAACATGCTTCTGGACTAGTCAGGATTCTCCAGAGAAACAGAATCAACTGGATGTAAACACATTGCATGTGACTCAGTCACTCAGTTGTGTCTGAGTCTTTGAGACCCTATGGACGGTAGCCTGCCAAGCTCCTCTATCCATGGGATTTCCCAGGCAAGAATACTAGAGTAGGTTGCCATTTCCTCTTCCAGGGGATATTTCCACCGCAGAGATTGAGCCCACATCTCCTGCATTGGCAGGTAGATTCTTTAACCACTGAGCCACCTTGGATATCAACATATACAAGGGGAGATTTATTATAGAAATTGATTCACACAGTTATGGAGGCTGAGAAGTCCACACTCTCCCATCCGCAAGCTGGAGACCCAGCAAAGTTGGTAGTGTAGTTATTCCAAGTCCAAAACCCTGAGGAGCAGAAGCATCAACATCGTTGTTCAATAAGATTGTGTAGATAGAAAATCTAAACAATAAATTATTAGACTTAATAAAATAGTTACCAAGTTTAGGGAATAAAAAATAAATGTAGAAAATTACTGTATTTCTATATATCTGCAATTATGGAAGAATTAGATATTGAAATTTTTTAAATGTATCAGTCACAAAAACATAAAATAGCTACCAAATATAATATAGATATGCAAAATCTTCCTGAAGAAACTTTTTAAACTTTGAAAGATTTTTAAAGGGATTTTTTTAAAATGGATAGATATCCCATGTTGATTAGCTGGGAGACTCAATAAAATAAGGAGAAAGTGAGAGTCGTTCAGTCGTGTCCAACTCTTTGTGACCCCCATGGACTATATAGTCCATGGGATTCTCCAGGCTAGAATACTGGAGTGGGTAGCCTTTCTCTTTCCCAGGGGATCTTCCCAACTCAAGGATCAAACCGAGGTCTCCCACATTGCAGGTGGATTCTTTACCAGCTGAGCCACAAGGGAAGCCCTGGTTCTTCGATCTGGATAAAATAAAATAATAAAATAAAGATTTCCATTATTTCCAAATCAATATATAAATTGTACACAGTTTTAATCAAAATCTTGTTAGGTGCTCTTTGGTAAAAGTGATAATATGATTCTAAAATTTATATGAAAGCAATATATAATACCTAAATGACACGGAAAGGAGTTGCTGTGACTGCTTACTCTTCAGGTGTTTAGAATAATTATAAAGCTATAATAATTAAAGCAGTGCAGTGTGGAGCACAAGAGGAGCAGTTCTATGTGTACACTATAGTCAATTTGAATCCATACTCCTAGAAGACTTCAGAAAAAGGCACTGCTCTTTAGTTATTTAAAAAAGAAGTTACACAAACATTGATTTTAATTCTTAATTTATGTGCTAATCATGTGAATAAAAATCAACACCTGTAATACTATGTGTAAAAGTAGGACAAGAACTTTGCCAAAAATTATAATCTTCTGTTCAACCTGGAACAACACAGGTTAATAGTCTGCATCAAAAATCACAACATCCAATACATTCCATTGAGCAAAGTCTATTACTTTCTCTATGCTGAAAGAGCTAGAGAAAAACCAATTCAAGTTTGGAGATCTTTTTTATTAGTTTTTTTTTTCCACTTTAAAGTCAACTTTTTTAAAGACTCTATAGAATTGTGCTCTCAAGGATGGTCATTAGGAGTGTAAAAGTATCTGAATAGCATGTGAAATGATACAAAATAATTTGAGATGATCTCAAATATTTCAAGTAAGATTAACTGGAAACTATATCAAAGTTAAATAACTATTAGGGAAAACAAATTGTAATGGCTCTTAATTTCTATTAATGTTTACTGAACAGCCTGTTTATTGGAGGTTTAGCACAGATTTTGATTTTCAAGGGTAACATCTGGAGAAATGTCATTTTGCCCAACCTATGCTTTGTAAGCCAAAATACCACCTCTCTATTTTTTTTTTTTAATTTTACAGGAGGATAAAAAAAAATAAAAGGAAAAGCAAAATCTTTGAAAAAAAATACCACCTCTCTAAAGGCAACTCTTGGAATCGCAGTCATAATTACTAGTAGAAATTATTATTCTCTTGGGACTGGACTTTGTATATCTAACCATTTCAGGTATGGCAAATATCTCATTACTGCAAGGATTTATAAAATAAGAATGAGACGTGCAGGACACAGAAAGAGAAAGACAGAAGTTCTCACAGGTTAACTATCCAGTCACACTTTATTTTCTTTCCCCTTAATGCCCAAAATCATACAACAGATACATACTCAGTACAAGTAAAATTTATCCATAGATGCCATTCTCATAGAAACAACTATTAAATGGCTTCATGTTATAGAATAACACAGCACCAGTAATGAACGAAGCATGGATTGTCAGCAATCACTTATGCCTACTGAAATATCCAAAGTTAGTATTGGATTATTATAATACTCTGAGAATATTCTTTTTAATTAAAAGTGAAATATTGACTCTCCTCTTCAAATATGTATCACAGAATATTTGGAAATCATGTTACAGGAAACTGATTCCATATGTTCTCTGAGAAATCATGAAAGCCCACTTGAAAAATACTGATAATGTATGTGCATGTGTGTATGAGCTAAATTGATGTGTACACATCCTTCATGACAGACACACACACACACAAACTTCTCATACACAATGACAAGAAAATAAACCAGAGTAAATGTGGAAATTCAGAGAAAGAAATTGATAACTCCTCATAAACAATTTGCTAAAGTAAATCACTGAACTTAATGGTTGACATGAAGCACACAAGGGAGTAATTAGGTAGAGTGATGCAAAGGCAAATAAATAAGACCAAACTTCATGTAAATATAATGCTTTTCTGTGCTGCTGATAATTTTCAAGAAAAGTTAGCTTGACTAGTTAAATCTCGGGAAGGAGAGGTATTATGACCATACTCAGAATCCAGATGGAGCTATAAGCTCCATTTTTGTGTTCAAAAACCAAGAGTAAATGTGGTGAACATAAAACAGTTCAGTCGCTCAGTCATGTCTGACTCTTTGCTATCCCATGGACTGCAGCATGCCAGGCCTCCCTGTCTTTCACCAACTCCCGGAGTCCACCCAAACTCATGTTCATTGAGTCGGTGATGCCATCCAACCATCTCATCCTCTGTCATCCCCTTCTCCTCCCGCCTTCAATCTTTCCCAGCATCAGGGTCTTTTCAAATGAATCAGTGCTTCACATCAGGTGGCAAAAGTTTTGGGGTTTAGCTTCAGCATCTGTCCTTCCAATGAACACCCAGGACTGATCTCTTTTAGGATGGACTGGTTGGATCTCCTTGCAGTCCATGGGACTCTCAAGAGTCTTCTCCAACACCACAGTTCAAAAGCATCAATTCTTTGGCGCTCAGCTTTCTTTATAGTCCAACTCTCACATCCATACATGACTACTGGAAAAACCATAGCTTTGACTAGAGGGACCTTTGTTGGCAATGTAATGTCTCTACTTTTTAATATGGTTTTTATTTATTTTTTAGTATAAATTTATTTATTTTAATTGGAGGCTAATTAATTTACAATATTGTATTGGTTTTGCCATACATCAACATGAATCCACCACGGGTGTACACATGTTCCCCATCCTGAACCCCCCTCCCACCTCCTTCCCCATACCATCCCTCTGGGTCATCCTAGTGCACCAGCCCCAAGCATCCTGTATCCTGCATCGAACCTAGACTGGCAATTCGTTTCATATATGATATTATAAATGTTTCAATGCCATTCTCCCAAATCATCCCACCCTCTCCCTCTCCCACAGAGTCCAAAAGAGTGTTCTATACATCTGTGTCTCTTTTGCTGTCTCGCATACAGGGTTATTGTTACCATCTTTCTAAATTCCATATATATGCATTAATATACTGTATTGGTGTTTTTCTTTCTGGTTTACTTCACTCTGTATAATAGGTTCCAGTTTCATCCACCTCATTAGAACTGATTCAAATGTATTCTTTTTAAGGGCTGAGTAATACTCCATTGTGTATATATGTATGTATACATTGTGTATGTGTATATGTGCCACAGCTTTCTTATCCACTCATCTGCTGATGGACATCCAGGTTGATTCCATGTCCTGGCTATTATAAACAGTGCTGCAATGAACATTGGGGTACATGTGTCTCTTTCAATTCTAGTTTCCTTGGTGTGTATGCCCTTTTAATAAGAACATAAAACAAGGTAGATGTAAATAGATCTGTAGAACAAATATTAAAGTTTAATGTTTTTCTAAAAGAATTAGCTAACAGAAGAAATAAAATATAAAAAATTTTCAATAAAGTAGTAAAAGACAGTGAATTAAAATTTTAAGCTAAATATTTAATTATCTTTTTCAATATGCATTTTTAAAAGTTAGGGATACTTGAGAAAAATGAAATGCCACTAAAACCAAATTCTAAGGAACAATACTTATTGAGTATTTTCTGACTATGAAAGCAACAACTGTTTATTTGCAGAAGATTTAGATAAATAAGATAAATTCATCTAAATGTCTCAGATGGTAAAGAATCTGCCTGCAATGAGGGAGACTTGGATTCTCTCTCTGGGTTGGGAAGATTGCCTGGAGAAGGAAATGGCTAGCTACTCCAGTATTTTTGCCTGGAGAATTCCATGGACAGAGAAGCCTGGCAGGCTATGGCCCATGGAGTCACAAAGAGTCAGACACAACTGAGCGACTTTCACTTTCACTTAGATAAATAAAAAGAAATAAAATCTCAATTTAAATCTCTGTAGGTGGAAATACCTAAGACAAGAAATAAACCATATATTAACTGGAATAAAAATGTTTGTAAGTATATATATTGAAAAGAGACTAAGCCATTTACCTAGAACTGTGTGTACTAGAATTCAGTAAGGTAACCAGATAGAAAATTAGCAAACAAATTTAGTAGGCTTCCATCTTACACTCACACACACAAATAGATTAGATAAACATTTTTAGAAGATTTCATTTTAAAACAGAAGTAAAGACTTTATTAAATTATAAGTTTAAAATTATGTAATACATTATGATAATCTCTAATATGTTACCAAAAAAACTAAAAAAAACTAAGTGGAAAATAAACTGTATTTATGAATAGGAATGCCCAATATTCTAAATATTTTAATAACTCAAATTAGTCTACAAATTAAATAAAATCAACCAAAATAATTTCATGAGACTTGATAAAGTGATTTTAAAATTCATATAGAGAAGGAAATGCTTAAGAAAAACCAGGACAATCTTAAAAAGAAGAAAGCAACTGTGCAATGCATTCAACTAGATATCAGAAGTATAGAGCTAAAATTAAAATAGTGATAAAGCAGCATGTATGATATAAGACAAAATGTATTAATCATATATACTTGAGTGAAGTTCTGAACTTTTCATTCTGGAAATATGGAAAATCCAGAATTTTACTCAGGTATGTGAGGTAATTTAATATATGATGAAGGCCAGGATTACAAACCAGTGGGAAATGATGAGGAACTCAATGTTTTGGGTAAATGAAAAGGTAGAGAAGTAGAGTCTTATCTCAAATCATTAAATGAAATAAATTTCAGCTCATCTAAAAACCTAAATGAAAATATTATGTATTAGTAATGAATATGGTGGGCTTGTGAATAGGGGGATGAATAGGGGGAAAGAAGGCCTTAAAACACGAAGAGCAAATGTCACAGAGGAAAAGGTTGACAAGTTTGTCTAAACTGAAACTAAAAATAAAGTGAAAGAGTAATCATTACCTTGGGAGCTCATATTTATTTGTGATATGTATAAGAGATAAGCAATTAATATCTGGGAAAATGTTAGTGTATCATGTAACTTATATGTATATACCCATCAAAATCAATAAGCTAGAGACAAACAAGCTAGCAGAAAAATGGGCAAGGGATATAAACAGATAATAAGAGGAGACTTAACTGATCATATTTTTTACATTCTACATTTCTGATAGTAAGAAAAATGACAATTAAAATAATTTATCAGCTTTTGATCTCACAAGGAGGCAAAATGCAAAATTTTAATAATATCCACTGTCAACAAGGATGTAAAGCAACATGTGCTCTTTGCAGAGCAGATGGGAGTGTGAATCAGCACAGCCATTTGGGTATACAACTTGGGAGGTTCTGTTAAAGATGAAAACGTGCAAATTCTAGCTTTGTTTACAGAATGAAGAACTAGAAACAAATTGATGGCGATTACTGGGGAGAGGGAAACTATGGAATGAAGTAGATTTTTATATGCTAGCATGACAAATGCCTTAAGTTATGATTAAGTAAGCAAAGAGAACAAAAGATCAAAACAAACTAAAAAGAAGACTGCAAATTAGTAAATTACAATATGATAGTTTGGAAAAAGTACAATGAAAACCAAAACTGTGTAATTTTACAAATGTAAATACTGAGAAAAAGTTCTAGATATGTGCCCATGAACTTCATAACAATGTTACTTCTATAAAGGGGGGGAAAGGATCAGAGCACAGAAAAGGGCCAAATATGGAGAGAGACTATTTCTTGGGATGTCTGGGACAAGTTCATATCTATTTTTGTTTTAATCACTGGTTGACTTACCTCTAGAGGGCTTCCCTGATTGCTCAGAGGGTAAAGAATCTACCTGCAGTACAGGAGACAAGGATTTTATCCCTGGATTGGGAAGATCCCCTGGAGAAGGAAATAGCTAACCACTCCAATGTTCTTGCCTGGAGAATTCCATACACAGAAGAGCCTCGCAGGCTACATACAGTCCATGGGGTCGTAAAGAGAGAGACACAACTGAACAACTTTCACTTTCACTGACTTACCTCTATTCAAATTACTTTCCATTCTTACCACTATTCTATATTTTTGGAGCAATAAGAACAATGAGAATATTCATAAAATTGTGTCAGGCATTATTCTAAACATGCCAGATAAATGTATGTATATTCTATATGATATTATGTTTTTTCAAGATGACTACAATTAGATTTATCATTCTACATCCTCTTCTTACAATGTGACATTTACATCCATTCCATATAGGTGGCACTAGGAGAAGGCAATGGCACCCCACTCCAGTACTCTTGCCTGGAAAATCCCATGGACAGAGGAGTCTGGTAGGTTGCAGTCCATGGGGTCGTGAAAAGTCGAACACGACTAAGCGACTTAACTTCAACTTTTCACTTTCATGCATTGGAGAAGGAAATGGCAACCCACTGCATTGTTCTTGCCTGGAGAATCCCAGGGATGGGGGAGCCTGGTGGGCTGCTGTCTATGGGATCACACAGAGTCAGACATGACTGAAGAGACTTAGCAGCAGCAGCAGCAGTGGTAAAGAACCCGCCTGCCAATGCAGGAGGCCTAAGAGATATGGGTTGATCCCTTGTCAGGAAGATCCCCTGCAGGAGGGCATGGCAACCCACTCCAGTATTCTTGCCTGGAGAATCCGATGGTTAGAGGATTCTGGTGGTCTACAGTCCACAGAGTCACAAAGAGCTGGACACGACTGAAGGGACTTAGCCCACACACATTGAGAAATGGGATCTATATTCCCTTCCTGTGAATCTGAGTGGGTCGGAGAAGGCGATGATACCCCACTCCAGTACTCTTGCCTAGAAAATCCCATGGACGGAGGAGTCTGGTGGGCTGCAGTCCATGGGGCCGCGAAGAGTCGGACATGACTGAGCGACTTCCCTTTCACTTTTCACTTTCATGCATTGGAGAAGGAAATGGTAATCCACTCCAGTGTTCTTGTCTGGAGAATCCCAGGGACAGGGGAGCCTGGTGGGCTGCCGTCTATGGGGTCACACAGAGTCGGACACGACTGAAGCGACTTAGCAGCAGCAGTGACAACAGTGGAAGTGACACAATACAGCTTCTAAGATTCTTGAGATATGTGTTCTTTTTTTTTTTTTTTTTTGAGATATGTGTTCTTGAAATCCAGTTACCATGCTGTAAGGAAGTCCAGGTTACATGAAAAGGCCACCTTTAGCGGTTTCTGCTAAAACCCCAGCTGATCTGTAACCATTATCTACTGCTTCATAATAAATCACCCCCAAACTTAGTGGAATAGAGCAGTAATTCTTTTATTATTATCTCTCATGGTTTGAGGGATTGACTTGGCTCAGCTGGTAGTTCTCAGGATCTCTTATTCATTTGCTGTCAGACCATGTCTGGGCCAAAGTCATTTCAAAGGCTTCCTCACTTACAGTAGTTGTTGGCTGAGACCTCATTAAGGGTGTCTGCTGAAACACCTACATGTTTAGGTTTCCGCATGGTGTCTGGGTTCTAAGAGTGAGCATCCCAAAAGAAAGCCAGGCAAAGTTGTATAGCTGTTTATGACCTTGAAAGTCACATAACTTCATTTCTCTCATACGTCATTGGATGAAGCAGTCACAGAGTCCTTTCCAGTGTCAGGGGGAGGAGGGGAGACTCTTGGGGGGAAAATAATAAGTTCACACTGTAAGGACCCATGAGATGGGAGATGTTATTCCAGCCATCTTGGGAAAATACAATTTGTCACAGTCTACAACAATGCTATTATCATGCCCATTTACAAATGAGAAAACTGAGGCACAAAAAAGATAGCTTGCTTGCAGACACAAAGATAGCATGCATGAGAGCTAAGATTTAAATGAGGCAGTCTGATTCCAGGGCTTAAAGGCTTGATCTCTGATAAGTAGGCCTATGCCATGCTATCTTTCTCTAATAAAACACATCATTCTTGTATGAATGTATGTGAGAGAATTTAATTTTATCACACTTAAATCCTGAGATAATGTAAAACATTTATAACTGGTCCTAGTGCATATAGGCTTTCAATAAATATTAGTTATTTCTTAGCTGGAAATAAGGAAGAAATAAAGAATAAGAAATAAGGAAGGCTGAGTGCCAAAGAACTGATGCTTTCAAACTGTGGTGCTGGAGAAGACTCTTGAGAGTCCCTTGGACTTCAAGATCAAACCAGTCAATTCTAAAGGAAATCAGTCCTGAATATTCATTGGAAGGACTGATGCTGAAGCTGAATCTCCAATACTTTGGCCACCTGATGTGAAGAACTGACTCATTGGAAAAAGACCCTGATGCTGGGGAAGATTGAAGACAGGAGAAGGGGATGACAGAGGATGAGATGGTTGGATGGCATCACCGACTCAATGGACATGAGTTTGAGCAAGCTTCAGGAGTTAGTGATGGACAGGGAGGCCTGGCATGCTGCATATCTGGGATTACAAAGAGTCAGACATGACTGAGTGACTGAACTAAACTGAATTTATTAATTAATAGAAGCAATACTGTTCATATTAGTAACAAGACATGAACTTGGACAAACTCCAGGAGATGGTGAGAGACAGGGAAGCCTGGCACACTACAGTCCATGGGTTTGCAAAGAGTCAGACATGACTTGGTGACTGAACAACAACACAAGCTGGAAGGTAATGATTCTTGCTATTAAACATACACATGTTGGATGGGGTGAAGAGGTGCTTCTTAGGTGGCACCAGTGGTAAAGAACCCACCTGCAATGCAGGATATGTAAGAAATGTGAGTTCGATCCTTAGGTAAGGAAGATTCCCTGGAGAAGGGCATAGCAACCCACTCTAGTACTCTTGCCTGGAGAACCCCATGGATAGAGGAGCCTGGTGGGTTACAGTCCACAGGCTCACAAAGAGTCGGACATGGCTGAAGCAACTTAGCATAGCACACACACAGTTGAATGAGGGGTGGAGGGAAGAGGCATAAAGAAGAAGGGATGTTCCAGGTAAAGAAGAGTAGTATTAAACTGGGTTCAAGAATAGTTTTCAGCCATAAAAAAGAATTAAATATTATCATTTTCAGCAACATGGATGGGCCTAGAGATTACCATGCTCAGAGAAGTAAGCCAGACAGAAAAAGACAAATATCATACAGTATCACTTATATGTGGAATCTAAAAAAAATATTAGAAATGAAGTTATTTATGAAACAGAAATAGACTTACTGACATAGGAAACAAACTTATGGTTACCAAAGAGGGAAGCAGGGAGGAATAAATTAGAAGTTTAGGATTAGCACATACACACTGCTATATGTAAAATAAACAACAAAGACCTACTGTATGCACATGGAACTATACTCAACATCTTGTAATAACTTTAAACGAATTCCTCTGTAATCTTGCTGCCAGCCCTCTGCTCCTCCGTCCTACAAGTAGGGGACCTTTTCTGACATACTCCCAGAGACAGGAGAGACTGTCATACTAGTGCTGAGGCATCCAGCAGCTACAGGGAGTCTTTATTCCTTTCCAGAACCATCCATCTCTAGACGTGCTCAGAACCTGAGGGCTAGACCAAGTCCCTGGTCTTTTCTTACAGTTCACAGAGAATTTTTTAGCCAACCTAATCTCAGGAAAGAAGATGCAGCAAAGCTAGACAGTGAGTATAAATTTACTGGACCAATAATAAAAGGCAAGAAGCCCAACGTGAGAAAAGTGAATTCTCTCAATATTGCTTCCTGTTTTCTTCCTTGTGTCCCTCCAGGGAAAACTATTTTATTGCTTAATTTCTGCCTTCCCCACCCCTCACATATGTACTTGGGGCCTTCTTCTTAATAGCTGGAAAAAATACCACCCCAGAAACCTGTATTTAAAAAGAAACAAAAATTACCATTGTGAAATTTGTCTCAGGGTCCAAGTATTTCATCTGCGTGTGGGTGTGAAGCCATCCATTCATTTTTCTGCATGGGGTGGAGGTCTTGGTCTGTTTTGTTCCCCTCCTTTGTGGGCTTGTGCTTAGGATCAGATCTTTCTGGCCTGCTATGATTTTGACCATTTGACTTGGATCACAAGTTAATCTTTCTCCTGATGACTCAAATGAAAGTATATATATTTTTTAAAGCAGCCTATAATGGAAGAGAATCTGAATGTATGCATGTATACTGGACGACTTTGCTATATACTTGAAACTAACACAACATTATAAGTTGTGTTATAAGAAGTATTATCA
The DNA here is from genome assembly GCF_027580195.1 of Bos mutus. Taxonomy (NCBI): domain Eukaryota; kingdom Metazoa; phylum Chordata; class Mammalia; order Artiodactyla; family Bovidae; genus Bos; species Bos mutus. Next base: position 71,792,798 of record NC_091621.1, on the reverse strand, counting down.
ACTATACTTCAGTTAAAAAAAAAAAAAAAAAATAGATGAGTTTTGATTCCTTCATGGAAGTTTTTAGTAGTCTAGAACTCTCTCTGGTACAACCGGAACCAACTTTGGGTGTACTGGCCAGGAAAGAGGAGATGGATGTCTCTAAAGCATTTATGTTGTGTCTTGCACTGACACAGCTGCTGAGCATTCATCATCTCATTCAAGAGAAGAAACAGAAGGTTTCTAACTGGAAGAGATTCTAGTGGTCTACCACAATTTAACTTCAAGACAAAGAAAATCAGGGAATTTTATATTTCATCAACACCAATGAAACTTTTCTTGATCTTAGCAGTGAGAATTAATATCTGACTTTATGGGACTTTATTTGTACCACTATAATTGTGTTTTTAACACTGGCATTTATCTATACCTTGATCTGTCTCAGAACCCCCAACATAAACTTTATTCATCTTCCTGTTGCCTACAGCATCTTGAACATAGTTGGAGCATGCTTAAAAGAAGTTAAAAATTGAATAAAACACTTGGTTTTGAGCATGAACTTGCATGTTCAAATAATATACTACTTCTGGTACAGAAGAGCAAGTTACTAAGTTACATAATTGTATTCTACTAATAACAAGTTTATTTAAGAAAACTTGAGTCACAATTCATAGTACTGGCTGGAAATTTATGACACATTCTCCACTACTAGATATGTAAAAGTGCTATCTGGTGATAATTTACTCAAACTATAGATACAATTCCTGATACCCTGAAGTCTTTCTTCCATTCTAGGTATTTTAGATTTTCTTACCTTCTTTCTCCTTTTCTTCCCTCCTTTCCTTCTTTCTCTCCTTCCTAGCACAGACCACTACTGACAATGAGTATAAATTCTAGGAAAAAAGGAAAAATAGATTCAGGTGTTGCAACAAAGGCTGACTCATGAAAAATCGCTCCATGGGATTTGTACAGATACTCAATACAGACTGAGACTTGCTTCCACACTATAAAACCTAGTAATACTAATGGCACCTCTTTCTTTGACCTGAATTTAAACATAGTATGAAATCTACAGATGATTTCCTCATCTCTGTTACCAATGAAATGGTATGTGGGCTATTTAAAACAAATAATAATCTTTATATTGGTCAACTATATGTGCTTAGTTCTGTTAGTGGCCCCATGGACTATGGTCCACCAAGCTCCTCTATCTATGGGATTTCTCAGGCAAGAATACTGGAGTGGGTTGTCATTTCCTTCTCTGGAATCTTCCTGATCCAGGGGTCAAACTCGAGTCTACTGTGTCCCTGCATTGCAGGCAGATTCCTTACCTACTGAGCCATCAGCAAAGCCCCAAATAATAACCTACATCTTGGGCAACTATAATTAAGTAAACACAAAGAATCGTCTTATCCTCCAACTAATTTTATTTGTGCATTGCTTGTCTGAAATAACCAAAAATAATTTTAACAAGTAAGTGATATGTGATAGAGAGAAAGTATCACTGTGTTGGAGATCCAGAAAGTTTCCAATTCTGGTGCTATTCATTTCCACACTGTGATACCTCTTTCTTTCATAGGAAAGCAACAGTTCCCTATGGAGTCTTAATATGTTGTTTAGTTACATTATTTCCCATCTCCATAGAGAAAACATTTGTTTTCATAAGTTTTTTAAAACTATTTTTAATCTCCTTTATTGAGATAAAAATAAAAATTCACCAATTTTAACTGCATGAATCTGTGTTTTGATAAATACAGATAGTCTTTGAAACACCCATTACAGTCAAGCTATAGAAAACTTCTATATCCTCCATAAGTTCTCTTGTGCCTCTTCATAGTAAAACTACTTTCAGCCCCTGGCAGCCTACCATTCATCATATATTCATCATTGCTTTTCTAGAATTCTGTATAATTAAATATACAGAATATAAATTAAACCTATCAGTCTAATATGTCTGGCTTCTTTCACTAGCATAATTACCTTGAGATTCATATTTAAAAGATTCTCATTGCCTACATTGAATCATGCAGGACCCTTAGTAGATCAGTTGATCATATATTTGTGAGTCTGTTTCTGGACTCTGTTCTGTTCCATGGACATATATAGCCCACCTTTAAGCCCATACTACGCTATTCTGATAACTATCACCTAAGTCAGTCTTGCTATCATGTATAAGTCCCCCAGTTGTGCTCATCTTTCATATTCTTTTCACTCTTATAGGTACTTTGAATTCCTGTATACATTTTAGAATTAACTTTTCAATTTGGCAGGCAAGTCAGCTGGGACTTCTATGGGACAATGTCAACTGTATAGGGGAGAACTCTTCACCTAACAATATCAAGTCTTCTGATCCATGAAGATTGTGTCTCCATTTATTGTTCAATTTCTCTCAGCAATATGTTACACCTTTCACTGGACAAGCATTGAACATTTTTGGTTAAATTTTTCCCAAATTATTTCCTTTTTGTTGGCCATCATAAATGGTATTTTCAAAAATTCAATTTTGTTTATTTAATTTTTATTTTATCTTATTTGCTTTTACTTAATTTTTATGTATTAAACTTACGTCCTTGACTTTGCTGAACTTACCTAATAATTCCATCAGCTTTTTTTTAAGAAAAATTTCTAAGGATTTTCTAACATAGATAATTATATAGTCTGTAAAAAGAGTCAGATTTATATTTTCTCTTACGATTTGTAAGCTATCCTGTTATGAGTGTAAGATAGACATCAGGAAATGTTTCCCACTGTTGGTAAATCCAATTGATTCAGTACTATTTTTGAAAAGGTCATTTGCAGTGCATTGCCAGTTTTGCCATCATCAGGTAACTGAATGTGTATTTGTAGGTATCTGTATGTACAGACACATATCTCACAGGAAGTTGTGTTAATTTTTTAAATAATTTTTGCATTTATGTTCTTGAGAAAGATTTGTTCGTAATTTTGTTTCTTGAAATGTTCTTGTCGAGTTTTCATGTTTAGGCTGTTTTGTTCTTATTAAGAGTTCAGCTACATTAAATATTTTTCAAATATTTTTTCAAAAGACAACAAAAAGACAACATTCTTGAAATGTTCTTCTCGAGTTTTCATGTTTAGGCTGTTTTGTTCTCATTAAGAGTTCAGCTACATTAAATATTTTTCAAATATTTTTTCAAAAGACAACAAAAAGAAAATGAAAAAAAAAAAAAAAGATACAGACTGGGAGATACCATCTTCAATATATATAATGGATCAGATCAGATCAGATCAGTCACTCAGTTGTGTCCGACTGTTTGCAACCCCATGAATCACAGCACGCCAGGACTCCCTGTCCATCACCAACTCCCAGAGTTCACTCAGACTCACGTCCATCGAGTCAGTGATGCCATCCAGCCATCTCATTCCCTGTCATCCCCTTCTCCTCTTGCGCCAATCCCTCCCAGCATCAGAGTCTTTTCCAATGAGTCAACTCTTCCCATGAGGTGGCCAAAGTACTGGAGTTTCAGCTTTAGCATCATTCCTTCCAAAGAAATTCCAGGGCTGATCTCCTTTAGGATGGACTGGTTGGATCTCCTTGCAGTCCAAGGGACTCTCAAGAGTCTTCTCCAACACCACAGTTCAAAAGCATCAATTCTTCAGCACTCAGCCTTCTTCACAGTCCAACTCTCACATCCATACATGGCCACAGGAAAAACCATAGCCTTGACTAGACGGACCTTTGTTGGCAAAGTAATGTCTCTGCTTTTCAATATGCTATCTAGGTTGGTCATAACTTTCCTTCCAAGGAGTAAGCGTCTTTTAATTTCATGGCTGCAGTCACCATCTGCAGTGATTTTGGAGCCCCCAAAAATAAAGTCTGACACTGTTTCCACTGTTTCCCCATCTATTTCCCATGAAGTGATGGGACTGGATGCCATGATCTTCATTTTCTGAATGTTGAGCTTTAAGCCAACTTTTTCACTCTCCACTTTCACTTTCATTGAGAGGCTTTTTAGTTCCTCTTCACTTTCTGCCGTAGAGAACTTCTATAAGTAAGAGCAATAAAATAGGATAATGGAAGAAAAATCCTGAGCACTCGTGAAACAAAAGAGAAAAGTGAAACGACCAATGCTGCTGCTGCTGCTGTTAAGTCGCTTCAGTCGTGTCCAACTCTGTGCGACCCCAGAGACAGCAGCCCACCAGGCTCCCCCATCACTGGGATTCTCCAGGCAAGAACACTGGAGTCAGTTGCCATTTCCTTCTCCAATGCATGAAAGTGAAAATTGAAAGTGAAGCCACTCAGTCGTGTCTGACTCTTTGCAACCCCATGGACTGCAGCCTACCAGGCTCCTCCGTCCATGGGATTTTCCAGGCAAGAGTACTGGAGTGGGGTGCCATTGCCTTCTCCAAAAATGAGATACTAGCTACTCCATATAGTAGCAGCAGAATATACTAAGTATTTTAAAAAACTATGGACTAACAGGAATTCTAATTCCCTGTTCAGTTCAGTTCAGTTCAGTTGCTCAGTCATGTCCATCTCTTTGTGACCCCATGGACTGCAGCATGCCAGGCTTATCTGTCCATCACCAACTCCTAGAGTTTACTCAAACTCATGTCCACTGAGTCGGTGATGCCATCCAACCATCTCATCCTCTGCCATCCCCTTCTCCTCCCACCTTCAATCTTTCCCAGCATCAGGGTCTTTTCAAATGAGTCAGTTCTTCGCATCAGGTGGCAAAAGTATTGGAGTTTCAGCTTCAACATCAGTCCTTCCAATGAATATCAGGACTGATTTCCTTTAGAATAGGCTGGCTGGATCTCCTTACAGTCCAAGGGAGTCTCAAGAGTCTTCTCCAATACCACAGTTAAAAAGCATCAATTCTTTAGCACTCAGCTTTCTTAACAGTCCAACTCCCACATCCATACATGACCACTGGAAAAACCATAACCTTGACCAGACGGACCTTTGTTGGCAAAGTAATGTCTCTGCTTTTGTTTTTGTTTTTTTATTTCAAGAAAAACATTTATTATTCTTATGTTTTGACATGTTCTGTAGATTTGGATTTTTTTTCCCTTTTTTTTCCTGCTTTCCCCCACTTATGTTGTAGTTGTCGATTTTTTTTATTTTTTTTTAATTTTATTTTATTTTTAAACTTTACATAATTGTATTAGTTTTGCCAAATATCAAAATGAATCTGCCACAGGTATACATGTGTTCCCCATCCTGAACCCCTCTCCCTCCTCCCTCCCCATACCCTCCCTCTGGGTCGTCCCAGTGCACCAGCCCCAAGCATCCAGTATCGTGCATCGAACCTGGACTGGCATCTCGTTTCATACATGATATTTTACATGTTTCAATGCCATTCTCCCAAATCTTCCCACACTCTTCCTCTCCCATAGAGTCCATAAGACTGTTCAATACATCAGTGTCTCTTTTGCTGCCTGACAAATATCCCACAAAAAAAGAAAACTACAGGCCAATATCACTGATGAACATAGATGCAAAAATCCTTAACAAAATTCTAGCAATCAGAATCCAACAACACATTAAAAAGATCATACACCATGATCAAGTGGGCTTTATCCCAGGGATGCAAGGATTCTTCAATATCCGCAAATCAATCAATGTAATACACCACATTAACAAATTGAAAAATAAAAACCATATGATTATCTCAATAGATGCAGAGAAAGCCTTTGACAAAATTCAACATCCATTTATGATAAAAACTCTCCAGAAAGCAGGAATAGAAGGAACATACCTCAACATAATAAAAGCTATATATGACAAACCCACAGCAAACATTATCCTCAATGGTGAAAAATTGAAAGCATTTCCTCTAAAGTCAGGAACAAGACAAGGGTGCCCACTTTCACCATTACTATTCAACATAGTTTTGGAAGTTTTGGCCACAGCAATCAGAGCAGAAAAAGAAATAAAAGGAATCCAAATTGGAAAAGAAGAAGTAAAACTCTCATTATTTGCAGATGACATGATCCTCTACATAGAAAACCCTAAAGATTCCACCAGAAAATTACTAGAAATAATCAATGGCTATAGTAAAGTTGCAGGATATAAAATCAACACACAGAAATCCCTTGCATTCCTATACACTAATAATGAGAAAACAGAAAGAGAAATTAAGGAAACAATTCCATTCACCATTGCAACGGAAAGAATAAAATACTTAGGAATATATCTACCTAAAGAAACTAAAGACCTATATATAGAAAACTATAAAACACTGGTGAAAGAAATCAAAGAAGACACTAATAGATGGAGAAATATACCATGTTCATGGATTGGAAGAATCAATATAGTGACAATGAGTATACTACCCAAAACAATTTATAGATTCAACGCAATCCCTATCAAGCTACCAACAGTATTCTTCACAGAGCTAGAACAAATAATTTCACAATTTGTATGGAAATACAAAAAACCTTGAATAGCCAAAGCGATCTTGAGAAAGAAGAATGGAACTGGAGGAATCAACCTACCTGACTTCAGGCTCTACTACAAAGCCACAGTTATCAAGACAGTATGGTACTGGCACAAAGACAGAAATATTGATCAATGGAATAAAATAGAAAGCCCAGAGATAAATCCACACACATATGGACACCTTATCTTTGACAAAGGAGGCAAGAATATACAATGGATTAAAGACAATCTCTTTAACAAGTGGTGCTGGGAAATCTGGTCAACCACTTGTAAAAGAATGAAACTAGACCACTTTCTAACACCATTCACAAAAATAAACTCAAAATGGATTAAAGATATAAACGTAAGACCAGAAACTATAAAACTCCTAGAGGAGAACATAGGCAAAACACTCTCCGACATACATCACAGCAGGATCCTCTATGACCCACCTCCCAGAATATTGGAAATAAAAGCAAAAATAAACAAATGGGACCTAATTAACCTTAAAAGCTTCTGCACATCAAAGGAAACTATTAGCAAGGTGAAAAGACAGCCTTCAAAATGGGAGAAAATAATAGCAAATGAAGCAACCGACAAACAACTAATCTCAAAAATATACAAGCAACTCCTACAGCTCAACTCCAGAAAAATAAACGACCCAATCAAAAAATGGGCCAAAGAACTAAATAGACATTTCTCCAAAGAAGACATACAGATGGCTAACAAACACATGAAAAGATGCTCAACATCACTTATTATCAGAAATGCAAATCAAAACCACTATGAGGTACCATTTCACACCAGTCAGAATGGCTGCGATCCAAAAGTCTACAAATAATAAATGCTGGAGAGGGTGTGGAGAAAAGGAAACCCTCTTACACTGTTGGTGGGAATGCAAACTAGTACAGCCACTATGGAGAACAGTGTGGAGATTCCTTAAAAAACTGGATATAGAACTGCCTTATGATCCAGCAATCCCACTGCTGGGCATACACACTGAGGAAACAAGAAGGGAAAGAGACACGTGTACCCCAATGTTCATCGCAGCACTGTTTATAATAGCCAGGACATGGAAGCAACCTAGATGTCCATCAGCAGATGAATGGATAAGCAAGCTGTGGTACATATACACAATGGAGTATTACTCAGCCATTAAAAAGAATACATTTGAATCAGTTCTAATGAGGTGGATGAAACTGGAGCCTATTATACAGAGTGAAGTAAGCCAGAAGGAAAAACATAAATACAGTATACTAATGCATATATATGGAATTTAGAAAGATGGTAACAATAACCCGGTGTACGAGACAGCAAAAGAGACACTGATGTATAGAACAGTCTTATGGACTCTGTGGGAGAGGGAGAGGGTGGGAAGATTTGGGAGAATGACATTGAAACATGTAAAATATCATGTAAGAAACGAGTTGCCAGTCCAGGTTCGATGCACGATACTGGATGCTTGGGGCTAGTGCACTGGGACGACCCAGAGGGATGGTATGGGGAGGGAAGAGGGTTCAGGATGGGGAACACGTGTATACCTGTGGCGGATTCATTTTGATATTTGGCAAAACTAATACAATTATGTAAAATTTAAAAATAAAATAAAATCAGAAAAAATAAAAAATTTTTAAAAAAATAAATAAATAAACCTCAAGATTTCATAACTAAAACAGTGTGTCTAAGAATTTAGGTCATCTGCTATTTATAATAATAGTCAATGCTTTTTATAGAGTACACTGCTGTCTCATGATTTTAGTGACAGTAAATTTAAAACAAAATGTCTTTTTTTTTAAACCTACACACTTGAAAAAGTTAAAACCAATAGAGTTGGTGAAACTCCAAATATACAAATAACAGTTTGTGATATCTTTTCAAGTCTTAGTTACAGTTGGTTTAGTTCATCAATTATGATAAAAATTCTCATTATTATTATTTCATAAGTGTAAGTACATAAAGATAAATTAGGCATTAAGGAAAGAATGTTTTCTATAACTCAATTTTTAAAAATAGGACAGATATTAGTCTGAAAGGCCACTATGTAGTATTAGTCATACATTCTAGAATACTTTGTGTTTTGGTGGCATAAGATGTTTAGGAATTTTAGTAGACAAAGATATCTTAACAGGTCTATTCAGTCAAAAGCAAGTTTTTTTTTTTTCATAATTGACTGAAATGATTAGTGTTCTATATGCTTTGAAATTTTGTAGTTCAGTTGTGCTTTTTGGGAAAGATGAGAGAGATGGCAGGAAAAAACACAAACTTGGGATCATGTAGAACTGTAAGTCTGGACAAGCTACTTCATTTTTCTAAGCCTCATTTTCATTATCTATAAAAATGGGACTAATATTAGGGACTTTTCAGAATTGCCATGGGTATTTACACTGAAAAAGCAGTTTATGACATGGTAGATACATAGCACCCACTTTCCAGTTAGGATCATTTCCAGTTTTATGACTGTGTATCTAATTTAAATGTAAAATTTTCTATTTAAAATTTAAAATATTCACATCATATAAAAATCTTTCACACAACTAATTCTGGAAATGCTAGAAATAGAAAATAATATAGTAAAGAGAAACTCAGAATGTTACAGTTAAGCATTTTTACAAATACACGCATATATGATAACCTTCAACTTGTATCCAATTCGGTTACCATTTCCTTTTTTCAAGCTATTTAGAAAGAAGGCAAAAATCTATCTTCAGGAGAATCTGATGATTCCCAACCATTGTAAGGCCAACAACAGTGACATGTAGCAAAAAGAAAAAAAAAAGACAACTAAAAATCAGATAAGATGATTTCTAATATTATGAATTCACCAACTAGCTATGTGACTTTTTACAGTTCATGTGTCCTCTCCAATCATTTTTTTTAAAGTAAGGGCATTGTTTACTTTTTAAATATAAATTTATTTATTTTAATTGGAAGCTAATTACTTTACAATATTGTATTGGTTTTGTCATACATTGACATGAATCTGTCACAGGTGCACATGTGTTCCCCATCCTGAACCCTTCTCCCACCTCCCTCCCCATCCAATCCCTCTGGGTCATCCCAGTACACCAGATCCAAGCACCCTGTATCATGCACCAAATCTGAACTGGAGATTCATTTCACATATGTTAATATACATTTCAATGCCATTCTCCCAAATCATCCCACCCTCACCCTCTCTCACAGAATCCAAAAGACTGTTCTATACATCTGTGTCTCTTTTGCTGTCTCGCATACAGGGTTATCGTTACCATCTTTCTAAATTCCATATATATGTGTGATTATACTGTATTTTCTTTCTGGCTTACTTCACCAGAATTGAAAGAGACATGTGTACCCCAATGTTCATCACAGCACTGTTTATAATAGCCAGGACATAGAAGCAACCTAGATGTCCAATCATATTTCTTAACTCTAAAACAGGGCTAACAATATCTGCTGTGCCTCTTTTATAAGATTCTTATAAGGATCTAAAGAGAAAAGAGTAAAAACAAAACCTAATTAGGAGTCTAAAGCCCTTTGATTTAATTATGCAAATAAAACATATTACCACCACAATATTGTAAAGCAATTATCCTCCAAGAAAAAAAATTTGAAATAAGAAATAAAGAGTTGAAGGGCCAAAAAAAGATATCTGATAATATTAGACAAGAAGAATTAAGGAAGCAGTCACTTTAAACATTGAATAAATTTCCTTCTGGAAAGACTTTCTTAAAACAAAGAAAGGATTTTAAAATAGAAATAAATAACCTACACACTTTACATCAGCAAACCTTCCAGATTTTAGGGCAGAATATGGAGCCTGGGCAATTCACAGTCTGTCTGAAACACAGTGCTTCATCTACAAAATAAGGTTAGAATGAAATTTATCCAAAGCTCTTTCTGACTTAAACCTTCTTACGATTTCATTTAAGGAAGAGCTTTAGTAATTGGAACATGACCAACATTTTATATCAACATAATAAACCAGAAGGCAAGAGAAAAGAAGTAAATGAAACAGAACCTAAAACATTAGTCTAATCAGAACTGGCAATTTTAATGGTTGCAAATCCACAAAACATCTGTGCAATGCTTCTCTCTAAATGAAACAATCTAAGCGAAAGCATTTTGAAAATCATAAGATGCTATGCAAATATAAAGTATTATTGACATCATCTTTACTTGAGCCCACCAACTACACGGAAACATCTTGTACATTTCAGCTGTGAACAGTCACTCAGGGTGGGCATGAGGGGGAAGGAAGGAAGAGGAACGAGGAGAAGGATACACTATTCTTGTGTTCTGTCTTCCAATTGTTCCCTAAGCATGTATGTCTGTGATATAATACAAGTATTTTTTTCCCAAAACATTAAAGCACAGCTATTTCCTAAAACATAAATAGACAGATAGGTCTTTTTATGTCTTTAGGCTAAGGAAACAGTTACTTTAAATTCTCATTTCTTGATTTAAGACATTTTAAAACAGGTGGTCAAGTTTGTTTTTACCATTGTGTTCAATATTTTTCATATACTAGCTTATATTTTTCTCTTCTAAAATAACCTATCATTTGAATAATTGGGAAGTGCTTTAAAACAAGAATTTCTAGTTATGAGTCACTGCAATTATGTTAGACAGTTTGATAGTATTATTTGCATTTGACCGTGAGAGAAACTGATGGGTTGAGACAGAGGTAGAGCAAGAATTAGACCTCCAAGGCTGTGAGCAGAATGTCAAGCCTCTGGGAAAGAGTAATAATAGAATAGTGAGTTGAAAGATGCCTGAAGATGGAAGAACTTAGCTGTACAGACACCTAAAAATCTCCAGGAGATAAATTTGTATCTCCATGACCTGGTTCCAGGATTTATTGCAAGTTGTCTGTTTCAATTGAATGTTAATTTGCAAGAACCTTTTGGGAAATCATTAATCATAATTCATGATGAATTACCAGCTAGATCATTAAGAAGGAAAGCTGAGCTTAGTAATTGCTTGAAGTTGTATTTTCATCAGAACTCATCTCCCTCCTAAGAGGATGATTGAATGAACAGTGCATATTGGCCTGGGGATTATAGAGGTTGGAGTTGGAGAGAATCTTGCTTTCCTTTTTTTTCTCTCTCTCTAAATTTTTAGCCATTATAGACTTACCATTAGTCAAATTCCCTCATGGCAAAAGAGGGATCATGTCAACATTAAAAGCTCCAAAGCAATAAATAACATATTTATTTCCCTAAAGTTACATGCTCAGCTCAGCTCAGGATGGAAGACCTGCAGCTTAAAATATAAGTCTTTTCAAACTCAATTTGATAATCTCTCATATATCCTCTGATAATTATAGAGAATCAAGGGATGCCATTGGAACATGCATGATTAAACAGGAGACCCCCGTTTGATTCCTGAAGATTGGATCAGAAAGATCCCCTGGAGAAGGGATAGACTACCCACTCCAGTACTGGGCTTCCCTGGTGGCTCAGATGGTAAAGAATCTACCTGCAATGTGGGAGACCTGGGTTTGATCACTGGGTTGGAAAGATCCCCTGGAGAAGGGAATGGCTACCCACTCCAGTATTCTGGCCTGGAGAATTCCATGGACTATACAGTCCATGGGACTGCAACATTCACTTTGAGCTTCTTTGGCCTGGAGAGGTTTTAATGACATTACCCAGCAAGTGCCATCAGTTCAGTTCAGTCGCTCAGTCATGTCTGACTCTTTGTGACCCCATGGACTGCAGCATGCCAGGATTCCCTGTCTATCACCAACTCCCAGAGCTTGACCAAACTCATGTCCATCAAGTCAGTGATGCCATTCAACCATCTCATCCTCTGTCATCCCTTTCTTCTGCCTTCAATCTTTCCCAGCATCAAGGTCTTTTCCAGTGAGTCAGTTCTTCGCATCAGGTGGCCAAAGTGTTGGAGCTTCAGCTTCAGCATCAGTCCTTCCAATGAATATTCAGGACTGATTTCCTTTAGGATTGACTAGCTTGATCTCCTTGCAGTCCAAGGGACTCTCAAGAGTCTTCTCCAACACCACAGTTCAAAACCATCCGTTCTTTGCTGCTCACTTTCTTTAGTTCAGCGAGTGTCAAAGTCTGACCCAAATAGGGGAAGAAGATTACATTGCTGAGTGGAGGAGGAACACTGCTTTCAGTTAGAACTACAAGCCAGAAAAATTTCTTCCTGCTATAAGAAGTTTAATCCTTCACAAAGGAGAAAAGTTTACCAGTTACATGAGCACAGAACATTACACAGTGACTCTTGGGTTAAACAAAAAATATCTAAGAAACATAAAGATCATCAAGAGGTAGACATTTCAACAAAAACTATGTAGGAAGAAAAGAGCGAATCAGGGACCTAAGAAGAGGACTCAGACTGAATCAAAATAATACATAAGGACTTCCTTGAAGGTCTAGTGGTTAAGACTTTGCCTTCCAATGCAATGGGTATGAGTTCCATCCATGGTTAGAAGCTAATATCCCACATACTTCACTGCCAAAAAACAAAAAAATAAAGCAGAAGCAATGTTGTAGCAAATTTAATAAAGACTTTAAAAATGGTCCACATCAAAAAAATTCTTAAGAAAAAAAAAGATAATACAGTTTACTGTGCTTCAACTTTACATGTATAGCAGGGTTTAAAAAAAAAAGTAATTGTTGTCTTCAGTTCAGTTCAGTTCAATCACTCAGTCATGTCTGACTCTTTGCAACCCCATGGACTGCAGCATGCCAGGCTTCCCTGTCCATCACCAACTCCCAGAGCTTACTCAAACTCATGTCCATCGAGTTGGTGATGCCATCCAACCATCTCATCCTCTGTTACCTTAAGAGTAAGAACTAGTGTTACTCTTTGGGAGGGAACTGCCTTTGATAAGAAAATAACACGGTAATTAATCTTGGGTGTAGAAGATGATGGAGAAGACAATGGCACCCCACTCGAGTACTGTTGCCCGGAAAATCCCATGGATGGAGGAGCCTGGTAAGCTGCAGTCCATGGGGTCGCTAAGAGTCGGACACGACTGAGCAACTTCACTTTCACTTTTCACTTTCATGCATTGGAGAAGGAAATGGCAACCCACTCCAGTGTTCTTGCCTGGAGAATCCCAGGGAAAGGGGAGCCTGGTGGGCTGCCGTCTCTGGGGTCACACAGAGTCGGACATGACTGAAGTGACTTAGTAGTAGTAGTAGTAGTAGTAGTAGTAGAAGATGAAGCTTCACAAACATCTATAAGAAAACAGAAGAGTTAAATTACTCTGCCCAAGAAGTTTAGGAATATGATCCTGTAAACAGTGAATGGGTAAAATAAAGATTTTAGAGAAGAAGTGGAAAAGGCTACACTAGATTGTGGGAAACCATGGTAAGAATCCTTGTTTTGATGCACGGGAGATTCCCAAGTCTTCTAAGAACAGAAAGAAAAAGAACAAAGTTGCTCACCTGTGTCTGACTCTTCGAAACTCCATAGACTGTAGCCCACCAGGCTCCTCTGTCCATGGAATTCTCCAGGCAAGAATACTGGAGTGGGTCACTGTTTCCTACTCCAGGGATTCTTCCCGACTCAAGGTTCGAATGCACATCTCTTGTGTCTCCTGCACTGGCAGGCAAATTCTTTACCACTGAGCCACCTGGGAAGCCTTTTTAAGAAAAGAAATGCTAATAATTAATTCCAAATTGTTTACAGTTTTCCAGGCTCTGTTATCTCGAACTTTTAATAAAGTCTGTTTCATATATTTCCTTGTGCAAGAAATGCATGGTTGTAGATAGAGGATCAGGGATGGGAAGCAGGGTCTAACAGGGAGCAACCCTGGGCAAAACAGTGGAAGCAGGAACTCAGAGCTGGGTGGACTGGATGGGCTGTGAAAACATTATCCCCAGCCTTCCAGCACCCAGAGAATCTCTGGAGAGATAATGGCAACTTCTACCACAAGCATCTGAGTGTCTCTTCTCTGCACAGGGAGGGTGGAGGAGACACTCTTGGGGTGCTCTTGACCATGAAGGCATGGTGAGAGTGGGAGTGGGTGGATCATCCAGAAACTTTTGAAGTACATTTCATATGGTTTCTAAAGGAGTCCCCAGTGGGACTGAGCCCTTGTCCACAGTGGTGATATCAGTTCAGTTCAGTCACTCAGTCGTGTCCAACTCTTTGTGACCCCATGAATTACAGCACACTAGGCCTCCCTGTCCATCACCAACTCCCGGAGTTCACCCAAACTCATGTCCATTGAGTCCGTGATGCCATCTAGCCATCTCATCCTCTGTCGTCCCCTTCTCCTCCTGCCCCCAATCCCTCCCAGCATCAAGGTCTTTTCCAATGAGTCAACTCTTCACATGAGGTGACCAAAGTATTGGAGTTTCAGCTTTAGCATCATTCCTTCCAAAGAACACCCAGGACTGATCTCCTTTAGAATGGACTGGTTGGATCTCCTTGCAGACCAAGGGACTCTCAAGAGTCTTCTCCAACACCACAATTCAAAAGCATCAATTCTTCAGCATTCAGCCTTCTTCACAGTCCAACTCTCACATCCATACATGACCACTGGAAAAACTATAGCCTTGACTAGGTGGACCTTTGTTGGCAAAGTAATGTCTCTGCTTTTGAATATGCTATCTAGGTTGGTCATAACTTTCCTTCCAAGGAGTAAGCGTCTTTTAATTTCATGGCTTCAGTCACCATCTGCAGTGATTTTGGAGCCCAGAAAAATAAAGTCTGACATTGTTTCCACTGTTTCCCCATCAATTTCCCATGAAGTGATGGGACCAGATGCCATGATCTTAGTTTTCTGAATGTTGAGCTTTAAGTCAACTTTTTCACTCTCCTCTTTCACTTTCATCAAGAGGCTTTTGAGTTCCTCTTCACTTTCTGCCATAAGGGTGGTGTCATCTGCATATCTGAGGTTATTGATATTTCTCCTGGCAATCATGATTCCAGCTTGTGCTTCTTCCAGCCCAGCATTTCTCATGATGTACTCTGCATAGAAGTTAAATAAGCAGGTGACAATATACAGCCTTGACATACTCCTTTTCCTATTTGGAACCAGTCTGTTGTTCCATGTCCAGTTCTAACTGATGCTTCCTGATCTGCATACAAATTTCTCAAGAGACAGATCAAGAGGTCTGGTATTACCATCTCTTTTAGAATTGTCCACAGTTTCTTGTGATCCACACAGTCAAAGGCTTTGGCATAGTCAAAAAAGCAGTAATAGA
This sequence comes from Bos mutus, assembly GCF_027580195.1. Taxonomy (NCBI): domain Eukaryota; kingdom Metazoa; phylum Chordata; class Mammalia; order Artiodactyla; family Bovidae; genus Bos; species Bos mutus. Next base: position 71,777,273 of record NC_091621.1, on the reverse strand, counting down.
TGTTTGTCTGGAACTCTCTTGCTTTTTCCATGATCCAGCGAATGTTGGCAATTTGATCTCTGGTTCCTCTGCATTTTCTAAAACCAGCTTGAACATCTGGAAGTTTGTGGTTCCTGTATTGCTGAAGCCTGGCTTGGAGAATTTTGAGCATTACTTTACTAGCGTGTGATATGAGTGCAATTGTGTGGTAGTTTGAGCATTCTTTGGCATTGCCTTTCTTTGGGATTGGAATGAAAACTTACCTTTTCCAGTGCTGTGGCCACTGCTGAGTTTTCCAAATGTGCTGGCATATTGAGTGCAGCACTTTCACAGCATCATCTTTCAGGATTTGAAATAACTCAACTTGAATTCCATCACCTCCACTAGCTTTGTTCGTAGTGATGCTTTCTAAGGCCCACTTGACTTCACATTCCAGGATGTCTGGCTCTAGGTGAGTGATCACACTATCATGATATACTCATTACTATACTCTGAATTTTATACTTCCCTGTCTCACCTTCTCTGCTCCTGTATCTTGTGTTTCCTGCCATCATCTCTTGGGGATCACCTGTACTGTCATTCTTAACTTAGCATCTTCTTTGAAAGAAAACCAAACTAAAACACTTTCTCACCTTTGTCCCTGACCACATTATCCTAATCTGAAAGGCAGCCACTTCTACCAGTTTTTTACCATCCCCAAATGTCCTTTGTACAGTCAAGCATTTAAGTATTATGTATATGTGTATATATAAATATATATATAATTGCATATAATTGAGATACATAAATGCACTTTTAACACTTTCTCAATTATCCAAAATAGAAAAAAATCCAAAACCAACACAATCTAAAATAGTAAATTCTCTTTTATAAAGACCTGAGCTTGAAAGAGAACAAATATTATAATGTTGTTAATCACATTTAAAATCATACATAATGCATGCCATATACCCTCAATTGTGTTGCCAAGGCGTTTTTTTTTATAAATTTATTTATTTTAATTGGAGGCTAATTACTTTACAATATTGTATTGGTTTTGCCATACATCAACATGAATCTGCCACAGGTGTACACGTGTTCCCCATCCTGAGCCCCCCTCCCACCTCCCTCCCCGTATCATCCCTCTGGGTCATCCTAGTGCACCAGCCCCAAGCAACCAGTATCATGCATCAAACTTGGACTGGCGATTCATTTCATATATGATATACATGTTTCAATGCCATTCTCCCAAATCATCCCACCCTCTCCCTCTCCCACAGAGTCCAACAGACTGTTCTATACATCTGTGTCTCTTTTGGTGTCTCGCATACAGGGTTATCATTACCATCTTTCTAAATTCCATATATATGCGTTAGTATACTGTATTGGTGTTTCTCTTTCTGGCTTCACTCTGTATAATAGGCTCCAGTTTCATCTACCTCATTAGAACTGATTCAAATGTGTTCTTTTTAATGGCTGAGTAATACTCCGTTGTGTGTATGTACCACAGCTTTAAGGGCACATCGTTCATTGGTGGTTCACCATCCACTACACTCATCTTCCATTGGTGACTCCATAATTTGTTGCACATCCAAAAAGTGTGTAGTACATAGGACTTCCTAGCAAAATAGTTCATATATTTGAAGCAATCCTTTCAAATACAAAGTATTTATTGTAAAAGACTGAAATTTTACATAACATTGTCTTGAAATAAAGAATTTTAACAAAATTGAATTTTAACGGTGCTATGTCTTAAAAGTTAGTTTAACATTCAGATGTCCTGTTTGTTGTGCTGGCTATCCATATGCCAAACTGGCAAAATCAAGATAGTTCTTTGTAGCCTATTTTTCCTTCTGTTGGAACACGTGGTTTTCTCCAACATACAAATGTAACTAAACTTAATACTTCTTACTGTTCAATTGGAAGAGATTGGTTTCTTCTGATACTAATTTTCCCTTACTACTGCTTGCCTAGAGTTAAAGATAAATTTTTCTAAAGGTTTAGGCTATGATTAATGTGCTGTTGTGACTTATAGCACACACACACATGCACACACACACTCAAGCAAACCATTTTATATGTGCCGTGGGAACCCAAAATGGAATGGGTATCAGTTAGATTAGCAATGCAACAATAACAACTTGTGGTTTATCATTTGTCCTTAAGTTTTATGGAAATTATTTATATTCAGCACAATTATATTCAAATGATTGAGCATCACAAGAACTAGTTTCATCTTATAATGAGTCAACGTATTTTAGAGGGGGGTGTTCAAAATCAGCTGTTTCCCTGGTTTCTTGGCTTCTTTGAGTTCTTGTGAAATACTTTTGTATTATCAGATGTATCTTCACATTATTTTAAATGCCAAGCATACCATACATGAAATAATAGCTGCATTCAGAAACAATTATTAGGACTTCCTTTTAATGTCCTATTACTGGCAAACGTTTCAAACTATGCATCCTTTTTCCATCCAGCTATGGTTTTTGAGTATTTCTCTAATTAGTCATTTTAGTAGCATCTTGTCTTCACCACCTCACTAATACATGCTGTGCACTGATTTCATCTGTGAAATGTGAATATCTCCTGCCATATTCATAAACGTGAAATGTCACAGACATCAGTGATTTCTGGTGTCCAAATGTGAATGAGGGCTCCCCAAACGGCGACCCAGAGGATGCCGTCACCCCCACGGTGATGGCTGAGGAGCGGGGCGGGGGCGGGGGCGGGGGCGCGGGCGGGGTCGAGGGGAGGGGGTGGGATGCAAGAGCAAGATGAGGGAAGCAGGGCTGGCCCCGGACGGCTGAGGCGATTGTGAAAGCAACGGACTCAGCGAGCCCAGAGGCTGCGCCTTCCCAGAGAATGCTGAATTCCTTAACTGTATATCTGATCTTTGCTTTTCAGACCGCCTGCTTCCCTTGGTGCAAACTTGTATAGCCTGACTTCCCCTGACTTCCCCTCCTGCCTCCTTGGAGCAGTTTTCTCAGAGATACTGAGATGCTGTCTCCCAGACTTGGAGTTGTTAACATTCCCACCAAGTAAAATAACTTTCTGTTTTCAGGTTGTGACTGTATTCTTTAGTCGACACATCCTAACCCTTCTTACCAAAACTTGCTCTTGGGAAATGTATCTGGATCTAACTCACTCTACTGTGTAACTTAGTGATATCATTTGTTTCTCGGAAAATTGGGAGTCATAGGAGAAAAATTCTTTTTGAACATAAAAAATTTGGAAGCTTGGGAGAAATTTTAAATATATTTGTAATTGTATCATTGAATAGCTTTAAAATGAGTTTATGACATGAAACTCTTTTATTTTTCTCTAGTTGCTGCTTTCAATTGCTTTCAATTATGCTCTGTCCCATGTCACTTACTTACTCTTTAAGGACATCTTGGGAATATGTCATATCTTCCACTAGAAGTCCAGGTCTATTTAAGACTCTCATCTTATATGCACTTAAAGTAAAGTGAAAAGTGAAAGTGTTAATATCACTGACTCTTTGCAACCCCGTGAACTATAGCCTGTGAGGCTCTTCTCTCCATGGGATTCTCCAGGCAAGAATACTGGAGTGGGTTGCCATTTCCTCCTCCAGGGCATCTTCCCAACCCAGGAATTGAATCTGGGCCTCCAGCACTGAGGCAGAGTCTTTTATCATCTGAGCCACCAGGGAAGCCCATGGGCTTACACGACATTTTTAATCTTCCTGCCTACTATTCTCCCCTTTCCAGTAAACCAAGCTTGTGGGTGAAAGATCTGCAATGGGGTGAAGGAATGGTCTGATTTGGGTTACTCCTTCCCTTCTGTATTTCAATGCTCAATTCCCCTGACTGAGAAGTGAGAAAGAGACATAGGAGAAGCAAAGGTCTTTTGGAGACACTGGGCACCTACTGATAGTGGGAGGCCTCCTAGGACTTAAGCTCAGGTCCAGCACCTCTGCTCTTCTGATAGAACAGTTTCCACTGAGATTCTATGCATGGCTCTCCTGGGAAGGATTTCAACTTTCTCAGCTTCCTCAGCCTCTGGGACCCCTCAAGGGGGAGCAGCCTAGTATCCCTTTCGTACCCCTGGATTAGTCCATGTTCCAGTGGCCCACCTCCCAGAAGGGTGCATCTCTTTACCCCTTTGCTGGAAGTCCTGGAAACTGGAATGAGGTGACTCTCTCCTCTTCTAAGGTGCACCCATCGTCACCTGTTATTGCCTCTCTGCTGCCAAAAATTCTGTCAAGTCTTCTGCCATTGCAGAAAATATGCTGGCTGTAAAAAGTAACAGGATTACTTCCTCCCAGGAGCTCCCCTTCCATGCTCTATTCTGGTTCAAGGGCTCCAGCAGTGTAAGATGGTAGTGAAAAATGAGATTCTTCTCCTGCATTTCATTGCCCTTATAGAGCTCCATAGACACATCTTGGCATATCTCCATGGTGAGCAGAATTCTCAAGGAACCCCCACGACTTCTGCCTCTTGTGTACATGTGTTGTGGGATATTCTCCTTTGGGTAGGTTTTGTTGTTATTCAGTCTCTCAGTCATGCTTGACTCTTTGTGACCCCATAGACCAGGTGGTGCTAGTGACAAAGAATCTGCCTGCCTATTCAGGAGGCAGGATTCCCACGGTTCAATCCCTGGGTCTGGAAGATCCTCTGGAGGAGGGCATGGCAACCCACTCCAGTGTTCTTGTCTGGAGAATCCCATGGACAGAGAAGCCTGGCAGGCTACAATCCATAGAGTTGCAAAGGGTCTGACATGACTGAAATGGACTTGGCACACACGCCCACACAGACTTCAGCATGCCAGGCTTCCAGGTTCTTCACCACTGAGTGGGTGGAATCTGTGAACAAAGGGATATTACTCCTTCAATGTGTTGTTAATGGGTTGAGTTCATCAAAAGAGAAATATCTGGATGGACCTGATCTAGTTAAATTAGCACTTAAAAGAAACTGGGCAGAGAGATTGTAAGTGCAAGAGGGCCATTGGCAGGGACCACAGGGTAAGGACCTGAGAGTGGCCTCTAGAAGCTGAAATAGTTCTAGGATGAAGACAAGTGGGAACCTCAATCCTATAAGCACTCAGAAATGAATTGTGCAAACTCTCAGAGGTAGCTTGAAAGCAAATCTTTCCCTAGTTGAACCTTCATGAGGATACAGTCTGGCTGACACTTTGATTTTAATCTTGTGAGACTTTGAGCACAGTACTCAGCTAACCTGTACCCAGGGAAACAACCAGATAATAAATGTACATTGTTTTAAGTTTGTGGCCATTAAGTCATTTGTTGTGCAGAAATAGAAAACTAGTATACCCCCCTTCCCTCTCTGTTCCTCTTACATCATCTAAAAATGGGTGTCAGTGTTGACATGATATCTAGGAGGTAGCAGTCAACAACCTCACAACAAGCCTAGAAATATCTGGCTTAATTTTTTGATGACTCTCTTCAGAATGGAAAAATGTGGGATGACTGATACCTCTTGAGTAGGAGCCTTATAATCCAAGAGCATCAACATACTCAGTTCAGTTCACTTCAGTCACTCAGTTGTGTCCAACTCTTTGCGACCCCATGAATTGCAGCATGTCAGGCCTCCCTGTCCATCACCAACTCCCAGAGTTCACTCAGACTCACGTCCATCGAGTCAGTGATGCCATCCATCCATCTCATCCTTTGTCATCCCCTTCTCCTCCTGCCCCCAATCCCTCCCAGCATCAGAGTCTTTTCCAATGAGTCAACTCTTCACATGAGGTGGCCAAAGTACTGGAGTTTCAGCTTTAGCATCATTCCTTCCAAAGAAATCCCAGGGCTGATCTCCTTCAGAATGGACTGGTTGGATCTCCTTGCAGTCCAAGGGACTCTCAAGAGTCTTCTCCAACACCGCAGTTCAAAAGCATCAATTCTTCAGCACTCAGCCTTCTTCACAGTCCAACTCTCACATCCATACATGACCACTGGACAAACCATAGCCTTGACTCGATGAACTTTTGTTGGCAAAGTAATGTCTCTGCTTTTGAATATGCTATCTAGGTTGGTCATAACTTTCCTTCCAAAGAGTAAGCGTCTTTTAATTTCATGGCTGCAGTCACATCTGTAGTGATTGTGGAGCCCAAAAAACTAAAGTCTGACACTGTTTCCCCATCTATTTCCCATGAAGTGATGGGACCAGATGCCATGATCTTCATTTTCTGGATGTTGAGCTTTAAGCCAACTTTTTCACTCTCTCTTTCACTTTCATCAAGAGGCTTTTTAGTTTCTCTTCACTTTCTGCCATAAGGGTGGTGCCATCTGCATATCTGAGGTTATTGATATTTCTCCCGGCAATCTTGATTCCAGCTTGTGCTTCTTCCAGCCCAGCGTTTCTCATGATGTACTCTGCATATAAGTTAAATAAGCAGGGTGACAATATACAGCCTTGGCGAACTCCTTTTCCTATTTGGAACCAGTCTGTTGTTTCATGTCTAGTTCTAACTGTTGCTTCCTGATCTGCATACAAATCAACATATTAAATATATACAAATGTCCTGTTGTATGTGAATGACTGGATATTTTAGTAGCATTCTTATACTGTCCAATTCTAACTAGAACATGTGTATGTGTCTGTCTCTGTGTGTGTGCACATATGTGTGTTTGTGTACGTGAAAGAGAGAGCAGGGGTCAGGGGGCTTGGCTTGTTCACAAAATTAATACATCATAAACATCTTTTGAACTGTGGTGCTGGAGAAGACTCTTGAGAGTCCCTTGGACTGCAAGGAGATCAAATCAGTCAATCCTAAAGGAAATCAGTCCTGAATATTCATTGGAAGGACTGACGCTAAAGCTGAAGCTCCAATACTCTGGCCACCTGATGCAAAGAACTGACTCATTGGAAAAGACCCTGATGCTGGGAAAGATTGAAGACAGGAGGAGAAGTTGACAATAGAGGATGAGATGGTTGAATGGCATCACCAACTTGATGGACATGAGTTTGAGCAAGCTCTGGGAGCTAGTGATGGACAGGGAAGCCTGGCATGCTGCAGTCCATGGGGTCACAAAGAGTCAGTCAGTCATGTCGACTGAGTGACTGAACTGAGACATCTTTTTCATTACACAGTACCATATATTCAAGCAATTAAAATGTTGCAGCATTCATTTAATTTTTGTTGAGAAACCTGTGTCCAGATTTTGAATTTGCTCTTAAATATTTATCATTGATGACAAATTGAGCCTCAAGTAGCTGAAACTCAAGGAATCAATTCACTCAACAAATATTTACTGAGCATCCCAGAGATAAAACCCAAATAAGGGATAGACCTCATCTTCTAGGAGGTGGGCATACTGGAGACAGTCAAATGCATAAACGCATTCTCCAAATACAATGACAGATGTTGGGGCACCATCAGTGTCTGGCAGTGTAAGGATTACTTTGTAGGGGACTGTGTCTAAGCCAGGCAGTGTATGTGCAAAATTTTGTGTATGTGCATTTATTTATGAGAAAAGAGTCCATTACTTTATCATATTTTCTAAGAAATCCATGCCCAGGTTCAAAAATGAGAGTGTCCTAAGCAATGAGAATAAGATATTCAAATACAACGAGATGACAAGATATTGTCTGGTCCAATTAAATAGATAGACATGGTTACCTCATAGGCATGGGTAGGGGCCTTGGGGCAATTTTTTACTATTACTGCTTTGGGAGAAGTTTGTAAATATGTAAAAATAATAAAATTCTGAAATGAAAGCCAAGCAAAAGATTTTCCAGGCGAAGATTTCTTTTTCTTCTTCTTTGTTTTTTCCTTCTCTCTCTCTCTCTTTTTTTGTCATGTTGCTTGGTTTATGGGATCTTAGTTCCTTGACCAGGTCTTGAACCCAGGCCCCAGCAGTGGAAGCCCCAGCTCGTAACCACTGAACCACAGGTAAGTCTTGCAAGGTTTTCTAAATCTAGAATGAGTGCTATCACACAGGTAAAAGGCTGACTCACTTTCAGAAAAGCAAGAGAAAAAGAAAAGCAGCTTTCCTAGAACAAATTTTGCTCCATCTAACTAAGTTTTAACCATTACAAGCTTCCTTGATGTGTTGCTTTAATTTTAATTTCATTAAATTTTGAAAACTGGATTTGTACCTAATTTGAAAAATAATCCTTTATTCATTGATTGTGTGCAAATTTATACTGCAGAAAATAAAGGAATCTGAAACAGGATAGGTCAAGAGGGATGGATTCAGTCTGTGCAAATGTATTAAAAGTGTTTGATAACATAGCTCCAAATTGCATTGATAGACCAAGTCTCTGAAGACAAAAGTTGTTTTAAAGTATTTGAAGGTAAATTTCCATCATTAACTCCAAAAAGTGCTGCTTGTTTTACAATCCTGATACTATGGCAATATCATCATCCGTGAGTTTTGCATTAGATTCCAATTACTACTTTCCAGATTCAAGTCATTTGCAATAGCGTGATTTTATCTAATGAAGCAGCAGTTGAAAAATTTTAATGCTCTTCTGCTTTATTTCTAAGCCTCTTCTTTGCCTGTAGTGGATATACTCCTAGGGGCCTAGTGAAACAATCTTACAGATTTCTACATGAACAACCTTTTGTTGCATAAAAATTTTAGACTTCGTTGGAAACAAACACCAAAAAGCAACGTGAGCACCTTATCTTAGATATTTGCCATTCTTAAAACACTATCATTATATAATTATAAAATTATATAACTATAATCAAATAAGTTATAATTAAATAGTGTAATTATATTTTCAAAATTACAGATTATATTTTATTGTATTATAAATATTAATGTAATTTAATTGCTAAAATTATTTACCTTTTCAGAGATTGTTTTCATTTAATAGTGATCAAAGTTTCAAAATGAAGTTAATAAATACGGAATCTGAGGCATGAATCAACTTTTTAAAAAGTCAGTCATCTTAAAGCCCTTGAAATATCCACACTCATGTGTGAGTACTCCATAGGTAGATAAGGCCTGGTGTGCAAGATCAACAGGTCAGTTTCACGAACTTTCCCAACTGAGAGTCTGCTGCTCATCTGCCTAATTGATCAGAGAAGTTCTATAAACCACGTGACTTTATATACTTGCACATAGATCTGAAGTGAACAATCCCAGCAGAGGGCTCAGAAATGCCCCATAGCTACATAAATAAGACTTTCAAAGTCATGGCTTATTTACTAGTCTGATTCTGTTTCATCATTCCCCAGGCCTCATGAAGACATAACTGTGACACTACCTGGGTCCCCAGGCGGCTCAGTGGTAAAGAATCCACCTGCCAGTGCAGGAGACCTGGGTTCAATCCCTGGGCTGTGTAGATCCCCTGGAGAAGGAAATGGCAACCTACTCAACTATTCTTGGCTAGGAAACCCCATGGACAGAGAAGCCTGACAGGCTACAGTCCATGGGGTGGCAAATAGTCAGACACGACTGAGCACACATGCGTGCATGCGCGTGACACTATCTTCTCCTACCAACCATCCCATTCTCACATTATGGCAGCACTTTGAAAGGGCTGCTCTGATGCTTATGTTATTCCCCATTCAAATATCTCATTTACTCATGTAAAGAATTCACTGACCTGGGTCAATATTACGTCAGATCTTGATCTCTTTCCATACTTCAATCACAAGACCGTTCCCTTTCCTTTGGAGAATACTGGCCTTGCTACCCACCAGAATAAATAGTGGTGCTACAATGTTAGACTAATTGTACATTTCATAAAGAGCCTTCTACTGGCTAGAGATTTTGTTGTTGATGGCTTAAATGTCAGTGAACAGAGCCATCTCTCCCCTTCTCCTCTCTAAATGTTGTACTTTCTGAACTAGTAAACTTCCTAGATAGAGCCTGAAAAAAAATTGGTTTTATTTGTAAAACCGGCTGGTTTTATTTGTAGTATTCTGTAACTCAGAGGCCTCTGCTATGGTATCTCTCAGAACATTGCTTGTGTTTATTTGGTGTGAAAGGTTGTTAATGTTTTTGTGTGTAGTGACTCAGAGCATTTATTTTTTATGGAAGGAATGAGCCACTCGAAGTTACTGTATTGCAGACTGATAGTCTCATAAGACAACATATACATATATATACACACACACATATATACACAAAGTGCTTAATATCATGAAAGGCATATGGCAAGTGCTCAATAAGTAGATGCTGACTAATTAAGTCTTAGCTGAGTTGGCCAGGAAAATGTCTTTCTTATGATAAGTTTGTTTCTACTATGACAAGTTAAGGACATCCTAGCTCTTCATCACAGAAAGACTTTAATATATTTTGCATGGTGATTACTCTTTCGTTATATTGTTTTTAAAAGTGATTGAGATACAATTGATGTTCAATAAACTACACGTTTAAAGAATATAATTTTTTAATTTTAATGTATGCATACACCTGGAAAATCATCTCCACAGTTCAAGATTATGAAAAATTCAGTATCCCCCAAATGTTCTCAAGGCCCTTGGTAATCCACTTCTTCCTACTCTGTCTCCTTCCCTCATAATTACTCATCTGCTTTATGTCCCTATAAAGTAGTTTACATTTCTTTTTAGACTTCTACATGAATGGTCTCTGGAAGCTGAGAGCCTCAGTTCTACAACTACAAGGAACTAAATTCTACCAAAAATTGCAGGAACTAGGAAAAGGACCCAAGCCTCGAATGGGATTGTAACTCTGGGCAACACCTTCATTACAGCCCTTGAGACACTTCTTGTAGTAGAACATCATGTCCAAGAAAGTAAGCAGAGGACCTAGTGATGCTGTGCTCAGATGACTGACCTACAGAAGTTCTGCGATAATAAATGAATATTGTTTTGGGCTGCTAAGTTTTCTGGTAGTTTGTTATGGAGCTATTGAAAAGTAGTACACTGACACGACAGGGACTCCATCCAGACTACCAATTCTGAACATTTTAAACTGTTCCATTACGTTCTAATGAGAAGTTTTCCTCCAAAAGGTCTAATATCATTTTTATAGTAGCCTTTCTCAACTGTAGCTAAAAATGTGAAATGCAAATTCCCTTGATGATGGCACTGGTCTGCTGAGATACTGTGGCTGCCTTTTGACTCTTCACTGGCTCTCTCCAGTGCATTTGATCATTCTCATGACTGATCACATCTCTGCATATGTTAGTCAAAGAGAGATGAACTGAAAAGCATGTTATTTTGACAGTTGACACTGGGAATAAAAGAATGATAGTATCAGAACTCTTCTTTGAATCTCCTTTTCCTCATTTGTTCTCTCACTCTTAGATCCAAATGAAATTGAAAGTGCAATACAAAGCCAGAAAGCATCAGTGAGATACACTTGACAGTCTTGACTAGCATTTCCCACTGCAGGTGAAGTCTGTTTCTACACTCCTGGTCTTCTGGGAGAACAAGGTCACAGAGACTTGGTCTCAGGCTGACCTAGAGGAAAATACTCTAAGCTTGTGTTATTGGTATAAATACTGCTAGTATATAGGTATTCTGATATTTCCACACATACATTTTAAAATTTTGTAAAATATTTTGATGAAGAGACTTTAAAGATAACTGACCTGAGTTCTGTTCCTGAATCTCCTAGTTACTTGTAATATGCTTCTCAATAAGTCAGCAAGCTGCTATGAGCACCAGTAAATTTATCTGTGTAACAGAAATGAGATACACCATCAAGTGCAATGGCATAGAGCTATTATGGTATTAACATACTAATATGTAAATGTATTACTAATGGAGAGTCTTAGACTAATTTTAAAATCTGAATATTTAGTTAAATCATTTTAGTAAGTGCCAAACATTTATAAACTACCTATCTGGGGCTTCCCTGGTGGTTCAGGTGGTAAAGTATCTGCCTGCAATGTGGGAGACCTGGGTTCGATACCTGGGTCAGAAAGATGCCCCTAGAGAAGGAAATGGCAACCCCCTCCAGTATACTTGCTTGGAGAATTCCATGGACAGAGGAGCCTGGTGGGCTATAGTTCATGGGGTTGCAAAGACTCAGACACAACTGAACTAACACTATTTGTAAAGTATAGAGCAGAGAAGGGGGAAATTCTAGATTAGATATAGTAGTATTTCTCAATTATAGCCCCTTTTTAAACAAAAATGTTCTGATAAACCTCTGTGTCAAGTTGAACAGTTTTTATGTTAACACCACACACACACTGCTGTACCATTTCTTATAAAGTGTATTACAAATGACAGATTTATTGATTTGTTCATTCCACATGACCACAATAACATTAATTATCATTTGACTGTTAGACACTGTCCTATGCAATTTTATTGTCATCCTGTTAAACCATCTACAGCCCAAGTAATTTCCACTATGATTCCCAACTGTCCAATCAGAAATACAGGGAAAAAAGCTTAGGAAGAAGAACAGAGGTAGTCATATACATTGAAAACTGATAGCTGAAATTAATATCACAAATATAAAACTTGAAGAGATAAGAAAATCGACATCTACTCTCCCATATACAAGTGATCGGCTAAGACATATCTACCACAGCACAGTCTGAACCACAGTTTCTTGAACCAAACAAGGGACTGTACACTTCCCATTATTTTGTATCAAAACTGAGTCAGAAGTCAGGTCTGGTTTTATTCATAGCAGAACTAATAAGCCCCAGAGTTTGAACTATCATTTAATCCACAATGAGAAAAGTCTGAAACAGGCTGAAGAATAGTTGAGACTCCCAATATGAGCCCTTGTTAGGTCTAGGGGGAAATCATTACTGTGGTTTTACTGCAGTTGAGGAGATCTGAATCTAGATGTAGATGCTCTGTTCTTTTTGTCTGTGTGCATTCAATGAAAGACCACTGGAAAAAGCAAGGACAAGAAGAGGGCTGTTTCTAGAAAACAAGTCTAGAGAGGAAGATTAAAAAGTGAACATTTATTTGGGAAACACTCCTTTGGTTTCTGTAGTTTCCAATATTCTGCCCACAGTTGTCCTGTTAATTTTGTGGTCTACGGAAATGTTATAAAATCTTCAAGACCAAGAAATACATGCTGACCTTACCACGGGGTTAATTACTTTACCAAACAAAACATAAGTTCTTCAAAAACACTCTGCCACTTTGGAATCCGTGAGCACCATTTAAGTTCATGCTTGGTTCAGTTCAGTTCAGTTCAGTCACTCAGTTGTGTCTGACTCTCTGCGACCCCATGAATCACAGCACGCCAGGCCTCCCTGTCCATCACCAACTCCTGGAGTTCACTCAGACTCACGTCCATCGAGTCAGTGATGCCATCCAGCCATCTCATCCTCTGCTGTCCCCTTCTCCTCCTGCCCCCAATCCCTCCCAGCACAGGGTCTTTTCCAATGAGTCAACTCTTCTCATGAGGTGGCCAAAGTACTGGAGTTTCAGCTTTAGCATCATTCCTTCCAAAGAAATCCCAGGGCTGATCTCCTTCAGAATGGACTGGTTGGATCTCCTTGCAGTCCAAGGGACTCTCAAGAGTCTTCTCCAACACCACAGTTCAAAAGCATCAATTCTTTAGCACTCAGCCTTCTTCACAGTCCAGCTCTCACATCCATACATGACCACAGGAAAAACCATAGCCTTCTTTAGTTCCTAAGAAGGGAAAGGAGGGAATGGTTACTGAATGATAAAATGAAAGTCACAGTCATCTGACTGTAAAGTCTGTAAAGTCATCTGTCTGGACAGTGATACCAACATTATACCAATATTTTTAGCTGGAATCATGGCTGTTCAGGTAAAGACCTCATTTTTCAGCCTTCTTTCTAGTGAAGTGTGGTCAGGCAATTAAGTTCTTGCTAATGTAGTAGGAGCATAAGTGATACAAAACTCCCAAAGTCATGTGTTTAAGACAAAGAAGGCACATTCCTTCTCTTAGTTCTTCCTTCCCAGCTGCTATCACACAAGTGTGATGACAAGAACTCAAGAAGTCATCTTTAGCCACAAAGTGGACATGATCTCAAAGCTGCTTCCTTGCTCTGGATCGTTTCCAGCTGGGCTGCCAAGCAGAGAGAAATAAATTATCTTGTTTAAACTACTGTTATTTTTGAATTCCATACAACAATGGTGTCAATAGTCTAACTAATTTTGAATTTGATTCCAAGATTGGAATTGCCACAACAGAACCTAATATATGTGACCTTGGCTTAAGAGGTAGAAAGCATGTGGAAGGGACAGAGACTTAGAAACTGGAAAGTTGGTGACTTTACTATTTCTTGGAAATACATTTAGAAAAACTGTTACCTCTGATGGCTTGGAAGGCAGAACACATTCGAATATGGCCTGTGAGTTTAGGAGTTTGTTGCAAAAACTCAGGATGCTTGTGTATATTGGTTGAATTTTGAGATTTTTAGCAAAGAGCTAGAAAAAATACCTACAACATTTGCAAGCATGGATTGACGGGAATACATTTAAGGAAGTTTTTCTCTGCATGTAACCTTCAACCTAAATGAACAAAGAGTCCAGTAATTTAGAAAAGTCCAACACTGAAAAAGTTCATTGCTTCCATATCCAAAACAGTTAAGTGATTTAAAGACAGAAACTCAACAAGACAATACTGTGCCCCCAGGCCCTCTCAAGTATCTCCCCATAAGTCAGTGAGTCCAGTCCACAAGCAATGATCTGATTAATGTTAGAGCCTTCCCATTAACTCTATTACCCTGGATGAACTCAATGAGGCACTAATAACTTGAGGAGAATGGGCAAACAAACAAGTCCAGTTAATAAAACGTCTTCAGGTGTAAGAAGTCTGACTAAGAGAGTATTTTTAGCTACTTATTTGTGAAACAGGCCTCCCTGATAGCTTAGTTGGTAAAGAATCCACCTGCAATGCAGGAGGCCCTGGTTTGATTCCTGGGTTGGGAAGATCCGCTGGAGAAGAGATAGGTTACCCACTCCAGTATTCTTGGGCTTCCCTTGTGGCTCAGCTGGTAAAGAATCCACCTGCAGTGCGGGAGACCTGGGTTTGATCCCTGGGTTGGGAAGATCCCCTAGAGAAGGGAAAGGCTACCCACGCCAGTATTCTGGAGAATTCCATGGACTGTGTAGTCCATGGGGTCACAAGTAGTCAGACACAACTGAGTGACTTTCACTTTCATTTTCACTTTGTGAAACAAATCTGAAACCAATAGACCATAAGCCTATTAAGATTTCAAAGAAAATACACTGCTGAAGACAAGGCCAACCACTGAGCCATTCTTGACCTGATCAAAGGGCCATCTGGCCATAACCTAGAAAGATACAGACAATACTAAAATCTGCTCTGGGGTCTCTCCATGAAAGAAAAATAAAATTTTATATCATTTATACCACTAGTCCTCTGAGTCTTTGTTATACTAATTGTATATATCCTAAATATAATTTTGTCTTCAGGCAATAGTTTCTTGGATTTCATTGCCATACAATACTACCCAAAGAAGGATCTCAATCTTTTCTCTCAAATCTTCAACTTTTTCTTTGGTATGTTTCTGCCATATTTGTGAATAACTGCATTCTTCCATCCAGCTTCTCACATGTATGGTTAACATCAACTATATGAACTTTCTTTTTACTCTCCAATGTCATTTTCTTACTGGTTAGGCCTGAACACTGTTGACAAAATGACAGAATTCCATTCGTGCTTGATCTAAACAACAACAAAATCAATATGTTTCTCAGAAGACAGCAAAAAATAAGATCGTAATCTTGGATGTTTCCTGTGGTTAGGATGCTTTTCTCACTTTTAAAACAATTTAAACACTCTTCTCTAAATATAACTTTTTCAGCATTTTGTTTAGTCTATTTATGAATAAATAGCCCAATGTATGTACCTGTACTTAACAGACCCCTTAGTATACATATGTTTCCAATTCCAAGCTCTGGTCTTCATAGACAATGTGGATATTATAGTCTCAGAATATCATATAATTTAAGTGAATTATCCTTTAGTAAAAAGAATATAGTGATATCTACTCATTTATTCTTTCTCACCTAATGACTGCAATGACCACACCCTGAAATATTCAGACATCTATCTTCCAAAGTTTATTGATCCTAAAAAAGATAAAACCTATGGCCTTGGCCTTTCTGGATTTGAACCAACTGAGGAAAGAGGAAGGTAATGTATTCCTTCTACAAGTCAGACATTGTACCACAGTCTTTTTATTAATTTTCCTATTTAATAATCTAAACCACTTTGTGAGTTAAGTGTAAGAGGTAGGGAAGTCACACTGCACACTAGAGAGCACAAGAAATATGCATTTCTAATTCATTTAAAGCTAAACTCAATTTGTATATTAGGTCCCCATTCTGTGAAGAGCAGCAATGCATCGTCATCCGTTAAGGTTAGTTAAGGACACTGACCTTAATTCTTCCCACAGTTGACATCTAAATTTGGAATACTTTATAAGCATCATGGTAAGAGGGGCATATCAGGGAAGCATCAGATCCTCAGTTTGAATCTTCTAGTTCCTCTGACATTACCTACAACAGATACTTTCTTCAGGCTCTAGATTGTGTTGCCCAGTGTAGTATTGACCACATGAATTGTGGCTGGTAGGAACTGAAATGAAATGTAAGTTTGAAATACACTCACAATTTCAAAGACTTAGCACCTCAAAATATTTTGGATATATTTAGCTATATAGAATATATTATTAAAATTAATCCCTCTTGTTTATTTTTACTTTTTAAATTTAGCTACTAAGAATTTGAAGACTGCATATGTAGATTGCATTATTTCTATTGTTCAGTGCTGCTTTGGTTAAGCAAAGCCATTTCCACTGTGGTTACAATTGTTGCTTTGCAGAACAGGGGACCTACTGTAATGAAAACTTAACTGAGTTTACTCTGACTCAATTCACAGTTTTGCTTAGATATTCTCAAAGTCCTATATAAACTTACTTCATTTTCTCTAAAAAAAAAAAAAAAAAAACATTTTCATTTGAGGGTCATCTCTAAAGTTTTCTTCTACAGGGCTCTGAGAAACACTAATGAACTCCTTTGTTTATTCAAAAATGACAATCCATGCGCTATTCCTGACCACCAGGAAAACATCAATTTGGGTCAAACAAATAAACAAGGACTTCCCACAATTAAAACATATTTCAGGACCTCTCTGAGAGGTATGCAGATGTGATGTTATTATAAGATTAGTTGCTATTTGAACTATTTAATTTTCAAAGGGAAAAATGATTCAAAGTCTCTTAAGCAGGGTTCTGTAGAACTTCATAAAATGTTTTAAATTGCTTGGCATACCTGACTCAAAAAGAAGCCAAAATATTGCAGTTAACAATTATTATTAGAACACTTAAAATGAGATCTACCCTCTTAGACAATTTTTTTGGTTAATAAAGCTGTACAATGCTGTATAGTGCTGCTCAACTGGTCTCTAGAACTTATTCATCCTGCACAACTAAACTTTATACCCATTGAACAACAATTCCCCATCTCCTCCTTCTTCTAGACCCTGGAAAACACCATTCTCCTCTGTTTCTATGAGTTTAACTATTTTATGCACTTCATGTAAGTGGAAACATGCAGGGTTTGCCTTTCTATGACTGATTTATTTCACCTATTAGCATTGTCCCCTTAAGTTGAAGATGGAAAGATTTCCTTTTGTAAGGCTGAATAATATTTATTGTATGTATATACCATATTTTCTTCATCCATTCATCCATCAGTGGACTTTTAGGTTGTTTCCACATCTTGGCTGCTGTAAATAATGGTAAATAAACATGGGAGTGCAAGTATTACTTCAAGAACCTATTTTCAATTATTTTGGATAAATACTCAGAAGTAGGGTTGCTGCATCATATGATATTCATATTTTTAATTTTTTAAGGATTCAAAAAGCCCAACTCAACATAGATTAAAGACAAATGTAAGACCTGAAATTGAAAACTCCTAGAAGAAAACGTAGGGAAAAAGTATCATGACATTAGACTTGGCAATGATTTCCTGGGTATGATCTGAAAAACGCAGCTAGCAAAAGCAAAAAATAGATAAGTGGGACTACATCAAATTAAAATGTAGCTAACTTCTTTGGCTTTGCATAGCCAAAGAAAACAATTAACATAATGAAAAGGCAGCCTTAAGAAAGGAAGAAAATAGTTATAAACTATGTATCAGATAGGGGCTTATCCAAAAATATATAAAGAATTCCTTCAACTCAATAGTAAAAAAAAGAAAAAGAAAGAAAGAACCAAATTGAAAAATAGACGAAGGACCTGAATAGACGTTTCTCCAAAGAAAACAAACAAATGGCCACCAGGTACATGGAGAGACGAACAAAGTCACTCTTCAGGAAGGCAAAACCTCCTGACAGATCAGGAAACAAAAGAGAAAAGAAAACAGAACCAAGAGAGTAATTTAGTCACTTTCTTTTCTTTAGAAGAACATTTTGAAAACTTGGAAAGAATTTAGGGGAACAGTTTTGTCTTTATCCTTTGAGTTAGAACTTGGATATGGGAGAAAACAGATAGAGGTTGTTGAAAACTAAGGTGTTTTTTCCCCCTGACTCTTAGTATGACTTGCAAAAAGCAGTCTCAGAAAAGAGATGGCTGAAGTTTTAGAGTAAGCAGCTAATTAGATTTGACGCTTACAGAGAATGGGCTGAAGAAGCAGGTGCAAGACTTTTAGCAGAGGCACATAATCCATCTGTAAGGACAATGTGACTGCATTGTGATGAATTCAGTTGACAGAATAATGCTTTGGAGTAGTTCTTGAACTATTGAAAAGAAAGTCAAATTTGTTTACCTTTTCACAGTGATACTATAATAAATAGTGAGGGAAAAAAACACCGTATTCTCTATCCTTCCCCACCTTTCATAGACACAAACTCAGAAGGGACATCAGTTGGGCAGGCAATGTCATCATGAGGGTAGCTTTCCAAAGCAATTAAAGCAGAGAGGGCCAAAGGGCTGATATAAAACATATCCAAGAGACAACAAGTGCCAAGATCAAAAGAAGAAAAGCTGAAGTGGATGTCAGATTCAACCATGGCAGTCACAAAATAGCATGCAGGAGAGAAGCCCAGATGTCCAGGAGCTAATGAAATACAGAAACAAAATCAGGAGTGAGGGGTGAGTGGGCACAAGAGAATAATCATTTAACCAGTATAAAGCAGCTACGTGTTATGTGTCAGGCAACATCACAGGTGCTGAGGACTCAGTACTGAGCAACACCTGGTGCTCATCCTCAAGGAACTTACGGTCTTGTTGGGAAGGTAACACATACATAGGCCATTACACACAGAGTGGCATGTCTTACGGGAGCACACAAGCATGGTACCTAACTCAGTTTGGGGAGTCAGAGTAGATTTCCAGAGTGTGTGACATCAAGGTCTATATGTCAATAAAGAGTTCAATTGAGCAGGCAAGATGGTTTGCCAGGGAGAAGAAGGGTAAGGCAAGGGAAGAAGCAGAAGGAGAACAGAAAAAGAACAGCATTCCAAGCCAGGGGCAGCATATGCAAAGGCTTAGGATCAGCAACAAATGTGGCGTCCCTCGTGGCTAAGATGGTAAAGAATCTGCCTGCAATGTGGGATCCTTGGAGAAGGGAATGGCAACCCATTCCAGTATTCTTGCCTGGAGAATTCCATGAACAGAGAAGCCTGGCAGGTTAAAATCCATGGGGTCACAAACAGTCCAACACGACTGAGCAACTAACACACAGGATCAGTAATGAAACCAAGAGACACAAAGAAATTGGAAACACAAAATGAGAGGTGACACTGTTGCTGTTTGTTTTAGTCCCTAAGTTTTGTCTGACTCTTTGAGACCCCAGAGGAGCCCACCAGGCTCCTCTTCTTTGGGATTTCACAGGCAACAATACTGGAGTGGGTTGCCATTTCCTCCTCCAGGGGATCTTCTCAACCCAGAGATCGAACGTGTGCCTCCTGCATTGGCAGACAGATTCTTTACCACTGAGCCACTAGGGAAGTTAAGTTGATGGTAGAGAGCAGTAAAAACTATACCATGTTGAGTTTGGACTTTATGCTGGTGGCAAAAAGAAGCTTCACTGAAGTATCTGCATTTCAGCAACAGACAGTAGACTTCTGGAAAGTGAGACTGAAGGTCAAGGTAAGAGTAGGGAGCTTCGGCAGTAAGACAGACAAGAGATGATAATAAGCAGAACTAGGATAGTGGTACTGGGCATGGAGTGAAGTGGTTGGATTCTGAGATATACAAAAGAGAGCAGAGAGGACTTCTCCAATGACTGGATGCAAGATTCAGGGAGCTCCTAGATTTAGAGTTGGGTAAGGGACCAGCACTTTTTCTGTAAATAAGGACAGAAAGATCTTAGCTCCAAATTCTAGGGACTTGTGTGGCCAGCCTACTGTGTAAAGACAACATCTAGGAGGACTCCTAGACATTTTTTGAACAAAGCTTCTTATTGTAGGGAGGGAACATCAGAGGAAGGCTGGGGATTCTCTGTTCTGATTTGTGACAATAACCTCTGAGAGATGAATGACAAAGAAACAGCC
This sequence comes from Bos mutus, assembly GCF_027580195.1. Classification (NCBI taxonomy): domain Eukaryota; kingdom Metazoa; phylum Chordata; class Mammalia; order Artiodactyla; family Bovidae; genus Bos; species Bos mutus. Next base: position 71,756,935 of record NC_091621.1, on the reverse strand, counting down.
ACAAATATAGTCCTTTCAAAGGCACACCAGGTCCTTGGCTCAGCTAGAAGGGAGTTGTATAAAAAGCTTGCCATTTAAAAGGAACTCCATGGCACATCATTTTGTTATATAAAGACTATTTTTATATTTCAAGGACTATACATCAAATTAAGCTTCTAAAACCTAATAATGGCAGGGAGTACAAAATTGAATATGGCAGAGTCTAAGAGGAAAAGACTGCTTGTCAAGCCCTATACCAGTGTCCTAATGGGCTCCAGTACATTTTATGAGTAGCAAACATGAAGTAACCATTTTGGAAATTGCTTATTTATTAGAAGCATACTTACTTTAGGCATTATTCAGTCAAGATATCCAACTGACATTATGATTTTCCATTGTTTTTGTAAGATAAAAATCTAAAGAATCTTTCCTATTAATGCCTATAAATAAACATTTTATACTGTAAGAACTCTATAGATTATAAAAAATATTATAGTCAATCTGACACTCAATATCACATCCAAAGATGTTGACTTTATACTGAACATATAAATACACCTAAGAATACTGGAGTGGAATAACCCTGTGGATTTTGGAAAGTACAGTTTAAATGGAAAAGTATAACTTGGTTTTAGGAGCCACTTGGCACTGCTCACTAGTATTAACAACCCACATAAAAATTGAAAGCTAATGTTAATAGCACTTTTTAAAATCTGAAAATTACATCTTGATATTTGATACATTTGAAATAACTGAATTTGTTCTGAGCATTTCTGGCATGTAATTCAATCTCTATTCCTGTAAAATACTGTTTATCCCCCTTCAGAATTTAATCCTTCCAAAATAGACTTTTGCTTTCTATCTAAAGAAAAATACAATACACAAAATTCATATCAATAGTTTAAATGTGTGTTAAAATTGAAATCATATTCCATATTAAGTACACATTA